>NC_041384.1:370254883-370373226 GCF_002162155.2 Triticum dicoccoides | reverse complement strand
AGATACGGATGTTCAACGGTGAAGTAGTCGATCACTGGTTCAACCGTGGTCTCGAGGTCTACCGAAAAGAAGAGGGGGAAGAAATAATAAATATAAAGCAAACATAGCATCACAAAGCATAACATGGCAATATGTTGTGCCGGGTGTGACCTAACGTATGGCTACACGATATAGGTGAAGGGGAATTTGAAAGTGCTAGTGATCGACTAGGGGGGGGGGGTTGAATAGGCGATTTTTATAAAAGTCTTCAAAACATGGAAGTTTCGAAGACAACCGATAGAAATAAACCTATTACCATGCAGCGGAAGGTAGACTACACTAGGCAAACCATAGTCAAATATTCAATGAAGTGAAAGCGCAATGACTAATAGCAGCTAGGCAGTATGGATCAGGTAGGAAAATATTGTGAAGCCAATCAGAACAAGCAGTCACTCAGTGAAGACAGAAGATAATGCAATCATACAATGACTTCACAAGGACCAACCGTAAATAAAGGGTAGGGAAGGATGAAACCAGTGACTCGTCGAAGACAATGATTTGTTGGACCAGTTCCAGTTGCTGTGACAACTGTACGTCTGGTTAGGGAGGCTGAGATTCAACTCAGAAGACCTCGTTTTCACCTGATTCCCCTTGAGCTAAGGACACCCAGTCCTCGCCCAATCACTCTGGTAGGTCTTCAAGGTAGACTTCCAAACCTTCACAGACTTCATTCACCGGCAATCCACAATGACTCTTGGATGCTCAGAACGCGACGCCTAACCGGCTGGAGGATTCACAGTCCTCAAATGTAATAAGTCTTCAGATCACACAGGCAGGAAGACTTAAGTGATGCCTAACACTCTTTGGCTCTAGGTGCTTAGGGCTTTATCCTCGCAAGAAATTCTCTCTCAAAGGCTTCGAGGTGGGTTGCTCTCAAACGACAAAAGCCATACTCTAACTCTGAGCAGCCAACCGTTTATGGTTGTAGGGGGTGGGCTATTTATAGCCACTAGGCAACCCGACCTGATTTGTCCAAATGACCCTGGGTCACTAAGGAACTGACACGTATTCCAACGGTCATATTTCAAACACACACGACAACTTTACTTGGGCTACAAGCAAAGCTGACTTATCCAACTCTGGACAAGATTTGCTCTCATAGTCTTCACTCGAAGACATAGGATTTTGGTTAAGCATCACTTCAATCATTCTGACTGGTTCTCTTGGACCCCACTTAACAGTACGGTGGTTCCTATGACTCAACAAAGAAAAACACAGAACGACGAAACTGCTAAGTCTTCGCGCTCCATAGTCTTCACGCGATGTCTTCTCTTGTCATAGTCTTCAATGTGAATGTCTTCACATACCACCTTTGACTTCAATGTCTTCATACATTTTTAGGGGTCATCTCTGGTAGGAAAACCGAATCAATGAGGGACTTCTACCTGTGTTATCCTGCAATTCTCACAAAGACACTAGTCCCTCAACTAGGTTTGTCATCAATACTCCAAAACCAACTAGGGGTGGCATTAGATGCACTTACAATCTCCCCCTTTTTGGTGATTGATGACAAACTAGTTGAAGTTTTCAACGGGGAATAAAATATGTGAAATTGTAAAGGATAGGTTATTGTCTTCATAAGTGGCAAAGGCTCCCCCTGAAGATGTGCATATAAGTAATTTGCTTTTGGTATGCAAATGCACATGGCAGGTTGTACTTGTGGAGATCCTCTTCAACTTATGATGACAATTCATCATGCATGAAAAAGTATGTGAAGATAATGACATGCATAATGAAAAATGGACGTCTGCAAAATGATCTAAGTGCGGAATTATCGTCGCACATGCGGAATTTATCACCGCATCGCAGAATGGCAAATAAGTAGCAGACGACCATCAAGTTTTAAGTGTTATAACTCAAAGAACCAAATGTATCAAAACGAGAGTTGTAAACACTAGGCAAAATATAAAGCAACCGCCCATATGGACCCGCTTGAAGACTAACCAACTCATATGCTTCTCCCCCTTTTGTCAGTAAGGACCAAAAAGGTTCGAAGACATAGAGCGTCTAGTCGTTCCCATGAGGAGTAGGTGAAGCAGCAAGGTCGTTGGTGTTGTTAGGCGGTGCAGACGAACTCGGGGCAGTGTCGATGCGTGCAGAAGTAGGGGCGGTGAAGTAGCATCGTCTTCGTCATCGATCACTCTGGCATTCACAGTTGCCGCGGAGGAAGAGAACTCAGAGTCTTCAAGAGACGGAGTTCGTCGCAGCACAGTCCTTCTTGGAGGTGTGGAGTCAAACTTGAAGCGTTCAGAGAAGCCATCCTCTTGAAGATCATCTTCAGAACACATAAGCGTCAGCCCTTTCCATGTACGCCGATAGGTTTCATGGGCAACAAAGGCATTCTTGGTGGCAAGATTGCAAATGCGGTTGACATCCACCAAGAGGCTTTGCATCTGACGCTTAAGCCAGTCATGATGCTTATCCTGTTTCTGATGCAGCGCGACGAGAAGCTCTCGGTCATTGAGGACACAAGATCGTCTTTGAGGCCTTTGCGCAATAGTGCTACCAGTGGCGTCAGTTTGAGCACGCGGGGCACGTGTGTTTCCAGCAAGGGGATAAACACAAGACACTGCTGAAATTCCTTCAATGGGCTGGGTGAAGCTTTGGTGATCAGCATTATGAAGATAAATGGGATCCTTAGCAGGCTCTGGGTAAATGGCTTCAACTGACAGATCAACCTCGGGCAAGAATATAAGATGATTGCGCGCAGACGGCTGATAGTTGAAGGCTGAGTGACGCTTGATCAGACGCATAACCCATGGAGCATAGAATTTCAACCCAAAGATGTCGGAGCCAGACGCAGCCAACTTCCTGATGAAGAAGTCTTGAGCATTGAAGCTGATGCCATTGAAGATATAGAAAACCAAAGTCTTCATTGCTCCTTCAAGCTTTACTGTAGATGAGTGTCCTTTGACAGGCCATAGAGTTTTCCTGATGATGTGGTAGATGGTGCGAGGCAGGTACTCTAGGTCTTCAACAAAGAACTTCTTAGGATATTCAGCATATGGAGGCAAAGGCTTCATCATGCTCAGCATTTGACTCATGTTGGGTTCTGGCTTCTGAAAGATGCTTTCCAAGGCATTTTGATGTTGTTGACAACCTGGTTCATAGTATTCACCAGGAGTGTGCAGGCCTGTGAGCTCAATGATATCAAGAGCTTTAGCTTTGTGATGGACATTGCCTGTCATCCACTCAAGGACCCAAGTCTTCGGATCCCTGTTGTAGCCTCGAATATGAAGAGTGGCATAGAATTGAAGCAACAATTCCTCATTCCAGTGCTCCTTGTCGGTGATGAACTGCAGCAGACCAGCATCTCTGAAACAGTCCAATGCTTCTTCGAGGCAGGGCAGACCAGCCAAAGCTTCAGAGTTGAGGCGCATATGTGGAAATATGCGCCCTTGATTGTATAGGACACATGAATAGTAGCTGCGCTGCTGATAGCTCCAGAACCGATTTGAAGAAATGCGCGGTTTGGTATAAGGGTTCTTGGAGCTGTTGAAGAAGGTATTATGTGCCACGAAGCCATTCGCATTGAAGACCCCAGGTGAAGTGGCAGTGCCTGAGAATCGTGGAAGTCTTGGCTTGGGCTTTTGGACATGAGGCCTGTGCTCGACGTGGTACTCAAATTGTGGACCAGCAGCAGGCGGAGGAGTCAGAATGGGCCATCGAACCATAACCGGCTGACCACGATCAAATGTCAGCTTCATTGTGTGAGGTCTTGGAGGGGGAACAGGGGCATTGGCATTGTCTTCATGGGCTTCAGGGGCCACATTGACTTCAGATGCAGGCTCCACATTTGCTTCAGCCATGAATACATCATTGGCTTCATTGGTGTTGGTGGTGGCAGCCTCAGGATTCTCAACCTCCACTTCAAAAGCTGGAGGGTCGGTCACGTTCTCCTTGAGAACAACATCTTGGTGAGATGGGGGTGTAGCAACTCTTGAGGCTTCTTCTTCATCGGCTGATGCAGCCGGAACATTTTCAGCCAGTTTGGCTTCGGATTCAGTCACAGTAGGAGTGGCATCTGGAAACACTTGACGTGCAACAGATTGGTGGTGCACTTCTCCTTCTGGAACGCTCGATAGAGGGACTTGAGGCCTTGGTCCTTTGCGAAGCCTGCGCAATGCTGGCGACGCCTTTGGAGATGGAGTTTGCTGGGCCTCAAAGTCATCTTCTTCTTCTTGCCGGGGTGGTGTGACTTGTTGTTGTTGAGTACTTGGAGTGTCTTGTTGTTGTGGGTGATCAGCCCACGATGCATCCTGAGCAATTGACGTCAGAGGACGACCAATACTGATGAGTTCGCTGTTCGTGAGAACATGCGATGATACCAAGTTGTGCCCAATCTGAGGAAGAACTACATCAACTTCAACATTGTCATGGTGACCAATGTCTTCAGCAGCGGTGGGATCAACTATTGGAATGTCTTCAGCTTCATGAGCCTCTGTGGAAGCAGGCTGATGGACAATCAGTTGGCGCTCTTGAAAGTGCGTTATATTGACTAGAGGGGGGTGAATAGGCGATTTTTATGAAAATCTTCAGAACATAGAAGTTTTGAAGACAAACGATAAAATTAAACCTATTACCATGCAGCGGAAGGTAGACTACACTAGGCAAACCATAGTCAAGTATTCAATGAAGTAAAATCACAAAAACTAATAGCAGCTAGGTAGTAAGGATCAGGTAGGAAGATATTGTGAAGCCAAACAGAACACGCAGTCACTTAGTGAAGACAAATGATAGAGCAAACATACAATGACTTCACAAGGTGTAACAGTAAGTAAAGTGAAGTGAAGATGAAACCAGTGACTCGTTGAAGACAATGATTTGTTGAACCAGTTCTAGTTGCTGTGACAATTGTACGTCTGGTTGGAGCGGCTAGGTATTTAAACTTTAGGACACACAGTCCCGGACACTCAGTCCTGAACACGCAGCTCAGGACACCCAGTCCTCACCGTATTCTTCTTGAGCTAAGGTCACATAGACCTCGCCCAATCACTCTGGTAAGTCTTCAAGGTAGACTCCCAAACCTTCACAGACTTCGTTCACCGGCAATCCACAATGTCTCTTGGATGCTCAGAACGCGACGCCTAACCGGCTGGAGGATGCACAGTCCTCAAGTGTAATAAGTCTTCAGATCACACAGACAAGAAGACTTAAGTGATGCCCAATTCTCTCTGGCTCTGGTGGTTAGGGCTTTATCCTCGCAAGGAATTCTCTCTCAAAGGCTTCAAGGTGGGTTGCTCTCAAACGACAAAAGCCGTGCTTTCAATCTGAGCAGCCAACCGTTTATGGTTGTAGGGGGTGGGCTATTTATAGCCACTTGGCAACTCGACCCGATTTGTCCGAAATGACCCTGGGTCACTAAGGAACTGACACGTGTTCCAACGGTCAGATTTCAAACTCACACGACAACTTTACTTGGGCTACAAGCAAAGCTGACTTGTTCGACCCTGGACAAGATTTGCTCTCATAGTCTTCACTCGAAGACATAGTTTTTTTTGGTTTAGGCATCACTTCAGTCATTCTGATTGGTTCTCTTGGACCCCACTTAACAGTACGGTGGTTCCTATGACTCAACACAAAAGAAAAAGAACTACGAAAGATCTAAGTCTTCGAGCTCCATAGGCTTCATATAGTGTCTTCTCTTGTCATAGTCTTCAATGTGAATATCTTCATATACCACCTTTGACTTCAATGTCTTCATACATTTTTAGGGATCATCTCTGGTAGTAAAACCGAATCAATGAGGGACTTCTACCTATGTTATCCTGCAATTCTCACAAACACATTAGTCCCTCAACTAGGTTTGTCGTCAATACTCCAAAACCAACTAGGGGTGGCACTAGATGCACTTACAATCTCCCCCTTTTTGGTGATTGATGACAAACTAGTTGAAGTTTTCAACGGGGAATATAATCTGTGAAATTGTAAAGGATAAGGAATTGTCTTCATAAGTTGCAAGGGCTCCCCCTGAAGATGTGCATATAAGTTAATTTGCTTTTGGAATGCAAATGCACATGGCAGGTTGTACTTGTGGAGATCCACTTCAACTTATGATGACAATCCACTATGCATGTGAAAGTATATGAAGATAATGACATGCATAATGGAAAATGGACGTCTGCAGAATGAGCTAAGTGCGGAATTTATCGTTGCACATGCGGAATTTATCTTCGCAAAACAAGGTGGCAAATAAGTAGCAGACGACCATCTAGTTTAAGTGTTACAACTCACAAGAACCATATGTAGCAAAAACGAGAGCTGTAAGCACGAAGCAAAATATAAAGCACCCGCCCATATGGACCCGCTTGAAGACTATCAATCTCATATGCTTCTCCCCCTTTTGTCAGTAATGACCAAAAAGGTTTGAAGACATAGAGCCTCTACTCGTTCCCATGAGGAGTAGGTGAAGTAGCAGGGTTGTTGGTGTTGTTTGGCGGTGCAGAAGAGCTTGGAGGTGCTGAAGGAGTGGCGGTGAAGTAGCATCGTCTTCTTCCTCAATAATTCTGGCAGTCACTGTGGCAGCAGAGGAAGAGAACTCAGAGTCTTCAAGGGATGGAGTTCCTAGCAGCACAGCCCTTCGAGGAGGTGTGGAGTCAAACTTGAATCTCTCAGAGAAGCCATCCTCTTGAAGATTAGCTTCAGAACACATCATCGTGAGCCCTTTCCATGTGCGGCGACAGGTTTCATGGGCAACGAAAGCATTCTTGGTGGCAAGATTTCGAGTGCGATTAACATCCATAAAGAGGCTTTTCATCTGACGCTTCAGCCAGTCATGATGCCTATCATGTTTCTAATGTAGAGCCACAAGAAGCTCTCGGTCGTTGAGAACACGAGTGCGCTTCTTGGGTCTTGGAGCAGTGGCACTATCAGTGGCTTCAGTGGAAGCAGAGTGTGGTGCACGTGTAGTGCCAGCCAAAGGATACACCCGAGAAACTGCTTCAACGCCTTCAACGTTCTGAGTAAAACTCTGATGGTCTGTATTCTGAAGACTTAGAGGTTGCTTGGCAGGATCAGAATATATGGCTTCAGTAGACATGTCCATGTCAGGTAAGAAGATCCGATGGTTGTGGGCTGAGGGCTGATACGAGATGGCGGAGTGTAGCTTGATCAGCCGCATGACCCAAGGGGCGTAGAACTTCAAACCAAACAGATCAATGCCTGATGCAGTAAGTTGGCGTATGAAGAAGTCCTGTGCATTGAAGCATTTGCCATGAAGTATATTGAAGACCAAAGTCTTCATTGCACCCTGAAGCTTGGCATTTGGAGAGTGCCCTTTGATAGGCCAGAGAGTTCGCCTGATGATGTGATAGATGGTTCTGGGCAGGTACTCAAGGTCTTCAACGAAGAACTCTGTGGGATAAGCAGCATCTTGGGGAAATGGCTTCATCATGCTGAGCATTTGACTCATATCAGGTTCTGGCCGCTGAAAGATGCTCTCAATAGCTTCAGCATGCAGCTGACAGCCTTGCTCGAAGAGATCGCCAGGAGTGGGCAAGCCAGTGAGCTCAATGATGTCAAATGCATTGGCTTCGTGATGAACGTTGCCAGTCATCCACTCCAGGACCCAAGTCTTCGGATCTCTGCTGTACCCATTGATGTGAAGTGTGGCATAGAATTGTAGCAGCAGCTCTTCATTCCAATGCTCTTCATCAGTAACAAACTGCAGCAGACCCACTTGCTTGAAGCAATCCAACGCTTCTTCTAGACAGGGTAGACCAGCTATAGCTTCAACGTCAAGGCGCTTGTGTGGAAAGATGCGACCTTGGTTGTAAAGAATGCAAGAGTAATAGCTTCGCTGAGGATAGCTCCAGAACCGACCAGATGATATCCTTTCCCTTGAGTAGGGGTTCCTGGAGCTATTGAAGAACGTGTTGTCTGCCCTGAAGCCATTGATGTTGAAGGAGCCAGGTGCTGATGCAGGACCTGGAAACCTTGGCAGTCTTGGAATTGGCTTCTGGACCTGAGGTCTGTGCTCAACATGATAGTTGAATTGGGGACCGGCAACAGACTCAGGAACAGAAGTGGCGGGATCAGTGGCTTCGCTGTCTTCTGAAGCTTTTGCTGGGGAGGGCTCCACATTAGCTTCATTGGTGGTTGTGGCAGCCTCACGATTTTCATCCTCCACTTGACTAGCTGGAGGGTCGGTCACAAGCACATTTTCCTGAAGAACTGCTTCTTGGTGGAACAGGGGAGTGGGATATTGTGGTACTTCTTCTTCTGCGGCTGTTGCAGCCGGAATGTCTTCAGCAGAGACTTGAGGCCTTGGACCTTTGCGAAGCCTGCGGAGCGCAGACAACGCCTGTGAAGTTGGAGTGGGCTGGGCCTCATAGTCTTCTTCCTCTTGTGGGCGATCCGTCCATGAAGCATCCTGTGCAATTGGCGTCAGTGGACGACCAATGCTGATGAGTTCGCTGTTTTCAAACTGAGGAAGGACTGCATCATCTTCTACATTGTCATGATGACCAATGTCTTCAGCAGCGATGGGATCAGCTGCTGGAATGTCTTCAGCTTCAGGAGCCTCTGTGGAAGCAGGCTCATGAACTGTCAGTTGACGTTCTGCGTCAGGATGAACCATAGAAATGGGTTCAACTCAAGGGCTCTGTGGAAGCAGCCCGAGCTTTCTTGGTCTTCCTCTTCTTCTTGGAGGGGGCAGTAGGAGAGGCTTCAGAGTGTTTCCTCTTCCTGGCTTCAGCCTCAGCAGTCCTTGTCTTCTTGAGCTCTAAAGCTGTTAACCGGCCTTTTGGCTTCGAGCCAGTCAGTCTAGTTGGGAAAACAATCGGAACTGCTTCTTGCCTTGGTGCATCAGGTTCAGCCGTAGCAGGCTTCTTCTTCTTCTTTGCGGCCATCCTGGGGTCGATGCCAGGACGCCCAAGTGCCTTGCGCTTCTCAGCCTCATTATAGGCTTGCACACATCTGTCAGCCAGAGTCTTCATGCGCTCACGCGAACCCTGAGCTTCTGCACGCTTCTTCACAAAGGCTTCCTTGAGCTCGTGCATCATTGTTTTGAAGTTCTTCACTTCTTGCACGCTGAGCTTGGCCATATGCTTCTTGAACTGAGCCTTTTCATAGTCAATCTTCTGTTTCGGTTCAACAATGCACTGGGCAATAGCAAGTTCTGAAGCAATGGCGCCTTGGAAGGCGACACTGAGGCCAATGGGTAGCTGCAGATCTTCAAAGCTGATGTTTGGCGTGTCAAACCACTCGTCAATGAAGTTGTGGATGATGGTGACATCAAAGAGAGGCAGATCATTGAAGATTTCTGCTTCTTCTTTGCTCTTGATGAGTTGCTCAAGAGCGTCATCTGCAAGATCTTCATCACTTGACAGATCAATGTCGTCATTGCGCAGAATGGCAGCAGCTGTTAGCTCTTTGCCAGTGTGAGACAGAGGCATCTTGGCCTTCTGGGGCTTGGAGACGCGTGAAAAGTCTTCAGACTGCACACTGTCTTCAGGAGGTGCAGTTGCCAATGGCTTCGCCCTTGAGATTTTTGGTGAAGGGGCCGGCTTTGAAGCTTTTGGCTTCTTCAACTGCTTTGGCTTCGACACTGCAGGCGCGTCATCAGACTCAGTGTCAGCTGCAGGCTCATTCACTGCAGTCCCTTGAACCAAGATGTAGGTTATGAGGCCTTCAAGGTTGGCAAAAGGACCGATGACATTGGGTTCTGCATGTCGTGTGCCATCTGCCCTTGGAGATGAGGGACTAGGGTTGAAGTCTAACCCAAAAGTCTTCTTGTTCTGCTTCGCTGAGTTCTGAGCACACTGGAAGTTGCGCTTGAACAGATTGTCGTCACGACACCATAGCAGTGACGACGAGTGTGCATCAGCAGGTTGTGGTCCACGGACCATGTATGGATAGAAGCCTTGAGCAATGGCTTCATCTCTGGACCTAGGTAGAAGATTCTTGAATAGGATGTCACCCCACGGTCTCTTGATGGCGTTTTCTCAGCATACTCCTGGGTCACAAATCTGTATTTGAACCATTGTTCTACCCAATATCTTCGAATCCATTGGATTCGGGTCTTGCGCTGACTGTAATCCTCTCCAGGATCTGTCTTGTACATTTCTGAGAGTTCATCTGGCAGATCTCTGGAGGTCTCACCACGACGCTTTCTACCACCCTTCCTTGCTGCTTTCTCTGAAGCCATAAACTTTAACTTGAAAGGCTTCAAGACGTTCAAAGGCTTCAAAGGTTTTCGTTTGCTGGACCAACAAGAACTGGCTTCGAGAGAATTTATGTGATGCTATAAGAATTCTGCAAATGAATGCAGACTATGAGAACCAAAGGATTCTCCCACGGACATGTACCTGTGACAGCATTAAGGTGCGAGGGAAGGGGAAGAGGTCATATGCATTCTCAGAAGATTTTGAAGATAAATCTGTTTAGAAGACATTGACCTCATCGTGCGAAGACATTCACTCATAGATAAGAAGTTGGTTCCATATTTGTACGAATCCACAGATCAGTACAAGTGAGGAATCTAACTACTTTGTGAAGCACAAGTGAATATACTAGGCATGTTATGAGATGCAGTATGAGAGAGATCTAGCTTGTGTGAACAGAAACTGGTTGTGGTAGAAAGTGACAGATCAATAGGATCAACGGTGCTGTAAAAAGGGAGTTTTATTTACCACACTGAGAACTGCTAGACGGAGTGGGAGATGAGGCCGAGCAGTTCACTCTTCCGTGCCCTAACTTGGCGACGGAGGACACCTACGGCGACGGCGGAGAGGACGATGTCCACGGTCGACGTGAAGACGGCGTCGGAGAGGTTGCGGCAACGAAGCGCTTCGTCGCCGGCGTGTTCGAGAGCTAGCGGTGGCGCTAGGGTTCGTGCGAGGGTGGAAGAAGGGATAATGACCGCTGTGAGTGTGTATTTATAGGCACAGGGGCGACACTGTGCTATTACACAGGTGCCCCTGGCGATTCGCATCTGAGAAACACGTGGCCATTATGCGGAATTTTGGGGTTTGTTCCACGTCCCACGCACGCCTGGATTGTCGGGTGGTCGTTCCTACTTCTCCGGATTTCATGTGGAGGAATGAGCATTGAAAACGGACTTAATGGTTGTCTCTGTATCTTCTGCTGACAAGGACACAGAGAAGACATTCGACAGTTTCAATAGAATGCATATGACTTGGAGAGATAGAGTTTGAGACAGAAAGCATAGAGAGGTTAGGGTCCGATCAAATTCACTTAGTTCAAAAGATTCAACACGAAGACATAGCTATAAGTGAATGCTGTAGAGGACAGAACACTAGTATATGTATATATATATATATCTATAATCAACAGAGTGAAGATGATCATGAAAATATGTTGAGATCGAAGCCAAACCAAATGTGAAGACATTGCAAGGTAATGCCATGAGTGAAACACTTCAAAATAGAACGTTTGGTGGTGGCGTTACCCACCGTATAGGAAGTATTAGACCCAGACACGGCGCACAATTATCGTGGCGCTCCGAAGTCAAATTCCACATTAATGTATTCACACTTAGAATGTAAGTCTTCATTGATTGAAGATATACTTTACTTTGTGTGTTGCACATCTAAGTCATCAATATGCATAAGGGTTAGGATGTGTGCCTGATCACAGGACATTCGAGGATTCCAGGATATTTATCTCACACCGTAACTTGCAAAACCTCTTCTCATCCAAGGGCTTGGTGAAGATATCTGCTAATTGCTCTTCAGTGTTGACGTGTATGATATCAATGTCTTCCTTCACAACATGATCTCTGAGAAAGTGATGACGAATTTCAATGTGCTTTGTCTTCGAGTGCTGAAATGGGTTGTTGGCAATCTTGATGGCACTTTCGTTATCGCAGTAAAGTGGCACTTGCTTCAGATGAATGCCATAGTCCTTGAGTGTTTGCTTCATCCACAGAAGCTGAGCGCAGCAAGATCCAGCAGTAATGTATTCAGATTCAGCAGTGGAGAGAGATACACAGTTCTGCTTCTTTGAAGACCAACATACAAGTGATCGTCCCAGAAAGTGACATGTGCCTGATGTAGACTTGCGATCAACTTTGTCACCAGCATAATCAGCATCCGAGAATCCAACCAGATCAAACTCTGAGCCCTTTGGATACCATAATCCTAGAGTTGGGGTGTGAGCCAAATATCGAAGAATTCGCTTCACAGCTAAGTGATGCGACTCCTTTGGTGCCGCTTGAAATCGAGCACACATGCAAAAACTAAGCATAATATCTGGCCTAGATGCACATAGATAAAGTAAAGAACCAATCATGGAGCGGTATACCTTTTGATCGAACTCTTTACCATTGTCGTCAGGACCCAGATGATGTTTGGCTGGCATTGGTGTTGTGAAGCCTTTGCAGTCTTGCATACCGAACTTCTTCAGGCAATCTTTGAGATACTTCTCTTGAGATATGAAGATGCCATTGCGTTGTTGTCGTATTTGAAGACCGAGGAAGAACTTTAGCTCTCCCATCATAGACATCTGATATTGCTCTTATATCATATATCCAAACTCTTCACTGTACTTCTGATTGGTGCAGCCAAAGATAATGTCATCCACATATATTTGGCACACAAACAGTTCACCATCATATGTCTTCGTGAAAAGAGTGGGGTCTAGGGAACCAGGTATGAAGCCTTTGCTCTTCAGGAAGTATTTGAGTGTGTCATACCAGGCCCGAGGGGCTTGTTTGAGGCCATACAGTGCCTTGTTGAGCTTGTATACCATGTCAGGATGTTTTGGATCTTCAAAGCCAGGCGGTTGTACAACATACACTTCTTCTTCAATCTTGCCATTGAGAAAGGCACTCTTCACATCCATTTGATATAGAAGTATGTTATGATGATTTGCATAGGCCAGCAGAATGCGTATGGCTTCAAGTCTAGCCACAGGAGCAAATGTTTCATCGAAGTCAATGCCTTCCACTTGAGTATATCCTTGAGCAACAGACGAGCTTTGTTTCTGACAACTTGACCATGCTCATCTTGCTTGTTGCGGTATATCCATTTGGTGCCTATTATATTGTGCTTCTGTGGATCAGGACACTTAACCAATTCCCAAACATTATTCAGCTCAAACTGTTGAAGCTCTTCTTGCATACCTTGAATCCATTTAGGTTCCATGAAGGCTTCTTCAACTTTCTTGGGTTCTGCTATTGAGACGAATGCGAAGTGCCCACAGAAATTTGCTAGCTGAGTTGCCCTTGAACGAGTGAGTGGACCAGGTGCATTGATGCTATCAATTATTCTTTCAATCTGCACTTCATTGGCAACGCGAGGATGTACAGGACGAAGACTTTGCTCTTGCTGTTCATTGTCGTTGTTGGAAGGAATGTCTTCAGGCTGAGCATTGTCTTCATGTTGATCAGGTGCTGAAATGATAAGTTCTTCTTCGGGATGAGCTTCAGAAGGTATAATTTCTCCAGTTCCCATTAGCTTGATTGATTCACTGGATGGAACTTCATCTAGCACATTTGGCAGCTGCTCTCTTTGTGAACCGTTGGTCTCATCGAACCGCACATCCACTGTTTCAACCACTTTGTAATGAAAAAGATTGAAGACTCTGTAGGAGTGCGAATCCTTTCCATATCCAAGCATAAAACCCTCATGTGCTTTTGGTGCAAATTTTGAGGTGTGATGTGGGTCCTTGATCCAGCACCTTGCGCCAAATACTCTGAAGTAACTGACATTTGGCTTCTTGCCAGTAAGGAGCTCATAAGATGTCTTGTTCAGTAGCTTGTGAAGATAAACACGATTGATTGTATGGCATGCAGTATCAATGGCTTCGGGCCAGAATTTTCTTGGTGTCTTGTATTCATCTAGCATCGTTCTGGCCATCTCAATTAGTGTTCTGTTCTTGCGTTCGACGATGCCATTCTGCTGTGGCGTGTACGGGGCTGAGAATTCATGTGTGATGCCCAATGTATCAAGATATGTATCAAGGCCATTGTTCTTGAATTCAGTGCCATTGTCACTTCTGATGTGCTTTATCTTGGCGCCAAAATTGTTCATAGCTCGATTGGCGAAGCGTCTGAAGACATCCTGCACCTCAGTCTTGTAAATGATTATGTGCACCCAAGTATATCTAGAATAATCATCAACAATAACGAAGCCATAGAGGCAAGCAGTAGTAGTTAGAGTTGAGTAATGAGTGGGACCAAAAAGATCCATGTGAAGCAGTTCGAAGGGTCGAGTAGTGGTCATGATTGTCTTTGAGGGATGTTTGGCCCTCGTCATCTTCCCTGCTTCACAGGCACCGCATAAGTGGTCTTTCTTGAACTTGACGCCCTCGATGCCTATGACATGCTTCTTCTTCGCAAGGGTGTGAAGGTTCCTCATGCCAGCATGTCCAAGCCTCCGATGCCAGAGCCAGCATTCTGAAGCCTTTGCTTGAAGACATACTGCAAGCTATGGCCCTGCTGAGAAATCTACCACGTACAAATCATCTTTTCGATACCCTTCAAACACTAGAGACTTGTCAGATTCCATTAGTACAAGGCAACGATATTTTCCAAACATTACGATCATGTTCAAATCGCAAAGCATTGAGACAGACATTAAGTTGAAGCCAAGGGATTCAACAAGCATGACTTTATCGATGTGTTGATGCCTTGAGATTGCAACTCTACCTAGACCCAATACCTTACTTTTACCAGTGTCAGCAAATGTGATGTGGCTCTTGTCGGATGGACGTAAGGTTGAGTCCATAAGAAGACTTCTTTTGCCAGTCATGTGATTTGTACACCCACTGTCAATAATCCATTCTGAAGACGCTGGTGTCGTACCCTACAGTGCAGTTAGGGGGATAGGCTTCACCAAGAGCATTGTGAAGCAAAAACATTTGACGAACCAGTGGGTTATGAAAGTTTAGATCCAGGTTAGTACTAATAGGGAGAGTAGCAAGCGATTCAGGTATGAAGTACATAGTAAGACCATTTGGGCATTTGATCTTGCGCCCTACAAGATGTTTAAGGTCCCCAGCAATAGCGTCAGACGATTTTGTTTTTCTGCTGGAGACCTTTCCCTGCAAAAGAGAGTTAAGCTTTCTTAGCCACCCACATCAAGGGCGGCTTAGAAGCAATAAGTCTAAGTGCAGCATCTGAGAATTTTGGCTTTGAAGCCTTAGCAAACAGTCTTGCAGGCGGACAATAGTACTCATAAGAATAAGCAGAATAGTTCTTGGTCTTATGAACATGGTGGTTTGATGAACCGCTCTCATATTCATATGCCTGAGTATGGTTTCCCTACAAAACATTTGCGTTAGTGCGACTCAGGTGAGTCCTCTGTCTGTATGAAGCCTTTGGACCGTATGAAGCCTTTGGTCTGAGGTTTGTCTTCTTCACGTGAGGTGTCATGATGACATTCACAGGAAGACTCTCCAGACACCTTTTCGGAACCCAGATCTTCTTCATAGGCGGTCCATTCCTGCAGTTAGTACCGATGTACCTGGCAAACACTTCACCATTCTGATTCTTAAACAGTATATAGTTTGCATCAAAGGATTCATCAATGATAATGGGGTTAGCACAAGTGAAGCCAGATAGATTGGATGGATCTGCTGAAGGTTCCTTTGCAGCAACCTACATGGTTTTGGGGTACTGCTCAGGTTTCCAGTAAGAGCCATCTGCATTCATTTCCTTACGAACCCTACACCCTCTTTCCTAGGGTTTCAGTTCAGAATCTGCTTTTTCAGGACATCACATAGCGTCTGATGCCCTTTAAGACTTTTGTACATCCCTGTTTCAAGCAATGTCTTCAACCTAGCATTCTCATCAGCAATAGCGGTGGTATCCTCAGTAGAGGGGTTAGTTACCACATCAACAGTTGAAGCAATTGCAACAGTAGTAGCAGTAGAACATTCAGCAACAGAAGTAGCATTATCACACTCAATGCATTTAAGACATGGTGGTTCAAATCCTTCCTGAGCGGGACTGATCTGTTTGGCGCGAAGTGACTCGTTTTCCGTTTTTAGATCTTCATGAACCGCTCTCAATTTCTCAAGATCTTGCTTCCTTTGAAGATAATCATAAGAAAGCTTTTCATGAGTTGTTGAGAGAGTTTCATGACGACTTTCAAGTTCCTGATACTTAACGTGAAGATTTTTTATGTCTTCATAAGGATTCAGATCGAGTCATTTCAGCACCTAACAGATCATCGCTTCTGTTTAACAGTTTTTGAATATGTTCCATAGCTTTCTGTTGTTCAGTTGCAATTTTAGCAAGTGTTTTGTAGCTAGGTTTTGAACCACAATCAGAGTCATTGTCACTAGATGTTTGATAGTGAGTAGTGCGTGTGTTTACCTTGGCACTGCGTGCCATGAAGCAGTAGGTAGCAGTGGAGTAGTCCTTGTCATTTGCATCGGTGTCGGTGATGAAGTCATTATCTTCAGTGTTGAAGATGGACTTGGCAACGTATGCTGTAGCCAGACTTGCGACGCCTGAGTCGGATTCCTCCTCAGACTCCACCTCCGCCTCCTCAGAAGCAGACTCCTCCTCTGAATCCATTTCCTTGCAAACAAACGCACGTGCCTTGCCAGATGAGCTCTTCTTGTGTGATGAAGACTTTGAGGAAGACTTGGAAGAAGACTTTGAGTATTTCTTCTTCTTCTTCTTGTCGTCAGATTCATATTCCTTGCTCTTCTTCTTCTTTTTGTTCTCATTGTCCCACTGTGGACACTCAGAGATGAAGTGGCCAAGTTTCTTGCACCCGTGACATGTTTTCTTCTTGTAGTCATGAGCAGGAGCTTCATCATTCCTTGAACTTGATCGGGAAGACTTTCTGAAGCCTTTCTTCTTGGTGAATTTTTGGAACTTCTTGACAAGCATAGCAAGTTCCCTTCCAATGTCTTTAGGATCATCAGAACTGCTGTCAGATTCTTCTTCAGATGAGGAGACAGCTTTTGCCTTCAAGGCACGAGTTCGCCCATAGTTTGGACCGTAGATATCTCTTTTCTCCGAAAGCTGAAACTCATGTGTGTTGAGCCTCTCAAGTATGTCAGACGGATCGAGTGTCTTGAAATCAGGACGTTCTTGAATCATCAGGGCCAGGATGTCAAACGAACTATCAAGTGATCTCAGCAGCGTCTTGACGACTTTGTGTTTGGTAATCTCAGTGGCGCCGAGGGCTTGAAGCTCATTTGTGATGTCAGTAAGTCGGTCAAATGTGTGCTGGACATTCTCATTGTCATTTCACTTGAAGCGGTTGAAGAGATTGCGAAGGACACTGATTCTCTGATCTCTCTGGGTTGAGATGCCTTCATTGACCTTGGAGAGCCAGTCCCAGACCAGCTTGGATGTCTTCAAAGCACTCACACGGCCATACTGTCCTTTGGTCAGATGACCACAGATGATATTCTTGGCAGTAGAGTCCAGTTGAACGAATTTCTTGACATCAGCAGCAGTGACACCTTCTCCAGCCTTGGGAACGCCGTTCTCGACGACATACCATAGGTCGGCGTCAATGGCTTCAAGATGCATGCACATCTTATTCTTCCAGTAGGGATATTCAGTTCCATCGAAGACGGGGCATGCAACGGAGACTTTAATTATCCCTGCAGTCGACATAGCTAAAACTCCAGGTGGTTAAACCGAATCACACAGAACAAGGGAGCACCTTGCTCTGATACCAATTAAAAGTGCGTTATATCGACTAGAGGGGGGTGAATAGGCGATTTTTATGAAAGTCTCCAGAACATAGAAGTTTTGAAGACAAACGATAAAATTAAACCTATTACCATGCAGTGGAAGGTAGACTACACTAGGCAAACCATAGTCAAGTATTCAATTAAGTGAAATCACAAAGACTAATAGCAGCTAGGTAGTAAGGATCAGGTAGGAAGATATTGTGAAGCCAAACAGAACACGCAGTCACTCAGTGAAGACAAATGATAGAGCAAACATACAATGACTTCACAAGGTGTAACAGTAAGTAAAGTGAAGTGAAGATGAAACCAGTGACTCGTTGAAGACAATGATTTGTTGAACCAGTTCCAGTTGCTGTGACAACTGTACGTCTGGTTGGAGCGGCTAGGTATTTAAACCTTAGGACACCCAGTCCCGGACACCCAGTCCTGAACACGCAGCTCAGGACACCCAGTCCTCACCGTATTCTCCTTGAGCTAAGGTCACATGGACCTTGCCCAATCACTCTGGTAAGTCTTCAAGGTAGACTCTCAAACCTTCACAGACTTCGTTCACCGGCAATCCACAATGTCTCTTGGATGCTCAGAACGCGACGCCTAACCGGCTGGAGGATGCACAGTCCTCAAGTGTAATAAGTCTTCAGATCACACAGACAAGAAGACTTAAGTGATGCCCAATTCTCTCTGGCTCTGGTGGTTAGGGCTTTATCCTCGCAAGGAATTCTCTCTCAAAGGCTTCGAGGTGGGTTGCTCTCAAACGACAAAAGCCGTGCTTTCAATCTGAGCAGCCAACCGTTTATGGTTGTAGGGGGTGGGCTATTTATAGCCACTTGGCAACCCGGCCTGATTTGTCTGAAATGACCCTGGGTCACTAAGGAACTGACACGTGTTCCAACGGTCAGATTTCAAACTCACACGGTAACTTGACTTGGGCTACAAGCAAAGCTGACTTGTCCGACTCTGGACAAGATTCGCTCTCATAGTCTTCACTCGAAGACATAGGTTTTTTTTGGTTTAGGCATCACTTCCGTCATTCTGACTGGTTCTCTTGGACCCCACTTAACAGTACGGTGGTTCCTATGACTCAACACAAAAGAAAAAGAACTACGAAAGATCTAAGTCTTCGAGCTCCATAGGCTTCATATAGTGTCTTCTCTTGTCATAGTCTTCAATGTGAATATCTTCATATACCACCTTTGACTTCAATGTCTTCATACATTTTTAGGGGTCATCTCTGGTAGTAAAACCGAATCAATGAGGGACTTCTACCTGTGTTATCCTGCAATTCTCACAAACACATTAGTCCCTCAACTAGGTTTGTCGTCAATACTCCAAAACAAACTAGGGGTGGCACTAGATGCACTTACAGCTCTTGGTGTGCAGATGCAGGGCGAACCATTGAGATAGGTTCAACAATTAAGGACTTTGTGGGAGCAGCCCGATCCTTCTTAGTTTTGCGCTTCTTCTTGGAGGGAGCAGCATCAGAGGCTTCAGGATGTTTCCTCTTTCTGGCTTCAGCCTCAGCAGTCCTCGTCTTCTTTAGTTCTGAAGCGGTTGACTTGACCTTTGGCTTCGAGCCAGTCATGCTAGCTGGGAAGACAATGGGATGTGCTTCCTGCCTTGGTGCTTCGGGTTCGGCCATAGCTGGCTTCTTCTTCTTCTTTGCAGCCATCCTGGGATCGATGTCAGGACGACCAAGAGCCTTGCGCTTCTCAGCCTCATTGTAGGCTTGCACACACTTGTCTGTCAGGCTCTTCATGCGCTCACGGGAGCCTTTAGCTTCTTCACGCTTCTTGAGAAAGGCTTCCTTGAGCTCGTGCAACATGATCTGGAAGTTTTTGACATCTTGCACGCTGAGCTTGGCCATGTGCTTCTTGAACTAAGCTTTCTCATAGTCTATCTTTTGCTTCAGTTCAACGATGCGCTGAGCTAGAGTTAGCTCAGAAGCAATGGCGCCAGTGAAGGAGGCACTGAGACCAATTGGAAGTTGCAGATCTTCAAAGCTGAGGTTGGGCGTGTCAAACCACTCATCAATGAAGTTATGGATGATTGCCACATCAAAGAGAGGCAAATCATTGAAGATTTCTGCTTCTTCTTTGCTCTTGATCAGTTCCTCAAGAGCGTCATCTGCAAGATCTTCATCGCTGGACAGATCAATGGCGTCGTTGCGCAGAATAGCAATAGCAGTCAGTTCTTGGCCGGTGTGTTGCAAAGGCATCTTTACTTTCGAGGGCTTGGAGATGCGTGACAAATTTTCAGACTACACACTGTCTTTAGGAGGTGCAGTAGCCAGTGGCTTCGCCCGTGAGATTTTTGGTGCTGAGGCGGGCTTTGAAGCTTTAGGCTTCTTCAGTTTCTTTGGCTTCGGCGGTGCATGCGCTTCATCAGATTCAGCGTCATCTGCAGGCTCATCCACGGCTGTCCCTTGAACCTTGATATGAGTGATGAGACCTTCCAGGTTGTAGAAGGGCCCAACAAGATTGGGTTCAGCTTCGCGGGTGCCATCGGCACGGGGAGCAGAAGGGCTAGGGTTGAAGTCAAGTCCCCATGACTTCTTGTTTTGCTTGGCCGAATTCTTGGCAAACTGGAAGTTGCGCTTGAACAGATTGTCATCACGACACCATAGCAATGACGAGGGGTGTGCATCCGCAGGCTGTGGTCCACGGACCATGCAGGGATAGAAGCCTTGTTCAATGGCTTCATCTCTGGACCTGGGTTGAAGATTTCTGTATAGGATGTCTCCCCATGGTCGTTTGATGGCATTTTTCTCAGCATATTCCTGGGTCACAAACCTGTACTTGAACCATTGTTCTGCCCAATATCTTCGAATCCATTGGATTCGGGTCTTGCGCTGATTGTAATCCTCTTCAGGATCTGTCTTGTAAAGCTCTGAGAGGTCATCAGGCAAATCTCTTGACGTTCCCCCACGATGCTGTCTGCCACCCTTCCTTACTGATTTCTCTGCAGCCATGAACTTCAAACTGAATGGCTTCACCACGTTCAAAGGCTTCAAAGGCTTTCGCTTGCTGGACAAACAGGAACTGGCTTCGGGAGAGTTAATGTGATGCTGTAAGAATTCTGCAAACGAATGCAGACTATGAGAACCAAGGGATTCTCCCACGGACATGTACCTGTGACAACATTAGAGATGCGAGGGAAAGGGAAGAGGTCATATGCATTCTCAGAAGATTTTTGAAGATAAATCAGTTTAGGAGACATTGACCTCATCGTGCGAAGACATTCACTTATATGTTGAGAGTTGGTTCCAGATTTGTATGAATCCACGAATAAGTACAAGTGAGGAATCTAACTAGATATGAAGCTTAAGTGAACATTCTAGGCAGTATGAGATGCAGACATGGTAGATCTAACATTGTATAGGCAGAAACTTATTTTGGCAAACAGGATGAATCTTTGAGGATCAAAAAGACGGTAAAAATAGAGTTATATTTACCACGCGAAGAACTGCTAGATGGGAAGAGTAGGAGACCAAGCAATTCAATCCACCGTGCCCTATCTTGGCGACGGAGAACACCTACGGCGGCAGCGGAGAAGACGATGTCCGCGGCCGGCGTGAGGACAGCGTCGGAGAAGTCGCGGCAGCTAAGCGCTTCGTCGCCGGCGTCGTTGAGAGCTAGCAGGGACGCTAGGGTTTGACGAGGTGGAGAGGTGGAAGAAGGTTTTCTTGACCGCAGGGGACATGTATTTATAAGGAAGTGTGCGGCACAGCGCAATTACGCAGGTGCCCCCAGCGGTTCACATCTGAGGAACACGTGGCAAACATGCAACATACTTGGAGTTGTCCCACGTTCCCACGCACACCTGGATTGTCGGGTGGTTGTTCCCACTTCTCCGGATTTCAGGTGAATGAATGAGCATTGAAAACGGACTTAATGTTTGTCTCTGTATCTTCTGCTGACTAGGACGCAGAGAAGACATTCGACAGTTTCAATAGAATGCATATGATTTGGACATATAGAGTTTGAGATAAAAAGCATAGAGAGATTAGGGTCCGATCACATTCACTTAGTTCAAAAGATTCAACAAGGAAGACGTAGCTATAAGTGAATGATGTAGAGGACAGAACACTAGTATATATATATATATATATGAGAAAGATAATCACATCAACACAGTGAAGATAATCATGAAGACAAACCAAATGCGAAGACATATCAAATGTAACGCCATGAGTGAATCACTTCAAACAGAAAATTTTGGTGGTGGCGTTACCCACTGTATAGGAGTATTAGACCCAGACATGACACACTATTATCGTGGCGCTCTGAAGTCAAATTCCACATTAATGTATTCACACTTAGAATGTAAGTCTTCATTGATTGAAGATATACTTCACTTCGTGTGTTGCACATCTAAGTCATCAATATGCATAAGTGTTAGGATGTGTGCCTGTTCACAGGACATTTGAGGATTTCAAGATATTTAGCTCACACCGTAACTTGCAAAACCTCTTCTCATCCAAGGGCTTGGTGAAGATATCTGCCAATTGCTCTTCAGTGTTGACGTGTATGATATCAATATCTTCCTTCACAACATGATCTCTGAGAAAGTGATGACGAATTTCAATGTGCTTTGTCTTCGATTGTTGAACTGGGTTGTTGGCAATCTTGATGGCGCTTTCGTTGTCATAGTAGAGTGGCACTTGCTTCAGATGAATGCCATAGTCTTTGAGTGTTTGCTTCATCCATAGAAGCTGAGCGCAGCAAGATCCAGCAGCAATGTATTCAGATTCAGCAGTGGAGAGAGATACACAGTTCTGTTTCTTTGAAGACCAACATACAAGTGATCGTCCCAGAAAATGACATGTGCCTGATGTAGACTTGCGATCTACCTTGTCACCAGCGTAATCATTATCCAAGAATCCAACCAGATCAAACTCTGAGCCCTTTGGATACCATAATCCTAATGTTGGGGTGTGAGCCAAATATCAAAGAATTCGCTTCACAGCTAAGTGATGTGATTCCTTTGGTGCCGCTTGGAATCGAGCACACATGCAAACACTAAGCATAATATCTGGCCTAGATGCACATAGATAAAGTAAAGAACCAATCATGGAGCGGTATACCTTTTGATCGAACTCTTTACCATTGTTGTCGGGACCTAGATGATGTTTGGCTGGCATTGGAGTCGTGAAGCCTTTGCAGTCTTGCATCCCAAATTTCTTCAGGCAATCTTTGAGATACTTCTCTTGAGATATGAAGATGCCATTGCATTGCTGACGTATTTGAAGACCAAGGAAGAACTTCAGCTCACCCATCATGGACATCTGATATTGCTCTTGCATCATATATCCAAATTCGTCAGTGTATTTCTGATTGGTGCAGCCGAAGATAATGTCATCCACATATATTTGGCACACAAACAGTTCACCATCATATGTCTTCGTGAAGAGAGTGGGATCGAGGGAACCAGGTTTGAAGCCTTTGCTCTTCAGGAAGTATTTGAGTGTGTCATACCAAGCCCGAGGGGCTTGTTTGAGGCCGTACAGTGCCTTGTTGAGCTTGTACACCATGTCAGGATGTTTTGGATCTTCAAAGCCAGGCGGTTGTGCAACATACACTTTTTCTTCAATCTTGCCATTGAGAAAGGCGCTCTTCACATCCATTTGATATAGAAGAATGTTATGATGATTTGCATAGGCCAGCAGTATGCGTAAGGCTTCAAGTCTAGCCACAGGAGCAAATGTTTTATCGAAGTCAATCCCTTCCACTTGAGTATATCCTTGAGCAACCAGACGAGCTTTGTTTCTGACAACTTGACCATGCTCATCTTGCTTGTTGCAATATATCCATTTGTTGCCTATTATATTGTGCTTGCGAGGATCAGAACGCTTAACCAGTTCCCATACATTATTCAGCTCAAACTGTTGAAGCTCTTCTTGCATAGCTTGAATCCATTCAGGTTCCAAGAAGGCTTCTTCAACTTTCTTGGGTTCAGATATTGAGACAAATGCGAAGTGCCCACAGAAATTTGCTAGTTGTGTTGCCTTTGAACGAGTGAGTGGACCCGGTGCATTGATGCTATCAATTATTCTCTCAATTTGTACTTCATTTGCGATACGAGGATGTACAGGACGAAGATTTTGCTCTTGCTGATCATTGTCATCGTTAGAAGGATTGTCTTCAGGCTGAGCATTGTCTTCAGGTTGATCATTGTCTTCAGGTTGATCATGTGCGGAGATGATAAGTTCCTCTTCAGGCTGAGCTTCAGAAGGTATGATTTCTCCAGTTCCCATAAGTTTGATTGATTCACTGGATGGAACTTCATCTAGCACATTTGGCAGGTGCTCTCTTTGTGAGCCGTTAGTCTCATCGAACCGCACATCCACTGTTTCAACCACTTTATAATGAAAGAGGTTGAAGACTCTGTAGGAGTGCGAATCCTTTCCATATTCAAGCATAAAACCTTCATGTGCTTTTGGTGCAAATTTTGAAGTGTGATGTGGATCCTTGATCCAGCACCTGGCACCAAACACTCTGAAGTAACTGACATTTGGCTTCTTGCCAGTAAGGAGCTCATAGGATGTCTTGTTCAGAAGCTTGTGAAGATAAACACGGTTGATGATATGGCATGCAGTATCAATGGCTTCAGGGCAGAACTTTCTTGGAGTCTTGTATTCATCAAGAATCGTCCGCGCCATCTCAATAAGTGTTCCGTTCTTGCGTTCCACGACGCCATTCTGCTGTGGTGTGTACGGAGCTGAGAATTCATGTGTAATGCCCAAAGTATCAAGATAAGTGTCTAGACCAGTGTTCTTGAATTCAGTGCCGTTATCACTTCTGATGTGCTTGATCTTGACGCCATAGTTGTTCATGGCTCGATTGGCGAAGCGTCTGAAGACATCCTGCACTTCAGTCTTGTAGAGGATTATATGCACCCAAGTATATCTTGAATAATCATCAACAATGACAAAGCCATAGAGACATGCAGTAGTAGTAAGAGTTGAGTAATGAGTGGGACCGAAAAGATCCATGTGGAGCAGTTCAAAGGGTTGAGTCGTTGTCATGATTGTTTCCGAGGGATGCTTGGCCCTCATCATCTTTCCTGCTTCACAGGCACCGCATAAGTGATCCTTCTTGAACTTGACGCCCTCGATGTCTATGACATGCTTCTTCCTTGCAAGGGTGTGGAGGTTCCTCATGCCAGCATGTCCTAGCCTCCGATGCCAGAGCCAGCATTCAGAAGCTTTTGCTAGAAGACATACGGCAAGTTGTGGTCCTGCTGAGAAATCTACCATGTACAAATCATCTTTCCGATACCCTTCAAACACTAGAGACTTGTCAGATTCCATTAGTACAAGGCAATGATATTTTCCAAACATCACAATCATGTTTAAATCGCAAAGCATTGAAACAGACATTAAGTTGAAACCAAGGGATTCAACAAGCATGACTTTATCCATGTGTTGATCCTTTGAGATTGCAACTCTACCTAGACCCAATACCTTGCTTTTACCAGTGTCAGCAAATGTGATGTGACTTTTGTCAAATGGACATAGTGTTGAGTCCATAAGAAGGCTTCGCTTTCCAGTCATGTGATTGGTACACCCACTATCAATAATCCATTCTGAAGCAGCTGGTGTCGTACACTACAATGCAGTTAGGGGGATAGGCTTCACGAAGAGAATTGTGAAGCAAAAACATTTGATGAACCAGTGGATTATGAAAGCTTAGATGGAGATTTGGACTGATAGGGCGAGTAACAAGCGATTCAGGAACAAAGTACATAATAAGACCATTTGGGCATTTGATCTTGCGCCCTACAAGATGTTTA
This sequence comes from Triticum dicoccoides, assembly GCF_002162155.2. Taxonomy (NCBI): domain Eukaryota; kingdom Viridiplantae; phylum Streptophyta; class Magnoliopsida; order Poales; family Poaceae; genus Triticum; species Triticum dicoccoides. The sequence goes on along the minus strand of NC_041384.1, from coordinate 370,347,771 downwards.
AGGTCCCCAGCAATAGTGTCAGACGATTTTGATTTTCGGTTGGAGACCTTTCCCTGCAAAAGAGAGTTAAGCTTTCTTAGCCACCCACATCTTCAAGGGTGGCTTCGAAGCAATGAGTCTAAGTGCAGCATCTGAGAAATTTGGCTTTGGAGCCCTAGCAAAAAGTCTTGCAGGTGGACAATAGTACTCATAAGAATAAGAAAAATAGTTCTTGGTCTTATGAACATGGCGGTTTGATGAAACGCGCTCATATTCACAGGCCTGAGTATGGTTTCCCTGCAAAACATTTGCGTGAGTGCGACTCAGGTGAGTCCTCTGTCTGTATGAAGCCTTTGGACCATATGAAGCCTGTGGTCTGGGGTTTGTCTTCTTCACCTGTGGTGTCATGATGACATTCATAGGAAGATTCTCCAAACACCTTTTCGACACCCTGATCTTCTTCATAGGCGGTCCATTCCTGCAGTTAGTACCAATATACCTAGCAATTACTTCATCATTCTGATTCTTAAACAGTTTATAGTTTGCATCAAAGGATTCATCAATAACAATGGGATTAGCACAAGTGAAGCCAGATAGGGTGGATGGATCCGCTGAAGGTTCCTTTGCAGCAACCCATGTGGTTTTGGGGTACTGCTCAGGTTTCCAGTAAGAGCCATCAGCATTCATTTTCCTTTCGAACCCAACACCCTCTTTCCTAAGGTTTCGGTTCAGGATCTGCCTTTTGAGGACATCACATAGTGTCTGATGCCCTTTGAGACTTTTGTACATCCCTGTTTCAAGCAATGTCTTCAACCTAGCATTCTCATCAGCAATAGCAGTGGTATCCTCAACAGAGGGGTTAGTTACCACATCAACAGTTGAAGATATTGCAACAGTAGCAGCAGTAGAACACTCAACAACAGAAGTAGCGTTGTCATGCTCAATGCATTTAAGACATGGTGGTTCAAATCCTTCCTGAGCGGAACTGATCTGTTCGACGCGAAGTGACTCGTTTTCCTTTTGAAGATCTTCATGAGCCGCTCTCAATTTCTCAAGATCTTGCTTCCTTTGAAGATAATCATAGGAAAGCTTTTCATGAGTTGTTGAGAGAGTATCAAGACGATCTTCAAGTTCCTGATACTTAACGTGAAGATTTTTTATGTCTTCAATTAAGGATTCAGATCGAGTCATTTCAGCACCCAACAGATCATCGCTTCTGTCTAACAGTTTTTGAATATGTTCCATGGCCTTTTGTTGTTCAGTTGCAATTTTAGCAAGTGTTTTGTAGCTGGGTTTTGAATCACAATCAGAGTCATTGTCACTGGATGTTTGATAGCGAGTAGTGCGTGTGTTTACCTTGGCACCACGTGCCATGAAGCAGTAGGTAGGAGTGGAGTCGTCCTTGTCATTTGCATCGGTGTCGGTGATGAAGTCATTGTCTTCAATGTTGAAGATGGACTTGGCGACGTATGCTGTAGCCAGACTTGCAATGCCAGAATCAGACTCCTCCTCAGACTCCACCTCTGCCTCCTCAGAAGCGGACTCCTCCTCAGAATCCATTTCCTTGCCAACAAACGCATGTGCCTTGCCAGATGAGCTCTTCTTGTGTGATGAAGACTTTGAGGAAGACTTGGAAGAAGACTTTGAGTATTTCTTCTTCTTCTTGTCGTCAGAGTCATATTCCTTGCTCTTCTTCTTCCTTCTGTTCTCATTGTCCCACTGTGGACACTCAGAGATGAAGTGTCCAGTTTTCTTGCACTTGTGGCATGTTTTCTTCTTGTAGTCATGAGCAGAAGCTTCATCATTCCTTGAGCTTGATCGTGAAGACTTTCTGAAGCCTTTCTTCTTGGTGAACTTTCAGAACTTCTTCACAAGCATTGCAAGTTCCCTTCCAATGTCTTCAGGATCATCAGAACTGCTGTCAGATTCTTCTTCAGATGAGTAGACAGCTTTTGCCTTCAAGGCACGAGTTCGCCCATAGTTAGGACCGTAGATGTCTCTTTTCTCAGAAAGCTGAAAGTCATGTGTGTTGAGCCTCTCAAATATGTCAGACGGATCGAGTGTCTTGAAATCAGGACGTTCTTGAATCATCAGGGCTAGGGTGTCAAATGAGTTGTCAAGTGATCTCAGGAGTGTCTTGACGACTTCATGCTTGGTGATCTCAGTGGCGCCGAGAGCTTGAAGCTCATTAGTGATGTCAGTGAGTCGATCAAACGTGAGCTGGTCATTTCTCTTGAAGCGGTTGAAGAGGTTGCGAAGGACACTGTAAGTGCATCTAGTGCCACCCCTAGTTGGTTTTGGAGTATTGACGACAAACCTAGTTGAGGGACTAATGTGTTTGTGAGAATTGCAGGATAACACAAGTAGAAGTCCCTCATTGATTCGGTTTCACTACCTAAGATGACCCCTAAAAATGTATGAAGACATTGAAGCCAAAGGTGGTATATGAAGATATTCACATTGAAGACTATGACAAAAGAAGACACATTATGAAGCCTATGGAGCTCGAAGACTTAGATCTTTCGTAGTTATTTTTCTTTTTGTGTTGAGTCATAGGAACCACTGTTAAGTGGGGTCCAGGAGAACCAGTCAGAATGACTGAAGTGATGCCTAACCAAAAACCAATGTCTTCGAGTGAAGACAATGAGAGCGAATCTTATCCAGAGCCGGACAAGTCAGCTTTGCTTGTAGCCCAAGTAAAGTTGCCATGAGAGTTTGAAATCTGACCGTTGAGACATGTGTCAGTTCCTTAGTGACCCAGGGTCATTTCGGACAAATCAGGTCGGGTTGCCAAGTGGCTATAAATAGCCCACCCCCTACAACCATAAACGGTTGGCTGCTCAGATTTCAGTGCACGGCTTTTGTCGTTTGAGAGCAACCCACCTCGAAGCCTTTGAGAGAAAATTCCTAGCGAGGAGAAAAGCCCTAACCACCCAGAGCCAGAGAACATTGGGCATCACTTAAGTCTTCTTGTCTGTGTGATCTGAAGACTTATTACACTTGAGGACTGTGCATCCCCAGACGGTTAGGCGTCGCGTTCAGAGCATCCAAGAGACATTGTGGATTGCCAGTGAACGAAGTCTGTGAAGGTTTGGGAGTCTACCTTGAAGACTTACCAGAGTGATTGGGCAAGGACTATGTGACCTTAGCTCAAGGAGAATATGGTGAGGACTTGGTGTCCTGAGCTGCGTGTTCAAGACTGGGTGCCCGGGACTGTGTGTCCTAAGGTTTAAATACCTAGCCACTCCAACCAGACGTACAGTTGTCACAGCAACTGGAACTGGTCCAACACATCATTGTCTTCAACGAGTCACTGGTTTCATCTTCACTTCCTTTTACTTACTGATCACTCATTGTGAAGTCATTGCATGTCTGTTCTATCTTTTGTCTTCACAACGTGAGTGTATGATCTGTTTGGCTTCATAGTATCTTCCTACTTGATCCTAATTACACTACAGCTATTTGTCACTGTGCTTTCACTCTGTTGATACTTGACCATGGCTTGTCTAGTGTAGTCTAACTTCCGCTGCATAGTAATAGGCATATCTCTACTGTTTGTCTTCATAACTTCCATGTTTTGAATACTTTCATAAAAATTGCCTATTCACCCCCCCTCTAGTCGATATAACGCACTTTCAATTGGTATCAAAGCAAGGTGCTCCCTTGTTCTGTGTGATTCGGTTTAACCACCTGGAGTTTTAGCTATGTCGACTGCAGGGATAATCAAAGTCTCCGCTGCGTGCCCCGTCTTTGATGGAACTGAATATCCCTACTGGAAGAATAAGATGCGCATGCATCTTGAAGCTATTGACGTCGACCTATGGTATGTCGTCGAGAACGGCGTTCCCAAGGCTGGAGAAGGTGTCACTGCTGCTGATGTCAAGAAATTCGTTCAACTGGACTCTACTGCCAAGAACATCATCTGTGGTCATCTGAGCAAAGGACAGTATGGCCGTGTGAGTGCTTTGAAGACATCCAAGCTGGTCTGGGACTGGCTCTCCAAGGTCAATGAAGGCATCTCAACACTGAGAGATCAAAGAATCAGTGTCCTTCGCAATCTCTTCAACCGCTTCAAGAGAAATGACAATGAGAATGTCCAGCTCACGTTTGATCGACTCACTGACATCACTAATGAGCTTCAAGCTCTTGGCGCCACTGAGATCACCAAGCATGAAGTCGTCAAGACACTCCTGAGATCACTTGACAACTCATTTGACACCCTAGCCCTGATGATTCAAGAACGTCCTGATTTCAAGACACTCGATCCGTCTGACATATTTGAGAGGCTCAACACACATGACTTTCAGCTTTCTGAGAAAAGAGACATCTACGGTCCTAACTATGGGCGAACTCGTGCCTTGAAGGCAAAAGCTGTCTACTCATCTGAAGAAGAATCTGACAGCAGTTCTGATGATCCCGAAGACATTGGAAGGGAACTTGCAATGCTTGTGAAGAAGTTCTGAAAGTTCACCAAGAAGAAAGGCTTCAGAAAGTCTTCACGATCAAGCTCAAGGAATGATGAAGCTTCTGCTCATGACTACAAGAAGAAAACATGCCACAAGTGCAAGAAAACTGGATACTTCATCTCTGAGTGTCCACAGTGGGACAATGAGAACAGAAGGAAGAAGAAGAGCAAGGAATATGACTCTGACGACAAGAAGAAGAAGAAATACTCAAAGTCTTCTTCCAAGTCTTCCTCAAAGTCTTCATCACACAAGAAGAGCTCATCTGGCAAGGCACGTGCGTTTGTTGGCAAGGAAATGGATTCTGAGGAGGAGTCTGCTTCTGAGGAGGCAGAGGTGGAGTCTGAGGAGGAGTCTGATTCTGGCATTACAAGTCTGGCTACAACATACGTCGCCAAGTCCATCTTCAACATTGAAGACAATGACTTCATCACCGACACCGATGCAAATGACAAGGACGACTCCACTCCTACCTACTGCTTCATGGCACGCTGTGCCAAGGTAAACACACACACTACTCGCTATCAAACATCCAGTGACAATGACTCTGATTGTGATTCAAAACCCAGCTACAAAACACTTGCTAAAATTGCAACTGAACAACAAAAGGCCATGGAACATATTCAAAAACTGTTAGACAGAAGCTATGATCTGTTGGGTGCTGAAATGACTCGATCTGAATCCTTAAATGAAGATATAAAAAATCTTCTCGTTAAGTATCAGGAACTTGAAGATTGTCTTGATACTCTCTCAACAACTCATGAAAAGCTTTCCTATGATTATCTTCAAAGGAAGCAAGAACTTGAGAAATTGAGAGCGGCTCATGAAGATCTTCAAAAGGAAAACGAGTCACTTCGCACCGAACAGATCAGTTTCGCTCAGGAAGGATTTGAACCACCATGTCTTAAATGCATTGAGCGTGATAATGCTACTTCTGTTGCTGAATGTTCCACTGCTACTGCTGTTGCAATATCTTCAACTGTTGATGTGTTAACTAACCCCTCTGCTGAGGATACCACTGCTATTGATGATGAGAATTCTAGGTTGAAGACATTGCTTGAAACAGGGATGTACAAAAGTCTTAAATGACATCAAACATTATGTGATGTCCTCAAGAAGCAGATTCTGAACCGAAACCCTAGGAAAGAGGGTGTTGGGTTCGTAAGGAAAATAAATGCAGATGGCTCTTACTGGAAACCTGAGCAGTACCCCAAAACCAAGTGGGCTGCTGCAAAGGAACCTTCAGCAGATCCATCCAATTTATCTGGCTTCACTTGTGCTAACCCCATTATCATTGATGAATCCTTTGATGCAAACTATATACTGTTTAAGAATCAGAATGGTGAAGTGTTTGCCAGGTACATCGGTACTAACTGCAGGAATGGACCGCCTATGAAGAAGATCTGGGTTCCGAAAAAGTGTCTGGAAAATCTTCCTGTGAATGTCTTCATGACACCTCACTTGAAGAAGACAAACCTCAGACCAAAGGCTTCATACGGTCCAAAGGCTTCATACAAACAGAGGACTCACCTGAGTCACACTAACGCAAATGTTTTGCAGGGAAACCATACTCAGGCATATGAATATGAGAGCGGTTCATCAAACCGTCATGTTCATATGACCAAAAATTATTCTGCTTATTCTTATGAGTACTATTGTCCACCTGCAAGACTGTTTGCTAAGGCTTCAAAGCCAAAATTCTCAGATGCTGCACTTAGACTTATTGCTTCTAAGCCACCCTTGAAGATGTGGGTGGTTAAGAAGGCTTAACTCTCTTTTGCAGGGAAAGGTCTCCAGCAGAAAACCAAAATCTTCTGATGCTATTGCTGGGGACCTTAAAAATCTTGTAGGGCGCAAGATAAAATGCCCGAATGGCATCATTATGTACTTCGTTCCTGAATCGCATGCTAATCTCCCTATTAGTCCTAATCTGGATCTAAGTTTTCATAACCAACTGGTTCGCCAAATGTTTTTGCTTCACAGTTCTCTTCGTGAAGCCTATCCCCCTAACTGCACTGTAGGGTACGACACCAGCGTCTTCAAAGTCTTCAGAATGGATTATTGACAGTGGGTGTACAAATCACATGACTGGCAAAAGAAGCCTTCTTATGGACTCAACCTTACGTCCATCCGACAAGAGCCACATCACATTTGCTGACACTGGTAAAAGTAAGGTATTGGGTCTAGGTAGAGTTGCAATCTCAAAGGATCAACACATGGATAAAGTCATGCTTGTTGAATCTCTTGGCTTCAACTTAATGTCTGTCTCAATGCTTTGTGATTTAAACATGATCGTGATATTTGGAAAATATCGTTGCCTTGTACTAATGGAATCTGACAAGTCTCTAGTGTTTGAAGGGTATCGAAAAGATGATCTGTACGTGGTAGATTTCTCAGCAGGGCCACAACTTGCAGTATGTCTTCTTGCAAAAGCTTCAGAATGCTGGCTTTGGCATCGGAGGCTTGGGCATGCTGGCATGAGGAACCTCCACACCCTTGCGAAGAAGAAACATGTCATAGGCATCGAAGGCGTCAAGTTCAAAAAAGATCACTTATGCGGTGCCTGTGAAGCAGGGAAGATGACGAGGGCAAAACATCCCTCGAAGATAATCATGACCACTACTCGACCCTTCGAACTGCTTCACATGGATCTCTTTGGTCTCACTCACTACTCAACTTTTACTACTACTGCTTGCCTCTATGGCTTCGTTATTGTTGATGATTATTCTAGATATACTTGGGTGCACATAATTCTTTACAAGACTGAAGTGCAGGATGTCTTTAGACGCTTCGCCAATCGTGCTATGAACAATTTTGACGCCAAGATAAAGCACATCAGAAGTGACAATGGCACTGAATTCAAGAACACTGGCCTTGATACATATCTTGATACCTTGGGAATCACAAATGAATTCTCAGCTCCGTACACGCCACAGCAGAATGGCGTCGTCGAACGCAAGAACAGAACACTAATTGAGATGGCCAGAACAATATGAATACAAGACTCCAAAAAAATTCTGGACTGAAGCCATTGACACTGCATGCCATACAATCAATCGTGTTTATCTTCACAAACTTCTGAACAAGACATCTTATGAACTCCTAACTGGCAAGAAGCCAAATGTCAGTTACTTCAGAGTATTTGGCGCAAGGTGCTGGATCAAGGACCCACATCACACCTCAAAATTTGCACCAAAAGCACATGAGGGTTTTATGCTTGGATATGGAAAGGATTCGCACTCCTACAGAGTCTTCAATCTCTTTCATTACAAAGTGGTTGAAACAGTGGATGTGCGGTTTGATGAGACCAACGGATCACAAAGAGAGCAGCTGCCAAGTGTGCTAGATGAAGTTCCTTCCAGTGAATCAATCAAGCTAATGGGAACTGGAGAGATTATACCTTCTAAAGCTCATCCTGAAGAAGAACTTATCATCTCAGCACCTGATCAACATGAAGACAATGCTCAGCCTGAAGACATTCCTCCCAACAACAACACAGATCAGCAAGGGCAAAGTCTTCGCCCAGTACATCCTCGCGTTGCCAATGAAGTGCAGATTGAAAGAATAATTGATAGCATCGATGCACCTGGTCTACTCACTCGTTCAAGGACAACTCAGCTAGCAAATTTCTGTGGGCACTTCGCATTCGTCTCAATAGCAGAACCCAAGAAAGTTGAAGAAGCCTTCATGGAACCTGAATGGATTCAAGCTATGCAAGAAGAGCTTCAACAATTTAAGCTGAATAATGTTTGGGAACTGGTTAAGCGTCCTGATCCACGGAAGCACAATATAATAGGCACCAAATGGATATACCGCAACAAGCAAGATGAGCATGGTCAAGTTGTCAGAAACAAAGCTCGTCTCGTTGCTCAAGGATATACTCAAGTGGAAGGCATTGACTTCGATGAAACATTTGCTCCTGTGGCTAGGATTGAAGCCATACGCATACTGCTGGCCTATGCAAATCATCATAACATTCTTCTATATCAAATGGATGTGAAGAGCGCCTTTCTCAATGGCAAGATTGAAGAAGAAGTGTATGTTGCACAACTGCCTGGCTTTGAAGATCCAAAACATCCTGACATGGTGTACAAGCTCAACGAGGCACTGTACAGCCTCAAACAAGCCCCTCGGGCTTGGTATGACACACTCAAATACTTCCCGAAGAGCAAAGGCTTCAAACCTGGTTCCCTCGATCCCACTCTCTTCACAAAGACATATGATGGTGAACTGTTTGTGTGCCAAATATATGTGGATGACATTATCTTCGGCTGCACCAATCAGAAATACACTGACGAATTTGGATATATGATGCAAGAGCAATATCAGATGTCCATGATGGGTGAGCTGAAGTTCTTCCTTGGTCTTCAAATACGTCAGCAATGCAATGGCATCTTCATATCTCAAGAGAAGTATCTCAAAGATTGCCTGAAGAAATTTGGGATGCAAGACTGCAAAGGCTTCACGACTCTAATGCCAGCCAAACATCATCTAGGTCCCGACAACAATGGTAAAGAGTTCGATCAAAAGGTATACCGCTCCATGATTGGTTCTTTACTTTATCTATGTGCATCTAGGCCAGATATTATGCTTAGTGTTTGCATGTGTGCTCGATTCCAAGCGGCACCAAAGGAATCATATCACTTAGCTGTGAAGCGAATTCTTCGATATTTGGCTCACACCCCAACATTAGGATTATGGTATCCAAAGGGCTCAGAGTTTGATCTGGTTGGATTCTCGGATGCTGATTATGCTGGTGACAAGGTGGATCGCAAGTCTACATCAGGCACATGTCATTTTCTGGGACGATCACTTGTATGTTGGTCTTCAAAGAAACAGAACTGTGTATCTCTCTCCACTGCTGAATCTGAATACATTGCTGCTGGATCTTGCTGCGCTCAGCTTCTATGGATGAAGCAAACACTCAAAGACTATGGCATTCATCTGAAGCAAGTGCCACTCTACTACGACAACAAAAGCGCCATCAAGATTGGCAACAACCCAGTTCAGCAATCAAAGACAAAGCACATTGAAATTCGTCATCACTTTCTCAGAGATCATGTTGTGAAGGAAGATATTGATATCATACACGTCAACACTGAAGAGCAATTGGCAGATATCTTCACCAAGCCTTTGGATGAGAAGAGGTTTTGCAAGTTACGGTGTGAGCTAAATATCCTGGAATCCTCAAATGTCCTGTGATCAGTTACACATCCTAACCCTTATGCATATTGATGACTTAGATGTGCAACACACGAAGTGAAGTATATCTTCAATCAATGAAGACATACATTCTAAGTGTGAATACATTAATGTGGAATTTGACTTCGGAGCGCCACGATAATTGTGCCGTGTCTGGGTCTAATACTTCCTATACGATGGGTAACGCCACCACCAAACGTTCTATTTTGAAGTATTTCACTCATGGCGTTACCTTGCAATGTCTTCACATTTGGTTGGCTTCGAACTCAACATATTTTCATGATTATCTTCACTATGTTGATTATAGATATATATATATATATGCTAGTGTTCTGTCCTCTACAACATTCACTTATAGCTATGTCTTCTTGGTTGAATCTTTTGAACTAAGTGAATGTGATTGGACCCTAATCTCTCTATGCTTTCTATCTCAAATTCTATCTCTCCAAGTCATATGCATTCTATTGAAACGGTCGAATGTCTTCACTGAGTCCTTGTCAGCAGAAGATATAGAGACAACCATTAAGTCTGTTTTCAATGCTCATTCCTCCACATAAAATCCGGAGAAGCAGGAACGACCACCTGACAATCCAGGCGTGCGTGGGACGTGGAACAAACCCCAAACTTTCACAAACTGGCCACGCATTCCTCAGATGCGAATCGCCAGGGGCACCTGTGTAATAGCACAGTGCCGCCCCTGAGCCTATAAATTCACACTTACCGCGGTCGTTATCTCCTTCTTCCACCCTCGCACGAACCCTAGCGCCACCGCTAGCTCTCGACGACGCCGGCGATGAAGCGCTTCGCTGTCGCAACCTCTCCGACACCGTCTTCACGTCGACCGCGGACATCGTCCTCTCCGCCGTCGCCGTAGGTGTCTTCCGTCGCCAAGTTAGGGCACAGAGGATTGAACTGCTCGGCATCATTTCCCACTCCGTCTAGCAGTTCCAAGTGTGGTAAATAAAACTTCTTTTCACAGCCCCTTTTGATCTCATGGTTCTGTCACTTTCTACCATAAGAAGTTTCTCTTCACACAAGTTAGATCTCTCAATCTGCATCTCATAACATGCCTAGTATATTCACTTGTGCGTCATGAAGTAGTTAGATTCCTCACTTGTACTGATCTGTGGGTTCGTACAAATCTGGAACCAACTTCTTATCTATGAGTGAATGTCTTCGCACGATGAGGTCAATGTCTTCTAAACTGATTTATCTTCAAAATCTTCTGAGAATGCATATGACCTCTTCCCCTTCCCTCGCACCTTAATGCTATCACAGGTACATGTCCGTGGGAGAATCCTTTGGTTCTCATAGTCTGCATTCATTTGCAGAATTCCTACAGCATCACATAAATTCTCCTGAAGCCAGTTCCTGTTGGTCCAGCAAAAGAAAGCCTTTGAAGCCTTTGAAAGTTTTGAAGCCTTTCAAGTTAAAGTTTATGGCTTCAGAAGCAGCAGCAAGGAAGGGGGGCAGACAGAAACGTGGAGGAAGTTCCAAAGATCTGCCTGAAGACCTGGCAGAAATGTATAAAACAGATCCTGAAGAGAATTATGGTCAGCGCAAGACCCGAATCCAATGGATTCGACGCTATTGGGCAGAACAATGGTTCAAGTACCGCTTCAAACCCAAGAGTATGCTGAGAAGAATGCCATCAAAAGACCGTGGGGAGACATCTTATACAAGAACCTTGTACCCAGGACCAGAGATGAAGCTATTGCCCAAAGCTTCTATCCATGCATGGTCCATGGGCCACAGCCTGATGATGCACATCCGTCGTCACTCCTCTGGTGTCGTGACGACAATCTGTTCAAGCGCAACTTCCAGTTTGCCCAACAATCAGCGAAGCTCAACAAGAAGAAATTTGGGTTAGACTTCAACCCTGGTCCCTCAGCACCAAGGGCAGATGGCACACGCGACGCAGAACCCAATATCATCGGTCCGTATGCCAACCTTGAGGGCCTCATCACCCGCATCTTAGTCCAAGGGACTGCCGTGAATGACCCTCCAGCTGACTCTGAGTCTGATGAAGCTCCTGCTGTACCGAAGCCAAAGCAGTCGAAGAAGCCAAAAGCTTCAAAGCCGGCCCCTTCACCAAAAATCTCAAGGGCGAAGCCATTGGCAACTACACCTCCTGAAGACAGTGTGCAGTCTGAAGACATATCCCGCGTCTCCAAGCCCCGGAAGGCCAAGATGCCTCAGCCACACACCGGCAAAGAGCTCACAGCTGCTGCCATTCTGCGCAGCGAAGCCATTGATCTGTCAAGTGATGAAGATCTTGGAGATGACGCTCTCGAGCAGCTCATCAAGAGCAAAGAAGAAGCTGAAATCTTCAACAATTTGCCTCTCTTTGATGTCGCCATCATCCACAACTTCATCGACGAATGGTTTGCCACACCAAACATCAGCTTCAAAGATCTGCAGCTGCCCGTTGGCCTCAGCGTCGCCTTCCAAGGCGCTATTGCTTCAGAACTTGCAATTGCCCAGCGCATTGTTGAACTGAAGCAGAAAATTGATCATGAAAAGGCTCAGTTCAAGAAGAATATGGCCAAGCTCAGCGTGCAAGAAGTAAAGAGCTTCAAGATCATGTTGCATGAGCTTAAGGAAAACTTTCTGAAGAAGCGTGCAGAAGCTCAGGGTTCACGTGAGCGGATGAAGTCTCTGGCTGAAAGATGTGTGCAAGCCTACAATGAGGCTGAGAAGCGCAAGGCACTTGGGCGTCCTGGCATCGACCCCAAGATGGCCGCAAAGAAAAAGAAGAAGACTGTTCCAGCTGAACCAGAGGCACCAAGGCAGGAAGCAGTTCTGATTGTCTTCCCAACTGCAACGACTGGCTCGAAGCCAAAGAGCCGGTCAACAGCTTCAGAGCTCAAGAAGACAAGAACTACTGAGGCTGAAGCCAGGAAAAGGAAAAGCTCTGAAGCCTCTCCTACTGCCCCCAGCAAGAAAAAGAGAAAGACCAAGAAATCTCGGGCTGCTCCCACAGAGCCCTTGATAGTTGAACTATTTCTGTGGTTCACCCTAACGCAGAACGTCAACTGACGGTTCATGAGCCTGCTTCCTCAGAGGCTCCTGAAGCTGAAGACATACCAGCAGCCGACCCCATCGCTGCTGAAGACATTGGTCATCAGGACAATGTACAAGATGATGCAGCCCTTCCTTAGTATGAACACAGCGAACTCATTAGCATTGGTCGTCCTCTGACGCCAATTGCACAAGATGCGTCATGGGCGGATCGCCCTCAAGAGGAAGAAGACAATGAGGCCCAGCCCACTCCAACCCTACAGGCGTCGTCTGCATTCCGCAGGCTTCGCAAAGGTCCAAGGCCTCAAGTCTATGCTGAAGACATTCCGGCTGCATCAGCCGCAGAAGAAGCACCACAAGAGCCCACTCCTATGTTCCACCAAGAAGCAATTCTCCAGGAGAACGTGCTTGTGACCGACCCTCCAGCTAGTCAAGCGGAGGCTGAAAATATTGAGGCTGCCACAACCAACACTGAAGCTAATGTGGAGCCCTCCCCACTAAAAGCTTCAGAAGACAGCGAAGCTACTGATCCAGACACTTCTGTTCCTTAGTCTGCTGCAGGTCCTCAATTTGATTACCATGTTGAGCACATGCCTCATGTCCAGAAGCCAGTCCCAAGGCTGCCGAGGTTCCCAGGTCCTGCATCAGCACCTGGCTCCTTTAACATCAATAGCTTAAAGGCAGATAATACGTTCTTCAACAGCTCCAAGAACCCCTATTCAAGGGAAAGGATTTCATCAGATAGGTTCTGGAGCTATCCTCAGCGCAACTACTATTCATGCATCCTATACAACCAAGGTCGCATCTTCCCGCACAAGCGCCTTGATGTTGAAGCCATTGCTGGTGTGCCCTGTTTAGAGGAAGCGTTGGATTGCTTCAAGCAAGTGGGTCTGCTGCAGTTTGTAACTGATGAAGAGCACTGGAATGAAGAGCTTCTGCTGCAATTCTATGCCACCCTCCACATCAAAGGATACAACAGAGATCCGAAGACTTGGGCCCTGGAGTGGATGACCCGCAATGTCCATCATGAAGCCAATGCATTCGATATCATTGAGCTCACCGGCCTGCCCACTCCTGGCGAACTCTTCGAGGAAGGCTGTCCACTACACACCGAAGCTCTTGAGAGCATATTCCAGAGGCCTGAACCAAATATGAGTCAGATGCTCTCCATGATGAAGCCGTTGCCCCACGATGCTCCTTATCCAACAGAGTTCTTCATTGAAGACTTTGAGTACCTGCCCAGAACCATCTATCACATTATCCGGCGGACTCTCTGGCCTATTAAAGGGCACTCTCCAAATGCCAAGATCGAGGGTGCAATGAAGACTCTGATATTCTGTATCCTTCATGGCAAATGCTTCAACGCACAGGATTTCTTCATACGCCAACTAGCTGCATCAGGCTCAGATCTGTTTGGTTTAAAGTACTATGCTCCTTGGGTAATGAGACTGATCAAGCTTCACTCTGCGATCTCATATCAGCCCTCAGCCGGCAACCATCGGATCTTCTTGCCAGATGTGGATACCTTTGCTGAAGCTATATATCCTGAGCATGCCAAGCAACCTTTGAGTCTTCAGAATGCAGAACACCAGAGCTTCACTCAGAACGATGAAGGTGTTGAAGCCATCTCCAGGGTGTATCCTTTGGCTGGCACTACACGTGCGCCGCACCCTGCTTCAACTGAAGCCACTGATAGTGCAACTGCTTCAAGACCCAAGAAGCGCGCTCGTGTTCTCAATAATTGAGAGCTTCTTGTGGCCCTTCATCAAAAACAAGATAGGCATCATGACTGGCTAAAGCGTCAGATGAAAAGCCTCTTGGTGGATGTTGATCGTCTTTGAAATCTTGCCACCAAGAATGCTTTCGTCACTCATGAAACCTGTCGTCGTACATGGAAAGGGCTATCAATGATGTGTACTGAAGCTGAACTTGAAGAGGATGGCTTCACCGAGCGATTCACGTTTGACACCACACCTCCTAGAAGGGCTGTGATGCGAAACACACCATCACTTGAAGACTCTGAGTTTTCTTCATCTGCTGCCACAGTCACTGCCAGAATCATTGATGAAGAAGACGATGCTACATCACCGCCACCTGCTTCAGCACCTCCAAGCTCTTCTGCACCGCCAAACACCTCCAACGACCCTGCTGCTTCTGGGAACGAATAGACACTCTATGTCTTCAAACCTTTTTGGTCCTTGCTGACAAAAGGGGGAGAAGCATATGGGTTGATAGTCTTCAAGCGGGTCCATATGGGCGGGTGCTTTATGTTTTGCTATATTTCGCTTCATGCTTACAACTCTCGTTTTTGCTTCATTTGGTTCTTTGAGTTGTAACACTAAAACTCAATGGTCGTCTGCTACTTGTTTGCCACCCTGTTTTGCGAAGATAAATTCTGCACTTATCTCATTCTGCAGACGTCCATTTTCCATTATGCATGTCATTATCTTCATATACTTTCACATGCATAGTGGATTGTCATCATAAGTTGAAGTGGATCTCCACAAGTACAACCTGCCATGTGCATTTGCATTCCAAAAGCAAATTAACTTATATGCACATCTTCAGGGGGAGGCCTTGCAACTTATGAAGACAATTCCTTATCCTTTACAATTTCACAGACTATATTCCCCGTTGAAAACTTCAACTAGTTTGTCATCAATCACCAAAAAGGGGGAGATTGTAAGTGCATCTAGTGCCACCCCTAGTTGGTTTTGGAGTATTGACGACAAACCTAGTTGAGGGACTAATGTGTTTGTGAGAATTGCAGGATAACACAAGTAGAAGTCCCTCATTGATTCGGTTTCACTACCAGAGATGACCCCTAAAAATGTATGAAGACATTGAAGCCAAAGGTGGTATGTGAAGACATTCACATTGAAGACTATGACAAGAGAAGACATCGCGTGAAGCCTATGGAGCTCGAAGACTTAGATCTTTCGTAGTTCTTTTTCTTTTTGTGATGAGTCATAGGAACCACCGTACTGTTAAGTGTGGTCCAGGAGAACCAGTCAGAATGACTGAAGTGATGCCTAACCAAAAACCTATGTCTTCGAGTGAAGACAATGAGAGCGAATCTTGTCCAGAGCCGGACAAGTCAGCTTTGCTTGTAGCCCAAGTAAAGTTGCCATGAGAGTTTGAAATCTGACCGTTAAGACACGTGTTAGTTCCTTAGTGACACAGGGTCATTTCGGACAAATCAGGTCGGGTTGCCAAGTGGCTATAAATAGCCCACCCCCTACAACCATAAACGGTTGGCTGCTCAGATTTCAGTGCACGGCTTTTGTCGTTTGAGAGCAACCCACCTCGAAGCCTTTGAGAGAAAATTCCTAGCGAGGAGAAAAGCCCTAACCACCCAGAGCCAGAGAACATTGGGCATCACTTAAGTCTTCTTGTCTGTGTGATCTGAAGACTTATTACACTTGAGGACTGTGCATCCCCAGACGGTTAGGCGTCGCGTTCAGAGCATCCAAGAGACATTGTGGATTGCCAGTGAACGAAGTCTGTGAAGGTTTGGGAGTCTACCTTGAAGACTTACCAGAGTGATTGGGCGAGGACTATGTGACCTTAGCTCAAGGAGAATACGGTGAGGACTTGGTGTCCTGAGCTGCGTGTTCAGGACTGGGTGTCCGGGACTGTGTGTCCTAAGGTTTAAATACCTAGCCGCTCCAACCAGACGTACAGTTGTCACAGCAACTGGAACTGGTCCAACACATCATTGTCTTCAACGAGTCACTGGTTTCATCTTCACTTCCTTTTACTTACTGATCACTCATTGTGAAGTCATTGCATGTCTGTTCTATCTTTTGTCTTCACAACGTGAGTGTATGATCTGTTTGGCTTCATAGTATCTTCCTACCTGATCCTAGTTACACTACAGCTATTTGTCACTGTGCTTTCACTCTGTTGATACTTGACCATGGCTTGTCTGGTGTAGTCTAACTTCCGCTGCATAGTAATAGGCATATCTCTACTGTTTGTCTTCATAACTTCCACGTTTTGAAGACTTTCATAAAAATCGCCTATTCACCCCCCTCTAGTCGATATAACGCACTTTCAGACACTGATTCTCTGATCTCTCTGGGTTGAGACGCCTTCATTGACCTTGGAGAGCCAGTCCCAGACTAGCTTAGATGTTTCCAAAGCACTCACGCGGCCATACTGTCCTTTGGTCAGATGACCACAGGTGATGTTCTTGGCAGTGGTGTCCAGTTGAACGAACTTCTTGACATCAGCAGCGGTGGCACCTTCACCACCCTTGGGAACGCCATTCTTGACGACATACCATAGGTCTACATCAATGGCTTCAAGATGCATGCGCATCTTATTCTTCTAGTAGGGATATTCAGTTCCATCGAAGACGGGGCAAGCAGCGGAGACCTTAATTATCCCTGCAGTCAGCATAGCTAAAACTCCAGGTGGTTAAACCGAATCACACAGAACAAGGGAGTACCTTGCTCTGATACCAATTGAAAGTGCTAGTGATCGACTAGAGGGGGGGGTGAATAGGCGATTTTTATGAAAGTCTTCAAAACATGGAAGTTTGAAAGACAACCGATAGAAATAAACCTATTACCATGCAGCGGAAGGTAGACTATTGGAAATATGCCCTAGAGGCAATAATAAAAGCATTATTATTATATTTCCTTGTTCATGATAATTGTCTTTATTCATGCTATAATTGTGTTATCCGGAAATCGTCATACATGTGTGAATAATAGACACCAACATGTCCCTAGTAAGCCTCTAGTTGACTAGCTCATTGATCAACATATAGTCATGGTTTCCTGACTATGGACATTGGATGTCATTGATAACGAGATCACATCATTAGGAGAATGATGTGATGGACAAGACCCAATCCTAAACATAGCATAAGATCGTATAGTTCGTTTGCTAGAGTTTTTCCAATGTCAAGTATCCTTTCCTTAGACCATGAGATCGTGTAACTCCCGGATACCGTAGGAGTGCTTTGGGTGTACCAAACGTCACAACGTAACTGGGTGACTATAAAGGTATACTACGGGTATCTCCGAAAGTGTCTGTTGGGTTGACACGGATCAAGACTGGGATTTGTCACTCTGTGTGACGGAGAGGTATCACTGGGCCCACTCGGTAATGCATCATCATTATGAGCTCAAAGTGACCAAGTGTCTGGTCACGGGATCATGCATTACGGTACGAGTAAAGTGACTTGCCGGTAACGAGATTGAACAAGGTATTTGGATACCGACGATCGAATCTCGGGCAAGTAGCATACCGATTGACAAAGGGAATTGTATACGGGGTTGCTTGAATCCTCGACATTGTGGTTCATCCGATGAGATCATTGAGGAGCATGTGGGAGCCAACATGGGTATCCAGATCCCGCTATTGGTTATTGACCGGAGAGCGATCTCGGTCATGTCTACATGTCTCCCGAACCTGTAGGGTCTACACACTTAAGGTTCGGTGACGCTAGGGTTGTAGGGATATGTATATGCAGTAACCCGAATGTTGTTCGGAGTCCCGGATGAGATCTCGGACGTCACGAGGAGTTCCGGAATGGTCCGGAGGTAAAGAATTATATATAGGAAGTGCTATTTCGTCCATTAGGACAAGTTTCGGGCTCACCGATATTGTACCGGGACCACCGGAAGGGTCCCGGGGGTCCACCGGGTGGGGCCACCTATCCCGGAGGGCCCCATGGGCTGAAGTGGGAAGGGATCCAGCCCAAAGTGGGCTGGGGCGCCACTTCCCCTAGGGCCCATGTGCCTAGGGTGGGGGAAACCCTAAAGGGGGGCGCCCCCTTGCTTGGGGGGCAAGCCCCCCACCCCTTGGCCGGCGCCCCCCTAGGCCCCCCTATATATAGTGGGGGGGATGGAGGACCTCTTACCTTTTGCCTTTGGTGCCTCCCTCTCCCTCTCCAACACATCCTCCTCCTCCATAGAGCTTGGCGAAGCCCTGCCGGAGTACTGCAGCTCCATCACCACCACGCCGTCGTGCTGCTGCTGGAGCCATCTTCCTCAACCTCTCCTTGCCCCTTGCTGGATCAAGAGGAAGGAGACGTCACGCTGACCGTACGTGTGTTGAACGCGGAGGTGCCGTCCGTTCGGCACTAGGATCTCCGGTGATTTGGATCACGTCGAGTACGACTCCCTCATCCCTGTTCTTTGAACGCTTCCACTCGCGATCTACAAAGGTATGTAGATGCATCCGATCACTCGTTGTTAGATGAACTCATAGATGGATCTTGGTGAAACCGTAGGAAATTTTTTGTTTTCTGCAACGTTCCCCAACAGTGGCATCATGAGCTAGGTCTATGCGTAGTTCTCTTTGCACGAGTAGAACACAATTTGTTGTGGGCGTAGATGTTGTCAACTTTATTGCCGCTACTAGTCTTATCTTGCTTCAGCGGTATTGTGGGATGAAGTGGCCCGGACCAACCTTACACGTACGCTTACGTGAGACCGGTTCCACCGACTAACATGCACAAGTTGCATAAGGTGGCTGGCGGGTGTCTGTCTCTCCCACTTTAGTTGGAGCGGATTCGATGAAAAGGGTCCTTATGAAGGGTAAATAGAAGTTGACAAATCACGTTGTGGCTTTCACGTAGGTAAGAAAACGTTCTTGCTAGAACCCTATTGCAGCCACGTAAAACTTGCAACAACAATTAGAGGACGTCTAACTTGTTTTTGCAGCAAGTGTTCTGTGATGTGATATGGCCAAAGTTGTGATGAATGATGAATGATATATATGTGATGTATGAGATGTTCATGCTATTGTAATAGGAATCACGACTTGCATGTCGATGAGTATGACAACCGGCAGGAGCCATAGGAGTTGTCTTTATTTTTTGTATGACCTGCGTGTCATTGAGAAACGCCATGTAAATTACTTTACTTTATTGCTAAATGCATTAGCCGTAGTAGTAGAAGTAATAGTTGGCGAGCAACTTCATGGAGACACGATGATGGAGATCATGATGATGGAGATCATGGTGTCATGCCGGTGACAAGATGATCATGGAGCCCCAAGATGGAGATCAAAGGGGCTATGTGATATTGGCCATATCATGTCACTATTATTATTTGATTGCATGTGATGTTTATCATGTTTTGTACATCTTGTTTGCTTAGAACGACGGTAGTAAATAAGATGATCCCTCATAATAATTTCAAGAAAGTGTTCCCCCTAACTGTGCACCGTTGCGACAGTTCGTTGTTTCGAAGCACCACGTGATGATCGGGTGTGATAGATTCCAACGTTCACATACAACGGGTGTAAGACAGATTTACACATGCAAACACTTAGGTTGACTTGACGAGCCTAGCATGTACAGACATGGCCTCGGAACACAGAAGACCGAAAGGTCGAGCTTGAGTCGTATAGAAGATACGATCAACATGAAGATGTTCACCGACGTTGACTAGTTCGTCTCACGTGATGATCGGACACGGCCTAGTTAACTCGGATCATGTTATACTTAGATGACTGGAGGGATGTCTATCTGAGTGGGAGTTCATTGAATAATTTGATTAGATGAACTTAATTATCATGAACTTAGTCTAAATTATTTACAATATGTCTTGTAGATCAAATGGCCAACGTAGTCCTCAACTTCAACGCGTTCCTAGAGAAAACCAAGCTGAAAGACGATGGCAGCAATTATACGGACTGGGTCCGGAACCTGAGGATTATCCTCATAGCTGCCAAGAAAGAATATGTCCTACAAGCACCGCTAGGTGACGCACCCGTCCCACAGAACCAAGACGTTATGAACGCTTGGCAGACACGTGCTGATGACTACTCCCTCGTTCAGTGCGGCATGCTTTACAGCTTAGAGCCGGGGCTCCAAAAGCGTTTTGAGAGACATGGAGCATATGCTGTTCGAAGAGCTGAAAATGTTTTTTCAAGCTCATGCCCGGGTCGAGAGATATGAAGTCTCCGACAAATTCTTCAGCTGTAAGATGGAGGAAAACAGTTCTGTCAGTGAGCACATACTCACTATGTCTGGGTTACATAACCGCTTGACTCAGCTAGGAGTTAATCTCCCGGATGACGCGGTCATTGACAGAATCCTCCAGTCGCTTCCACCGAGCTACAAGAGCTTTGTGATGAACTTCAATATGCAGGGGATGGAAAAGACCATTCCTGAGGTATTTTCAATGCTGAAATCAGCAGAGGTAGAAGTCAAAAAGGAACATCAAGTATTGATGGTCAATAAAACCACCAAGTTCAAGAAGGGCAAGGGTAAAAAGAACTTCAAGAAGGACGGCAAGGGAGTTGCCGCGCCCGGCAAGCAAGCTACCGGGAAGAAGCCAAAGAATGGACCCAAGCCCGAGACTGAGTGCTTTTATTGCAAGGGAAGTGGTCACTGGAAATGGAACTGCCCCAAATACTTAGCAGACAAGAAGGCCGGCAAAACAAAAGGTATATGTGATATACATGTAATTGATGTGTACCTTACCAGTACTCGTAGTAGCTCCTGGTTATTTGATACCGGTGCAGTTGCTCACATTTGTAACTCAAAGCAGGAGCTGCGGAATAAGCGGAAACTGGCAAAGGACGAGGTGATGATGCGCGTCGGGAATGGTTCCAAGGTCAATGTGATCGCCGTCGGCACGCTACCTCTACATTTACCTTCGGGATTAGTTTTAAACCTCAATAATTGTTATTTAGTGCCAGCTTTGAGCATGAACATTGTATCGGGATCTCGTTTAATATGAGATGGCTACTCATTTAAATCCAAGAATAATGTTTGTTCTATTTATATGAGAGATATGTTTTATGGTCATGCTCCGATGGTGAATGGTTTATTCTTAATGAATCTCGAGCGTAATGCTACACATATTCATAGTGTGAGTACCAAAAGATGTAAGGTTGATAATGATGGTCCCACATACTTGTGGCACTGCCGCCTTGGTCACATAGGTGTCAAACGCATGAAGAAGCTCCATGCAGATGGACTTTTAGAGTCTCTTGATTACGAATCATTTGACACGTGCGAACCATGCCTCATGGGTAAAATGGCCAAGACTCCGTTCTGAGGAACAATGGAGCGAGCAACCAACTTATTGGAAATCATACATACTAATGTGTGCGGTCCAATGAGTGTTGAGGATCGCGGTGGCTATCGCTATGTTCTCACCCTCACTGATGACTTGAGTAGATATGGGTATGTCTACTTGATGAAACACAAGTCTGAGACCTTTGAAAAGTTCAAGGAATTTCAGAGTGAGGTTGAGAATCAACATGACAGGAAAATCAAGTTCCTACAATCAGATCATGGAGGAGAATACTTGAGTCACGAATTTGGCACACACTTAAGAAAATGTGGAATAGTTTCACAACTCACGCCGCCTGGAACACCTCAGCGTAATGGTGTGTCCAAACGTCGTAATCGCACTCTATTAGATATGGTGCGATCTATGATGTCTCTTACCGATTTACCGCTATCTTTTTGGGGCTATGCTTTAGAGACTGCCGCATTCACTTTAAATATGGCTCCGTCGAAATCCGTTGAGACGACACCGTATGAATTATGGTTTGGGAAGAAACCTAAGCTGTCGTTTCTAAAAGTTTGGGGATGCGATGCTTATGTCAAGAAACTTCAACCTGAAAAGCTCGAACCCAAGTCGGAAAAATGCGTCTTCATAGGATACCCTAAAGAAACTATTGGGTATACCTTCTACCTCAGATCCGAAGGCAAGATCTTTGTTGCCAAGAATGGATCCTTTCTAGAGAAAGAGTTTCTCTCGAAAGAAGTAAGTGGGAGGAAAGTAGAACTTGATGAAGTATTACCTCTTGAACCGGAAAATGGCGCAACTCAAGAAAATGTTCCTGAGGTGCCTGCACCGACTAGAGAGGAAGTTAATGATGATGATCATGAAACTTCAGATCAAGTTGCTACTGAACTTCATAGGTCCACAAGGACACGTTCCGCACCAGAGTGGTACGGCAACCCTGTCTTGGAAATCATGTTGTTAGACAACGGTGAACCTTCGAACTATGAAGAAGCGATGGCGGGCCCGGATTCCGACAAATGGCTAGAAGCCATGAAATCCGAGATAGGATCCATGTATGAAAACGAAGTATGGACTTTGACTGACTTGCTTGTTGAGCGGCGAGCCATAGAAAATAAATCGATCTTTAAGAAGAAGACAGACGCGGATGGTAATGTGACCATCTATAAAGCTCGGCTTGTTGCTAAGGGTTATCGACAAGTTCAAGGGGTTGACTACGATGAGACTTTCTCACCGGTAGCGAAGCTAAAGTCCGTTCGAATCATGTTAGCAATTGCTGCATTCTATGATTATGAGATATGTCAAATGGACGTCAAAATGGCATTCCTTAATGGTTTCCTTAAGGAAGAATTGTATATGATGCAGCCGGAAGGTTTTGTCGATCCTAAGAATGCTGACAAGGTGTGCACGCTCCAACGCTCGATTTATGGGCTGGTGCAAGCATCTCGGAGTTGGAACATTCGCTTTGATGAGATGATCAAAGCGTTTGGGTTTACGCAGACTTATGGAGAAGCCTGTGTTTACAAGAAAGTGAGTGGGAGCTCTGTAGCATTTCTCATATTATATGTAGATGACATACTTTTGATGGGAAATGATATAGAACTCTTGGACAGCATTAAGGCCTACTTGAATAAGAGTTTTTCAATGAAGGACCTTGGAGAAGCTACATATATATTAGGCATCAAGATCTATAGAGATAGATCAAGACGCCTCATAGGTCTTTCACAAAGCACATACCTTGATAAGATATTGAAGAAATTCAATATGGATCAGTCTAAGAAGGGGTTCTTGCCTGTGTTACAAGGTGTGAAATTGAGCTCAACTCAATGTCCGACCACGGCAGAAGATATAGAAGAGATGAGTGTCATCCCCTATGCCTCAGCCATAGGTTCTATTATGTATGCCATGCTGTGTACCAGACCTGATGTAAACCTTGCCGTAAGTTTGGTAGGAAGGTACCAAAGTAATCCCGGCAAGGAACACTGGACAGCGGTCAAGAATATCCTGAAGTACCTGAAAAGGACTAAGGAAATGTTTCTCGTTTATGGAGGTGACGAAGAGCTCGTCGTAAAAGGTTACGTCGACGCTAGCTTCGACACAGATCTGGATGACTCCAAGTCACAAACCGGATACGTGTATATTTTGAATGGTGGGGCAGTAAGCTGGTGCAGTTGCAAGCAGAGCGTCGTGGCGGGATCTACATGTGAAGCGGAGTACATGGCAGCCTCGGAGGCAGCGCATGAAGCAATTTGGGTGAAGGAGTTCATCACCGACCTAGGAGTCATACCCAATGCGTCGGGGGCAATCAAACTCTTCTATGACAACACTGGAGCTATTGCACTTGCCAAGGAGCCCAGGTTTCACAAGAAGACCAGGCACATCAAGCGTCGCTTCAACTCCATTCGTGAAAATGTTCAAGATGGAGACATAGATATTTGTAAAGTACATACGGACCTGAATGTAGCAGATCCGTTGACTAAACCTCTCCCTAGAGCAAAACATGATCAACACCAGAATTCCATGGGTGTTCGATTCATCACAATGTAACTAGATTATTGACTCTAGTGCAAGTGGGAGACTGTTGGAAATATGCCCTAGAGGAAATAATAAAAGAATTATTATTATATTTCCTTGTTCATGATAATTGTCTTTATTCATGCTATAATTTTGTTATCCGGAAATCGTAATACATGTGTGAATAATAGACACCAACATGTCCCTAGCAAGCCTCTAGTTGACTAGCTCGTTGATCAACAGATAGTCATGGTTTCCTGACTATGGACATTGGATGTCATTGACAACGAGATCACATCATTAGGAGAATGATGTGATGGACAAGACCCAATCCTAAACATAGCATAAGATCGTATAGTTCGTTTGCTAGAGTTTTTCCAATGTCAAGTATCCTTTCCTTAGACCATGAGATCGTGTAACTCCCGGATACCGTAGGAGTGCTTTGGGTGTACCAAACGTCACAACGTAACTGGGTGACTATAAAGGTATACTACGGGTATCTTCGAAAGTGTCTGTTGGGTTGACACGGATCAAGACTGGGATTTGTCACTCCGTGTGACGGAGAGGTATCACTGGGCCCACTCGGTAATGCATCATCATTATGAGCTCAAAGTGACCAAGTGTCTGGTCACGGGATCATGCATTACGGTACGAGTAAAGTGACTTGCCGGTAACGAGATTGAACAAGGTATTGGGATACCGACGATCGAATCTCGGGCAAGTAGCATACCGATTGACAAAGGGAATTGTATACGGGGTTGCTTGAATCCTCGACATCGTGGTTCATCCGATGAGATCATCGAGGATCATGTGGGAGCCAACATGGGTATCCAGATCCCGCTGTTGGTTATTGACCGGAGAGCGATCTCGGTCATGTCTACATGTCTCCCGAACCCGTAGGGTCTACACACTTAAGGTTCGGTGACGCTAGGGTTGTAGGGATATGTATATGCAGTAACCCGAATGTTGTTCGGAGTCCCGGATGAGATCCCGGACGTAACGAGGAGTTCCGGAATGATCCGGAGGTAAAGAATTATATATAGGAAGTGCTATTTCGGCCGTCGGGACAAGTTTCGGGGTCACCGGTATTGTACCGGGACCACCGGAAGGGTCCCGGGGGTCCACCGGGTGGGGCCACCTATCCCGGAGGGCCCCATGGGCTGAAGTGGGAAGGGATCCAGCCCAAAGTGGGCTGGGGCGCCACTTCCCCTAGGGCCCATGCGCCTAGGGTGGGGGAAACCCTAAAGGGGGGGCGCCCCCTTGCTTGGGGGGCAAGCCCCCCACCCCTTGGCCGCCGCCCCCTAGGAGATTGCATCTCCTAGGGCCGGCGCCCCCCCTAGGCCCCCCTATATATAGCGGGGGGGGGATGGAGGACCTCTTACATTTGCCTTTGGTGCCTCCCTCTCCCTCTCCAACACATCCTCCTCCTCCATAGAGCTTGGCGAAGCCCTGCCGGAGTACTGCAGCTCCATCACCACCAAGCCGTCGTGCTGCTGCTGGAGCCATCTTCCTCAACCTCTCCTTTCCCCTTGCTGGATCAAGAAGAAGGAGACGTCACGCTGACCGTACATGTGTTGAACGCGGAGGTGCCGTCCGTTCGGCACTAGGATCTCCGGTGATTTGGATCATGTCGAGTACGACTCCCTCATCCCTGTTCTTTGAACGCTTCCGCTCGCGATATACAAAGGTATGTAGATGCATCCGATCACTCGTTGTTAGATGAACTCATAGATGGATCTTGGTGAAACCGTAGGAAATTTTTTGTTTTCTGCAACGTTCCCCAACAGACTACACTAGGCAAACCATAGTCAAGTATTCAATGAAGTTAAAGCGCAATGACTAATAGCAGCTAGGTAGTATGGATCAAGTAGGAAGATATTGTGAAGCCAATCAGAACAAGTAGTCACTCAGTGAAGACAGAAGATAATGCAATCATACAATGACTTCACAAGGACCAACAGTAAATAATGGGTAGGGAAGGATGAAACCAGTGACTCGTCGAAGACAATGATTTGTTGGACCAGTTCCAGTTGCTGTGACAACTGTACGTCTGGTTAGGGAGGCTGAGATTCAACTCAGAAGACCTCGTCTTCACCTGATTCCCCTTGAGCTAAGGACACCCAGTCCTCGCCCAATCACTCTGGTAAGTCTTCAAGGTAGACTTCCAAACCTTCACAGACTTTGTTCACCGGCGATCCACAATGACTCTTGGATGCTCAGAATGCGACGCCTAACCGGCTGGAGGATTCACAGTCCTCAAGTGTAATAAGTCTTCAGATCACACATACAGGAAGACTTAAGTGATGCCTAACACTCTTTGGCTCTAGGTGTTTAGGGCTTTATCCTGGCAAGGAATTCTCTCTCAAAGGCTTTGAGGTGGGTTGCTCTCAAACGACAAAAGCCGTACTCTAACTCTGAGCAGCCAACCGTTTATGGTTGTAGGAGGTGGGCTACTTATAGCCACTAGGCAACCCGACCTGATTTGTCCGAAATGACCCTGGGTCACTAAGGAACTGACACGTGTTCCAACGGTCAGATTTCAAACACACACGGCAACTTTACTTGGGCTACAAGCAAAGATGACTTATCCAACTCTGGACAAGATTTGCTATCATAGTCTTCACTCGAAGACATAGGATTTTGGTTAAGCATCACTTCAGTCATTCTGACTGGTTCTCTTGATGGCGTTTTTCTCAGCATACTCCTGGGTCACAAATCTGTATTTGAACCATTGTTCTGCCCAATATCTTCGAATCCATTGGATTCGGGTCTTGCGCTGACTGTAATCCTCTTCAGGATCTGTCTTGTACATTTCTGAGAGTTCATCTGGCAGATCTCTGGAGGTCTCACCACGACGCTTTTTGCCACCCTTCCTTGCTGCTTTCTCTGAAGCCATAAACTTTAACTTGAAAGGCTTCAAGACGTTCAAAGGCTTCAAAGGTTTTCGTTTGCTGGACCAACAGGAACTGGCTTCGAGAGAATTTATGTGATGCTGTAAGAATTCTGTAAATGAATGCAGACTATGAGAACCAAAGGATTCTCCCACGGACATGTACCTGTGACAGCATTAAGGTGCGAGGGAAGGGGAAGAGGTCATATGCATTCTCAGAAGATTTTGAAGATAAATCTGTTTAGAAGACATTGACCTCATCGTGCGAAGACATTCACTCATAGATAAGAAGTTGGTTCCAGATTTGTACGAATCCACAGATCAGTACAAGTGAGGAATCTAACTACTTTGTGAAGCACAAGTGAATATACTAGGCATGTTATGAGATGCAGTATGAGAGAGATCTAGCTTGTGTGAACAGAAACTGGTTGTGGTAGAAAGTGACAGATCAATAGGATCAACGGTGCTGTAAAAAGGGAGTTTTATTTACCACACTGAGAACTGCTAGACGGAGTGGGAGATGAGGCCGAGCAGTTCACTCTTCCGTGCCCTAACTTGGCGACGGAGGACACCTACGGCGACGGCGGAGAGGACGATGTCCACGGTCGACGTGAAGACGGCGTCGGAGAGGTTGCGGCAGCGAAGCGCTTCGTCGCCGGCGTGGTCGAGAGCTAGCGATGGCGCTAGGGTTCGTGCGAGGGTGGAAGAAGGGATAATGACCGCTGTGAGTGTGTATTTATAGGCACAGGGGCGGCACTGTGCTATTACACAGGTGCCCCTGGCGATTCGCATCTGAGGAACACGTGGCCATTATGCGGAATTTTGGGGTTTGTTCCATGTCCCACGCACGCCTGGATTGTCGGGTGGTCGTTCCTACTTCTCCGGATTTCATGTGGAGGAATGAGCATTGAAAACGGACTTAATGGTTGTCTCTGTATCTTCTGCTGACAAGGACACAGAGAAGACATTCGACAGTTTCAATAGAATGCATATGACTTGGAGAGATAGAGTTTGAGACAGAAAGCATAGAGACGTTAGGGTCCGATCACATTCACTTAGTTCAAAAGATTCAACACGAAGACATAGCTATAAGTGAATGCTGTAGAGGATAGAACACTAGTATATGTATATATATATATATCTATAATCAACATAGTGAAGATGATCATGAAAATATGTTGAGATCGAAGCCAAACCAAATGTGAAGACATTGCAAGGTAACGCCATGAGTGAAACACTTCAAAATAGAACGTTTGGTGGTGGCGTTGCCCACCGTATAGGAAGTATTAGACCCAGACACGGCGCACAATTATCGTGGCGCTCCGAAGTCAAATTCCACATTAATGTATTCACACTTAGAATGTAAGTCTTCATTGATTGAAGATATACTTTACTTTGTGTGTTGCACATCTAAGTCATCAATATGCATAAGGGTTAGGATGTGTGCCTGATCACAGGACATTCGAGGATTCCAGGATATTTAGCTCACACCGTAACTTGCAAAACCTCTTCTCATCCAAGGGCTTGGTGAAGATATCTGCCAATTGCTCTTCAGTGTTGACGTGTATGATATCAATGTCTTCCTACACAACATGATCTCTGAGAAAGTGATGATGAATTTCAATGTGCTTTGTCTTCGAGTGCTGAACTGGGTTGTTGGCAATCTTGATGGCGCTTTCGTTATCGCAGTAAAGTGGCACTTGCTTCAGATGAATGCCATAGTCCTTGAGTGTTTGCTTCATCCACAGAAGCTGAGCGCAACAAGATCCAGCAGTAATGTATTCAGATTCAGCAGTGGAGAGAGATACACAGTTTTGCTTCTTTGAAGACCAACATACAAGTGATCGTCCCAGAAAGTGACATGTGCCTGATGTAGACTTGCGATCAACTTTGTCACCAGCATAATCAGCATCCGAGAATCCAACCAGATCAAACTCTGAGCCCTTTGGATACCATAATCCTAGAGTTGGGGTGTGAGCCAAATATCGAAGAATTCGCTTCACAGCTAAGTGATGTGACTCCTTTGGTGCCGCTTGAAATCGAGCACACATGCAAACACTAAGCATAATATCTGGCCTAGATGCACATAGATAAAGTAAAGAACCAATCATGGAGCGGTATACCTTTTGATCGAACTCTTTACCATTGTCGTCAGGACCCAGATGATGTTTGGCTGGCATTGGTGTTGTGAAGCCTTTGCAGTCTTGCATACCGAACTTCTTCAGGCAATCTTTGAGATACTTCTCTTGAGATATGAAGATGCCATTGCGTTGTTGTCGTATTTGAAGACCGAGGAAGAACTTTAGCTCTCCCATCATAGACATCTGATATTGCTCTTGCATCATATATCCAAACTCTTCACTGTACTTCTGGTTGGTGCAGCCGAAGATAATGTCATGCACATATATTTGGCACACAAACAGTTCACCATCATATGTCTTCGTGAAAAGAGTGGGGTCTAGGGAACCAGGTATGAAGCCTTTGCTCTTCAGGAAGTATTTGAGTGTGTCATACCAGGCCCGAGGGGCTTGTTTGAGGCCATACAGTGCCTTGTTGAGCTTGTATACCATGTCAGGATGTTTTGGATCTTCAAAGCCAGGCGGTTGTACAACATACACTTCTTCTTCAATCTTGCCATTGAGAAAGGCACTCTTCACATCCATTTGATATAGAAGTATGTTATGATGATTTGCATAGGCCAGCAGAATGCGTATGGCTTCAAGTCTAGCCACAGGAGCAAATGTTTCATCGAAGTCAATGCCTTCCACTTGAGTATATCATTGAGCAACGAGACGAGCTTTGTTTCTGACAACTTGACCATGCTCATCTTGCTTGTTGCGGTATATCCATTTGGTGCCTATTATATTGTGCTTCCGTGGATCAGGACGCTTAACCAGTTCCCAAACATTATTCAGCTCAAACTGTTGAAGCTCTTCTTGCATAGCTTGAATCCATTCAGGTTCCATGAAGGCTTCTTCAACTTTCTTGGGTTCTGCTATTGAGATGAATGCGAAGTGCCCACAGAAATTTGCTAGCTGAGTTGCCCTTGAACGAGTGAGTGGACTAGGTGCATTGATGCTATCAATTATTCTTTCAATCTGCACTTCATTGGCAACGCGAGGATGTACAGGACGAAGACTTTGCTCTTGCTGTTCATTGTCGTTGTTGGAAGGAATGTCTTCAGGCTGAGCATTGTCTTCATGTTGATCAGGTGCTGAAATGATAAGTTCTTCTTCAGGATGAGCTTCAGAAGGTATAATTTCTCCAGTTCCCATTAGCTTGATTGATTCACTGGATGGAACTTCATCTAGCACATTTGGCAGCTGCTCTCTTTGTGAACCGTTGGTCTCATCGAACCGCACATCCACTGTTTCAACCACTTTGTAATGAAAAAGATTGAAGACTCTGTAGGAGTGCGAATCCTTTCCATATCCAAGCATAAAACCCTCATGTGCTTTTAGTGCAAATTTTGAGGTGTGATGTGGGTCCTTGATCCAGCACCTTGCGCCAAATACTCTAAAGTAACTGACATTTGGCTTCTTGCCAGTAAGGAGCTCATAAGATGTCTTGTTCAGTAGCTTGTGAAGATAAACACGATTGATTGTATGGCATGCGGTATCAATGGCTTCAGGCCAGAATTTTCTTGGTGTCTTGTATTCATCTAGCATCGTTCTGGCCATCTCAATTAGTGTTCTATTCTTGCGTTCGACGACGCCATTCTGCTGTGGCGTGTACGGGGCTGAGAATTCATGTGTGATGCCCAATGTATCAAGATATGTATCAAGGCCATTGTTCTTGAATTCAGTGCCATTGTCACTTCTGATGTGCTTTATCTTGGCGCCAAAATTGTTCATAGCTCGATTGGCGAAGCGTCTGAAGACATCCTGCACCTCAGTCTTGTAAAGGATTATGTGCACCCAAGTATATCTAGAATAATAATCAACAATAACGAAGCCATAGAGGCAAGCAGTAGTAGTTAGAGTTGAGTAATGAGTGGGACCGAAAAGATCCATGTGAAGCAGTTCGAAGGGTCGAGTAGTGGTCATGATTGTCTTCGAGGGATGTTTGGCCCTCGTCATCTTCCCTGCTTCACAGGCACCGCATAAGTGGTCTTTCTTGAACTTGACGCCCTCGATGCCTATGACATGCTTCTTCTTCGCAAGGGTGTGAAGGTTCCTCATGCCAGCATGTCCAAGCCTCCGATGCCAGAGCCAGCATTCTGAAATCTTTGCTAGAAGACATACTGCAAGCTATGGCCCTGCTGAGAAATCTACCACGTACAAATCATCTTTTCGATACCCTTCAAACACTAGAGACTTGTCAGATTCCATTAGTACAAGGCAACGATATTTTCCAAACATTACGATCATGTTCAAATCGCAAAGCATTGAGACAGACATTAAGTTGAAGCCAAGGGATTCAACAAGCATGACTTTATCGATGTGTTGATCCCTTGAGATTGCAACTCTACCTAGACCCAATACCTTACTTTTACCAGTGTCAGCAAATGTGATGTGGCTCTTGTCGGATGGACGTAAGGTTGAGTCCATAAGAAAACTTCTTTTGCCAGTCATGTGATTTGTACACCCACTGTCAATAATCCATTCTGAAGACGCTGGTGTCGTACCCTACAGTGCAGTTAGGGGGATAGGTTTCACCAAGAGCATTGTGAAGCAAAAACATTTGACGAACCAGTGGGTTATGAAAGTTTAGATCCAGGTTAGGACTAATAGGGAGAGTAGCAAGCGATTCAGGTATGAAGTACATAGTAAGACCATTTGGGCATTTGATCTTGCGCCCTACAAGATGTTTAAGGTCCCCAGCAATAGCGTCAGACGATTTTGTTTTTCTGCTGGAAACCTTTCCCTGCAAAAGAGAGTTAAGCTTTCTTAGCCACCCACATCAAGGGCGGCTTAGAAGCAATAAGTCTAAGTGCAGCATCTGAGAATTTTGGCTTTGAAGCCTTAGCAAACAGTCTTGCAGGCGGACAATAGTACTCATAAGAATAAGCAGAATAGTTCTTGGTCTTATGAACATGGCGGTTTGATGAACTGCTCTCATATTCATATGCCTGAGTATGGTTTCCCTGCAAAACATTTGCGTTAGTGCGACTCAGGTGAGTCCTCTGTCTGTATGAAGCCTTTGGACCGTATGAAGCCTTTGGTCTAAGGTTTGTCTTCTTCACGTGAGGTGTCATGATGACATTCACAGGAAGACTCTCCAGACACCTTTTCGGAACCCAGATCTTCTTCATAGGCGGTCCATTCCTGCAGTTAGTACCGATGTACCTGGCAAACACTTCACCATTCTGATTCTTAAACAGTATATAGTTTGCATCAAAGGATTCATCAATGATAATGGGGTTAGCACAAGTGAAGCCAGATAGATTGGATGGATCTGCTGAAGGTTCCTTTGCAGCAACCTACATGGTTTTGGGGTACTGCTCAGGTTTCCAGTAAGAGCCATCTGCATTCATTTTCCTTACGAACCCTACACCCTCTTTCCTAGGGTTTCGGTTCAGAATCTGCTTTTTCAGGACATCACATAGCGTCTGATGCCCTTTAAGACTTTTGTACATCCCTGTTTCAAGCAATGTCTTCAACCTAGCATTCTCATCAGCAATAGCGGTGCTATCTTCAGCAGAGGGGTTAGTTACCACATCAACAGTTGAAGATATTGCAACAGCAGTAGCAGTAGAACATTCAGCAACAGAAGTAGCATTATCACGCTCAATGCATTTAAGACATGGTGGTTCAAATCCTTCCTGAGCGGGACTGATCTGTTTGGCGTGAAGTGACTCGTTTTCCGTTTGAAGATCTTCATGAACCGCTCTCAATTTCTCAAGATCTTGCTTCCTTTGAAGATAATCATAAGAAAGCTTTTCATGAGTTGTTGAGAGAGTTTCATGACGACTTTCAAGTTTCTGATACTTAACGTGAAGATTTTTTATGTCTTCAATTAAGGATTCAGATCGAGTCATTTCAGCACCTAACAGATCATCACTTCTGTCTAACAGTTTTTGAATATGTTCCATAGCTTTCTGTTGTTCAGTTGCAATTTTAGCAAGTGTTTTGTAGCTAGGTTTTGAACCACAATCAGAGTCATTGTCACTAGATGTTTGATAGTTAGTAGTGCGTGTGTTTACCTTGGCACCGCGTGCCATGAAGCAGTAGGTAGCAGCGGAGTAGTCCTTGTCATTTGCATCGGTGTCGGTGATGAAGTCATTGTCTTCAGTGTTGAAGATGGACTTGGCAACGTATGTTGTAGCCAGACTTGCGACGCCTGAGTCGGATTCCTCCTCAGACTCCACCTCCGCCTCCTCAGAAGCAGACTCCTCCTCTGAATCCATTTCCTTGCCAACAAATGCACGTGCCTTGCCAGATGAGCTCTTCTTGTGTGATGAAGACTTTGAGGAAGACTTGGAAGAAGACTTTGAGTATTTCTTCTTCTTCTTCTTGTCGTCAGATTCATATTCCTTGCTCTTCTTCTTCTTTTTGTTCTCATTGTCCCACTGTGGACACTCAGAGATGAAGTGGCCAAGTTTCTTGCACTTGTGACATGTTTTATTCTTGTAGTCATGAGCAGGAGCTTCATCATTCCTTGAACTTGATCGGGAGGACTTTCTGAGGCCTTTCTTCTTGGTGAATTTTTGGAACTTCTTGACAAGCATAGCAAGTTCCCTTCCAATGTCTTCAGGATCATCAGAACTGCTGTCAGATTCTTCTTCAGATGAGGAGACAGATTTTGCCTTCAAGGCACGAGTTCGCCCATAGTTTGGACCGTAGATATCTCTTTTCTCTGAAAGCTGAAACTCATGTGTGTTGAGCCTCTCAAGTATGTTAGACGGATCGAGTGTCTTGAAATCAGGACGTTCTTGAATCATCAGGGCCAGGATGTCAAACGAACTATCAAGTGATCTCAGCAGCGTCTTGACGACTTCGTGTTTGGTAATCTCAATGGCGCGGAGGGCTTGAAGCTCATTTGTGATGTCAGTGAGTCGGTCAAATGTGTGCTGGACATTCTCATTGTCATTTCGCTTGAAGCGGTCGAAGAGATTGCGAAGGACACTGATTCTCTGATCTCTCTGGGTTGAGATGCCTCCATTGACCTTGGAGAGCCAGTCCCAGACCAGCTTGGATGTCTTCAAAGCACTCACACGGCCATACTGTCATTTGGTCAGATGACCACAGATGATATTCTTGGCAGTAGAGTCCAGTTGAACGAATTTCTTGACATCAGCAGCAGTGACACCTTCTCCAGCCTTGGGAACACCGTTCTCGACGACATACCATAGGTCGACGTCAATGGCTTCAAGATGCATGCGCATCTTATTCTTCCAGTAGGGATATTCAGTTCCATCGAAGACGGGGCACGCAGCGGAGACTTTAATTATCCCTGCAGTCGACATAGCTAAAACTCCAGGTGGTTAAACCGAATCACACAGAACAAGGGAGCACCTTGCTCTGATACCAATTGAAAGTGCGTATCGACTAGAGGGGGGTGAATAGGCGATTTTTATGAAAGTCTTCAGAACATAGAAGTTTTGAAGACAAACGATAAAATTAAACCTATTACCATGCAGCGGAAGGTAGACTACACTAGGCAAACCATAGTCAAGTATTCAATGAAGTGAAATCACAAAGACTAATAGCAGCTAGGTAGTAAGGATCAGGTAGGAAGATATTGTGAAGCCAAACAGAACACGCAGTCACTCAGTGAAGACAAATGATAGAGCAAACATACAATGACTTCACAAGGTGTAACAGTAAGTAAAGTGAAGTGAAGATGAAACCAGTGACTCGTTGAAGACAATGATTTGTTGAACCAGTTCCAGTTGCTGTGACAACTGTACGTCTGGTTGGAGCGGCTAGGTATTTAAACCTTAGGACACACAGTCCCGGACACCCAGTCCTGAACACGCAGCTCAGGACACCCAATCCTCACCGTATTCTCCTTGAGCTAAGGTCACATAGACCTTGCCCAATCACTCTGGTAAGTCTTCAAGGTAGACTCCCAAACCTTCATAGACTTCGTTCACCGGCAATCCACAATGTCTCTTGGATGCTCAGAACGCGACGCCTAACCGGCTGGAGGATGCGCAGTCCTCAAGTGTAATAAGTCTTCAGATCACACAGACAAGAAGACTTAAGTGATGCCCAATTCTCTCTGGCTCTGGTGGTTAGGGCTTTATCCTCGCAAGGAATTCTCTCTCAAAGGCTTCGAGGTGGGTTGCTCTCAAACGACAAAAGTCGTGCTTTCAATCTGAGCAGCCAACCGTTTATGGTTGTAGGGGGTGGGCTATTTATAGCCACTTGGCAACCCGACCTGATTTGTCCGAAATGACCCTGGGTCACTAAGGAACTGACACGTGTTCCAACGGTCAGATTTCAAACTCACACGACAACTTTACTTGGGTTACAAGCAAAGCTAACTTGTCCGACTCTGGACAAGATTCGCTCTCATAGTCTTCACTCGAAGACATAGGTTTTTTTTGGTTCAGGCATCACTTCAGTCATTCTGACTGGTTCTCTTGGACCCCACTTAACAGTATGGTGGTTCCTATGACTCAACACAAAAGAAAAAGAACTACGAAAGATCTAAGTCTTCGAGCTCCATAGGCTTCATATAGTGTCTTCTCTTGTCATAGTCTTCAATGTGAATGTCTTCACATACCACCTTTGACTTCAATGTCTTCATACATTTTTAGGGGTCATCTATGGTAGTAAAACCGAATCAATGAGGGACTTCTACCTGTGTTATCCTGCAATTCTCACAAACACATTAGTCCCTCAACTAGGTTTGTCGTCAATACTCCAAAACCAACTAGGGGTGGCACTTGATGCACTTACAGCTCTTGGTGTGCAGATGCAGGGCGAACCATTGAGATAGGTTCAACAATTAAGGGCTTTGTGGGAGCAGCCCGATCCTTCTTAGTTTTGCGCTTCTTCTTGGAGGGAGCAGCATCAGAGGCTTCAGGATGTTTCCTCTTTCTGGCTTCAGCCTCAGCAGTCCTCGTCTTCTTCATTCTGAAGCGGTTGACTTGACCTTTGGCTTCGAGCCAGTCATGCTGGCTGGGAAGACAATGGGATGTGCTTCCTGCCTTGGTGCTTCGGGTTCGGCCATAGCTGGCTTCTTCTTCTTCTTTGCAGCCATCCTGGGATCGATGTCAGGACGACCAAGAGCCTTGCGCTTCTCAGCCTCATTGTAGGCTTGCACACACTTGTCTGTCAGGCTCTTCATGCGCTCACGGGAGCCTTTAGCTTCTTCACGCTTCTTGAGAAAGGCTTCCTTGAGCTCGTGCAGCATGATCTGGAAGTTTTTGACATCTTGCACGCTGAGCTTGGCCATGTGCTTCTTGAACTGAGCTTTCTCATAGTCTATCTTTTGCTTCAGTTCAATGATGCGCTGAGCTAGAGTTAGCTCAGAAGCAATGGCGCCAGTGAAGGCGACACTGAGGCCAATTGGAAGTTGCAGATCTTCAAAGCTGAGGTTGGGCGCGTCAAACCACTCATCAATGAAGTTATGGATGATTGCCACATCAAAGAGAGGCAAATCATTGAAGATTTCTGCTTCTTCTTTGCTCTTGATCAGTTGCTCAAGAGCGTCATCTGCAAGATCTTCATCGCTGGACAGATCAATGGCGTCGTTGCGCAGAATAGCAGTAGCAGTCAGTTCTTGGCTGGTGTGTTGCAAAGGCATCTTTACTTTCTAGGGCTTGGAGATGCGTGACAAATCTTCAAACTACACACTGTCTTCAGGAGGTGCAGTAGCCAGTGGCTTCGCCCGTGAGATTTTTGGTGCTGAGGCGGGTTTTTAAGCTTTAGGCTTCTTCAGCTTCTTTGGCTTCGGCGGTGCAGGCGCTTCATCAGATTCAGCATCATCTGCAGGCTCATCCACGGCTGTCCCTTGAACCTTGATATGAGTGATGAGACCTTCCAGGTTGTAGAAGGGCCCAACAAGATTGGGTTCAGCTTCGCGGGTGCCATCGGCACGGGGAGCAGAAGGGCCAGGGTTGAAGTTAAGTCCCCATGACTTCTTGTTTTGCTTGGCTGAATTCTTGGCAAACTGGAAGTTGTGCTTGAACAGATTGTCGTCACGACACCATAGCAATGACGAGGGGTGTGCATCCGCAGGCTGTGGTCCACGGACCATGCAGGGATAGAAGCCTTGTTCAATGGCTTCATCTCTGGACCTGGGTTGAAGATTTCTGTATAGGATGTCTCCCCATGGTCGTTTGATGGCATTTTTCTCAGCATATTCCTGGGTCACAAACCTGTACTTGAACCATTGTTCTGCCCAATATCTTCGAATCCATTGGATTCGGGTCTTGCGCTGATTGTAATCCTCTTCAGGATCTGTCTTGTAAAGCTCTGAGAGGTCATCAAGCAAATCTCTTGACATTCCCCCACGACGCTGTCTGACACCCTTCCTTACTGATTTCTCTGCAGCCATGAACTTCAAACTGAATGGCTTCACCACGTTCAAAGGCTTCAAAGGCTTTCGCTTGCTAGACAAACAGGAACTGGCTTCGGGAGAGTTAATGTGATGCTGTAAGAATTCTGCAAACGAATGCAGACTATGAGAACCAAGGGATTCTCCCACGGACATGTACCTGTGACAGCATTAGAGATGCGAGGGAAAGGGAAGAGGTCATATGCATTAAGAAGATTTTTGAAGATAAATCAGTTTAGGAGACATTGACCTCATCGTGCGAAGACATTCAGTTATATGTTGAGAGTTGGTTCCAGATTTGTATGAATCCACGAATAAGTACAAGTGAGGAATCTAACTAGATATGAAGCTTAAGTGAACATTCTAGGCAGTGTGAGATGCAGACATGGTAGATCTAACATTGTATAGGCAGAAACTTATTTTGGCAAACATGATGAATCTTTCAGGATCAAAAAGATGGTAAAAATAGAGTTATATTTACCACGCGAAGAACTGCTAGATGGGAAGAGTAGGAGACCGAGCAGTTCAATCCACCGTGCCCTATCTTGGCGACGGAGAACACCTACGGCGGCAGCGGAGAAGACGATGTCCGCGGCCGGCGTGAGGACAGCGTCGGAGAAGTCGCGGCAGCTAAGCGCTTCGTCGCCGGCGTCGTCGCGCCCTAGCAGGGACGCTAGGGTTTGACGAGGTGGAGAGGTGGAAGAAGGTTTTCTTGACCACAGGGGACATGTATTTATAAGGAAGTGTGCGGCACAGCGCAATTACACAGGTGCCCCTGGCGGTTCACATCCGAGGAACACGTGGCAAAAATGCAACATACTTGGAGTTGTCCCACGTTCCCACGCACACCTGGATTGTTGGGTGGTCGTTCCCACTTCTCCGGATTTCAGGTGAATGAATGAGCATTGAAAATGGACTTAATGTTTGTCTCTGTATCTTCTGCTGACTAGGACGCAGAGAAGACATTCGACAGTTTCAATAGAATGCATATGATTTGGACATATAGAGTTTGAGATAGAAAGCATAGAGAGATTAGGGTCCGATCACATTCACTTAGTTCAAAAGATTCAACAAGGAAGACGTAGCTATAAGTGAATGCTGTAGAGGACAGAACACTAGTATATATATATATATGAGAAAGACAATCACATCAACACAGTGAAGATAATCATGAAGACAAACCAAATGCGAAGACATATCAAATGTAACGCCATGAGTGAATCACTTCAAACAGAAAAATTTGGTGGTGGCGTTACCCACTGTATAGGAAGTATTAGACCCAGACACGACGCACAATTATCGTGGCGCTCTGAAGTCAAATTCCACATTAATGTATTCACACTTAGAATGTAAGTCTTCATTGATTGAAGATATACTTCACTTCGTGTGTTGCACATCTAAGTCATCAATATGCATAAGTGTTAGGATGTGTGCCTATTCACAGGACATTTGAGGATTCCAAGATATTTAGCTCACACCGTAACTTGCAAAACCTCTTCTCATCCAAGGGCTTGGTGAAGATATCTGCCAATTGCTCTTCAGTGTTGACGTGTATGATATCAATATCTTCCTTCACAACATGATCTCTGAGAAAGTGATGACGAATTTCAATGTGCTTTGTCTTTGATTGCTGAACTGGGTTGTTGGCAATCTTGATGGCTCTTTTGTTGTCGTAGTAGAGTGGCACTTGCTTCAGATGAATGCCATAGTCTTTGAGTGTTTGCTTCATCCATAGAAGCTGAGCGCAGCAAGATCCAGCAGCAATGTATTCAGATTCAGCAGTGGAGAGAGATACACAGTTCTGTTTCTTTGAAGACCAACATACAAGTGATCGTCCCAGAAAATGACATGTGCCTGATGTAGACTTGCGATCCACCTTGTCACCAGCATAATCAGCATCCGAGAATCCAACCAGATCAAACTCTGAGCCCTTTGGATACCATAATCCTAATGTTGGGGTGTGAGCCAAATATCGAAGAATTCGCTTCACAGCTAAGTGATGTGATTCCTTTGGTGCCGCTTGGAATCGAGCACACATGCAAACACTAAGCATAATATCTGGCCTAGATGCACATAGATAAAGTAAAGAACCAATCATGGAGCGGTATACCTTTTGATCGAACTCTTTACCATTGTTGTCGGGACCTAGATGATGTTTGGCTGGCATTAGAGTCGTGAAGCCTTTGCAGTCTTGCATCCCAAATTTCTTCAGGCAATCTTTGAGATACTTCTCTTGAGATATGAAGATGCCATTGTGTTGCTGACGTATTTGAAGACCAAGGAAGAACTTCAGCTCACCCATCATGGACATCTGATATTGCTCTTGCATCATATATCCAAATTCGTCAGTGTATTTCTGATTGGTGCAGCCGAAGATAATGTCATCCACATATATTTGGCACACAAACAGTTCACCATCATATGTCTTTGTGAAGAGAGTGGGATCGAGGGAACCAGGTTTGAAGCCTTTGCTCTTCAGGAAGTATTTGAGTGTGTCATACCAAGCCCGAGGGGCTTGTTTGAGGCTGTACAGTGCCTCGTTGAGCTTGTACACCATGTCAGGATGTTTTGGATCTTCAAAGCCAGGCGGTTGTGCAACATACACTTCTTCTTCAATCTTGCCATTGAGAAAGGCGCTCTTCACATCCATTTGATATAGAAGAATGTTATGATGATTTGCATAGGCCAGCAGTATGCGTATGGCTTCAAGTCTAGCCACAGGAGCAAATGTTTTATCGAAGTCAATCCCTTCAACTTGAGTGTACCCTTGAGCAACGAGACAAGCTTTGTTTCTGACAACTTGACCATGCTCATCTTGCTTGTTGCAATATATCCATTTGGTGCCTATTATATTGTGCTTGCGAGGATCAGAACGCTTAACCAGTTCCCATACATTATTCAGCTCAAACTGTTGAAGCTCTTCTTGCATAGCTTGAATCCATTCAGGTTCCAAGAAGGCTTCTTCAACTTTCTTGGGTTCAGATATTGAGAAAAATGCGAAGTACCCACAGAAATTTGCTAGTTGTGTTGCCCTTGAACGAGTGAGTGGACCCGGTGCATTGATGCTATCAATTATTCTCTCAATTTGTACTTCATTTGCGATACAAGGATGTACAGGACGAAGATTTTGCTCTTGCTGATCATTGTCATCATTAGAAGGATTGTCTTCAGGCTGAGCATTGTCTTCAGGTTGATCATTGTCTTCAGGTTGATCAGGTGCGGAGATGATAAGTTCCTCTTCAGGCTGAGCTTCAGAAGGTATGATTTCTCCAGTTCCCATAAGTTTGATTGATTCACTGGATGGAACTTCATCTAGCACATTTGGCAGGTGCTCTCTTTGTGAGCCGTTAGTCTCATCGAACCGCACATCCACTGTTTCAACCACTTTATAATGAAAGAGGTTGAAGACTCTGTAGGAGTGCGAATCCTTTCCATATTCAAGCATAAAACCTTCATGTGCTTTTGGTGCAAATTTTGAAGTGTGATGTGGATCCTTGATCCAGCACCTGGCACCAAACACTCTGAAGTAACTGACATTTGGCTTCTTGCCAGTAAGGAGCTCATAGGATGTCTTGTTCAGAAGCTTGTGAAGATAAACACGGTTGATGATATGGCATGCAGTATCAATGGCTTCAGGCCAGAACTTTCTTGGAGTCTTGTATTCATCAAGCATCGTCCGGGCCATCTCAATAAGTGTTCCGTTCTTGCGTTCCATGATGCCATTCTGCTGTGGTGTGTACGGAGCTGAGAATTCATGTGTAATGCCCAAAGTATCAAGATAAGTGTCTAGACCAGTGTTCTTGAATTCAGTGCCATTATCACTTCTGATGTGCTTGATCTTGACGCCATAGTTGTTCATGGCTCGATTGGCGAAGCGTCTGAAGACATCCTGCACTTCAGTCTTGTAGAGGATTATATGCACCCAAGTATATCTTGAATAATCATCAACAATGACAAAGCCATAGAGACAGGCAGTAGTAGTAAGAGTTGAGTAATGAGTGGGACCCAAAAGATCCATGTGGAGCAGTTCGAAGGGTTGAGTCGTTGTCATGATTGTTTCCGAGGGATGCTTGGCCCTCATCATCTTTCCTGCTTCACAGGCACCGCATAAGTGATCCTTCTTGAACTTGACGCCCTCGATGTCTATGACATGCTTCTTCCTTGCAAGGGTGTGGAGGTTCCTCATGCCAGCATGTCCTAGCCTCCGATGCCAGAGCCAGCATTCAGAAGCTTTTGCTAGAAGACATACGGCAAGTTGTGGTCCTGCTGAGAAATCTACCATGTACAAATCATCTTTCCTATACCCTTCAAACACTAGAGACTTGTCAGATTCCATTAGTACAAGGCAATGATATTTTCCAAACATCACAATCATGTTTAAATCGCAAAGCATTGAAACAGACATTAAGTTGAAACCAAGGGATTCAATAAGCATGACTTTATCCATGTGTTGATCCT
This sequence comes from Triticum dicoccoides, assembly GCF_002162155.2. Lineage (NCBI taxonomy): Eukaryota > Viridiplantae > Streptophyta > Magnoliopsida > Poales > Poaceae > Triticum > Triticum dicoccoides. The sequence goes on along the minus strand of NC_041384.1, from coordinate 370,305,787 downwards.
TTGAGATTGCAACTCTACCTAGACCCAATACCTTGCTTTTACCAGTGTCAGCAAATGTGATGTGACTTTGTCAGATGGACGTAGTGTTGAGTCCATAAGAAGGCTTCGCTTTCCAGTCATGTGATTGGTACACCCACTATCAATAATCCATTCTGAAGCAGATGGTGTCGTACCCTACAATGCAGTTAGGGGGATAGGCTTCACGAAGAGAATTGTGAAGCAAAAACATTTGATGAACCAGTGGATTATGAAAGCTTAGATCGAGATTTGGACTGATAGGGCGAGTAACAAGCGATTCAGGAACAAAGTACATAATAAGACCATTTGGGCATTTGATCTTGCGCCCTACAAGATGTTTAAGGTTCCCAGCAATAGCGTCAGACGATTTTGGTTTTCGGTTGGAGACCTTTCCCTGCAAAAGAGAGTTAAGCTTTCTTAGCCACCCACATCTTCAAGGGTGGCTTCGAAGCAATGAGTCTAAGTGCAGCATATGAGAACTTTGGCTTTGGAGCCCTAGCAAAAAGTCTTGCAGGTGGACAATAGTACTCATAAGAATAAGCAGAATAGTTCTTGGTCTCATGAACATGGCGGTTTGATGAAACGCGCTCATATTCACAGGCCTGAGTATGGTTTCCCTGCAAAACATTTGCGTTAGTGTGACTCAGGTGAGTCCTCTGTCTGTATGAAGCCTTTGGACCGTATGAAGCCTGTGGTGTGGGGTTTGTCTTCTTCACCTATGGTGTCATGATGACATTCATAGGAAGATTCTCCAAACACCTTTTCGACACCCAGATCTTCTTCATAGGCGGTCCATTCCTGCAGTTAGTACCAATATACCTAGCAAATACTTCATCATTCTGATTCTTAAACAGTTTATAGTTTCCATCAAAGGATTCATCAATAACAATGGGATTAGCACAAGTGAAGCCAGATAGGGTGGATGGATCCGCTGAAGGTTCCTTTGCAGCAACCCATGTGGTTTTGGGGTACTGCTCAGGTTTCCAGTAAGAGCCATCAGCAATCATTTTCCTTTCGAACCCAACACCCTCTTTCCTAAGGTTTCGGTTCAGGATCTGCCTTTTGAGGACATCACATAGTGTCTGATGCCCTTTGAGACTTTTGTACATCCCTGTTTCAAGCAATGTCTTCAACCTAGCATTCTCATCAGTAATAGCAGTGGTATCCTTAGCAGAGGGGTTAGTTACCACATCAACAGTTGAAGATATTGCAATAGTAGCAGCAGTAGAACACTCAACAACAGAAGTAGCGTTGTCATGCTCAATGCATTTAAGACATGGTGGTTCAAATCCTTCCTGAGCGGAACTGATCTGTTCGGCGCGAAGTGACTCGTTTTCCTTTTGAAGATCTTCATGAGCCGCTCTCAATTTCTCAAGATCTTGCTTCCTTTGAAGATAATCATAGGAAAGCTTTTCATGAGTTGTTGAGAGCGTTTCATGACGACTTTCAAGTTCCTCATACTTAACGTGAAGATTTTTTATGTTTTCAATTAAGGACTGAGATCGAGTCATTTTAGCATCTAACAGATCATCGCTTTTGTCTAACAGTTTTTAAATATGTTCCATAGCTTTCTGTTGTTCAGTTGCAAGTTTAGCAAGTGTTTTGTAGCTGGGTTTGGAACCACAATCAGAGTCATCTTCACTAGAAGTTTGATAGTGAGCAGTGCGTGTGTTTACCTTGGCACCGCGTGCCATGAAGCAGTAGGTAGGAGCGGAATAGTCCTTGTCATTTGCATCGGTATCGGTGATGAAGTCATTGTCTTCAGTGTTGAAGATGGACTTGGCAACGCATGATGTAGCCAGACTCGCAACGCCAGAATCGGACTCCTCCTCAGACTCCACCTCTGCCTCCTCAGAAGCGGCCTCCTCCTCTGAATCCATTTCCTTGCCAAGAAACGCACGTGCCTTGCCAGATGAGCTCTTCTTGTGTGATGAAGACTTGGAAGAAGACTTTGAGTATTTCTTCTTCTTCTTGACGTCAGAGTCATATTCCTTGCTCTTCTTCTTCTTGTTGTTCTCATTGTCCCACTGCGGACACTCAGAGATGTAGTGGCCAGGTTTCTTGCACTTGTGGCATGTTCTCTTCTTGTAGTCATGAGCAGAAGCTTCATCATTTCTTGAGATTGATTGTGAAGACTTTCTGAAGCCTTTCTTCTTGGTGAATTTTTGGAACTTCTTCACATGCATAGCAAGCTCCTTTCCAATGTCTTCAGGATCATCAGAACTGCTGTCAGATTCTTCTTCAGATGAGGAGACAACTTTTGCCTTCAAGGCACGAGTTCGCCCATAGTTAGGACCGTAGATGTCTCTTTTCTCAGAAAGCTGAAAGTCATGTGTGTTGAGCCTCTCAAATATGTCAGACGGATCGAGTGTCTTGAAATCAGGACGTTCTTGAATCATCAGGGCTAGGGTGTCAAATGAGTTGTCAAGTGATCTCAGGAGTGTCTTGACGACTTCATGCTTGGTGATCTCAGTGGCGCCGAGAGCTTGAAGCTCATTAGTGATGTCAGTGAGTCGATCAAACATGAGCTGGTCATTTCTCTTGAAGCGGTTGAAGAGGTTGCGAAGGACACTGATTCTCTGATCTCTCTGGGTTGAGACGCCTTCATTGACCTTGGAGAGCCAGTCCTAGACTAGCTTAGATGTTTCCAAAGCACTCACGCGGCCATACTGTCCTTTGGTCAGATGGCCATAGATGATGTTCTTGGCAGTGGAGTCCAGTCGAACGAACTTCTTGACATCAGCAGCGGTGACACCTTTACCAGCCTTGGGAACGCCATTCTTGACGACATACCATAGGTCGACATCAATGGCTTCAAGATGCATGCGCATCTTATTCTTCTAGTAGGGATATTCAGTTCCATCGAAGACGGGGCAAGCAGCGGAGACCTTAATTATCCCTGCAGTCGGCATAGCTAAAACTCCAGGTGGTTAAACCTAATCACACAGAACAAGGGAGTACCTTGCTCTGATACCAATTGAAAGTGCTAGTGATCGACTAGAGGGGGGTGAATAGGCGATTTTTATGAAAGTCTTCAAAACATGGAAGTTTGAAAGACAACCGATAGAAATAAACCTATTACCATGCAGCGGAAGGTAGACTGCACTAGGTAAACCATAGTCAAGTATTCAATGAAGTGAAAGCGCAATGACTAATAGCAGCTAGGTAGTATGGATCAAGTAGGAAGATATTGTGAAGCCAATCAGAACAAGCAGTCACTCAGTGAAGACAGAAGATAATGCAATCATACAATGACTTCACAAGGACCAACAGTAAATAAAGGGTAGGGAAGGATGAAACCAGTGACTCGTCGAAGACAATGATTTGTTGGACCAGTTCCAGTTGCTGTGACAACTGTACGTCTGGTTAGGGAGGATGAGATTCAACTCAGAAGACCTCGTCTTCACCTGATTCCCCTTGAGCTAAGGACACCCAGTCCTCGCCCAATCACTCTGGTAAGTCTTCAAGGTAGACTTCCAAACCTTCACAGACTTCGTTCATCGGCGATCCACAATGACTCTTGGATGCTCAGAACGCGACGCCTAACCGGCTGGAGGATTCACAGTCCTCAAGTGTAATAAGTCTTGAGATCACACAGACAGGAAGACTTAAGTGATGCCTAACACTCTTTGGCTCTAGGTGTTTAGGGCTTTATCCTCGCAAGGAATTCTCTCTCAAAGGCTTTGAGGTGGTTGCTCTCAAACGACAAAAGCCGTACTCTAACTCTGAGCAGCCAACCTTTATGGTTGTAGGGGGTGGGCTATTTATAGCCACTAGGTAACCCAACCTGATTTGTCTGAAATGACCCTGGGTCACTAAGGAACTGACACGTGTTCCAACGGTCAGATTTCAAACACACACAGCAACTTTACTTGGGCTACAAGCAAAGATGACTTATCCAACTCTGGACAAGATTTGCTCTCATAGTCTTCACTCGAAGACATAGGATTTTGGTTAAGCATCACTTCAGTCATTCTGACTGGTTCTCTTGGACCCCGCTTAACAGTACGGTGGTTCCTATGACTCGACAAAGAAAAACACAGAACGACGAAACTGCTAAGTCTTCGCGCTCCATAGTCTTCACGCGATGTCTTCTCTTGTCATAGTCTTCAATGTGAATGTCTTCACATACCACCTTTGACTTCAATGTCTTCATACATTTTTAGGGGTCATCTCTGGTAGGAAAACCGAATCAATGAGGGACTTCTACCTGTGTTATCCTGCAATTCTCACAAACACATTAGTCCCTCGACTAGGTTTGTCGTCAATACTCCAAAACCAACTAGGGGTGGCACTAGATGCACTTACAGAATTCATCCGGGAATGTTTTCCCGGTTCCGAACCTATGTAAGACAGATGACCAGAGGGGGAATGTTCCATGTTCAGCTAGTTAGAGGCATTTGACAGGTAAAGAGACCGCGTATTCAGATTTGTCACGTTTTTCTGAGCAACTTTCATATATAAATTATTTTCATCCGAGCTACGGATGAATTACTATGAATTTCCGAAGTTTAAGCAATATCCGGTAACCCTCTGAAATTCTACTAAGTCTGAGAATTGCTTATTTTTAAACATCACTTAGTCCGGAGGCTAAAGCTATTGTTCTGTATGTCCTATGATTTTGTGCCTTATATATTGTGAGCATTTTTCCACGATCTACCTGTTAGTAACAATTTCCTCCATATTAGAGTTCATTTGCTTGAACATCAACAACTCTAAAGTAACTATGAATATAAAGCTGTTTTCAGTTTTCAGCTAACAGAACTTAGCATTCTGTGAATTTTATAGGATTTAATCCGCGCATCAAATGGATTTGGTTCAGTGGGGTAAAGTGAAGTTTGTCAAGTGTACTTCCTGCCCACATGAATTTTACTCATATTAACTTTTGTTTAGTTGCTATTCAGGGGCTGTCAAGAGGGCTAATTAGTGTATTAGTTGCAAAGAGTGCAGCGGGTAGAGCAGTACCAGGGAGCGGCAGCGGCGGCGCGGCGAGGCCGGTCGAAGGCGGGCGAGGCCGTAGGTGGGCGCGGCCACACACTCAGCGCACACACACACTGCACACACGCACAACACGCACACACACATGCACGGCCGCTCGGCTATGGCCAGCAGTAGCAGTAGCCGGTGGAAACGGCTAGCGGCAGTGCAGCAAGGGTAGCAACAAGCAACAGCTAACAGCAGCCGAGCAGCGGCAATACGAGGAGCAGCAGCAGCGCAACAGCAGTAGAGCAGCGTGCATGTACGCGTACGCTTACGCGAGAGCTCAGGCGAGCTCGAGGACGGTGGCTACAGGCGCGGAAAAAGGCAGGGAAGAGAGAGGTTTAGGCAAGAGCTCACCGGGAGGCACACGGTGGCCGTTGGGAGGCTTAGGAGCTGCAGGCTTCGTCGGAATCGACGACGACGCCGTCGACCGAAGAGGAAGAAGACGACAACGATCTCGCGATGCAGAGCTGAGGAGCTCCAACGGGCGGCACCAGTCGATGTAGAGGGCGACTGTCGGTGTCAAAACCAGCGGATCTCGGGTAGGGGGTCCCGAACTGTGCGTCTAAGGTGGATGGTAACAGGAGGCAGCTTGATTGTTCTTGATGATATGAGTATTATAAGAGTTGATCTACCACGAGATCAGAGTGGCTAAACCCTAAAAGCTAGCCTATGGTATGATTGTATGTTGTCCTACGGACTAAAACCCTCCGGTTTATATAGGCACCGGAGGGGGCTAGGGTTACACAAGGTCGGTTACAAAGGAGGAGATATACATATCCGTATTGCCTAGCTTGCCTTCCACGCCAAGTAGAGTCCCATCCGGACACGGGACGAAGTCTTCAATCTCGTATCTTCATAGTCTAACAGTCCGGCCAAAGGATATAGTCCGGCTGTCCGGAGACCCCCTAATCCAGGACTCCCTATGTAGCCCATGAACCAGTCTTCAATGACGATGAGTCCGGGGCGCAGTATTGTCTTCGGTATTGCAAGGCGGGTTCCTCCTCCGAATACACCATGGAAGAGTTTGAATATGAGGATAGTGTCCGACCCTGCAAAATAAGTTCCACATACCACCGTAGAGAGAATAATATTTCCACAAATCTAATCTGCTGACACGTTTTGACAGCATGACATCACACCATGGCCCGGTTATTATTCGAACCAGTTTTCTCAACCAGCTCCACACATATCGCGAGGCGGTTTTCTTGATATGTCTTGTCAAAGCAGAGATCGTGTTCCCCTTATCACGGGATTCTCATCAATACGGGTGTGGGTAACCCAACCGCGTCATCAATTACGGCGCCTGGGGAATAAGCGATTTTCGCCAGGTAAGTGGGGAGACTCATCGCCTCCTCCGCCTTATAAAGGGACAAAGATTTACTTTTTTCACCCATGCCTTCTTCCTTCTTGCTTACCCATTCCCGCACACTCGATCTCTAGCGCCCAAGCTCGCGTTCTTCTCGAACCACTCCAATCATGTCCGGAGCAGGAGGCAAGTGGATGGTCTCCTCCATCACGGAGGAGAACATCAAAAAGTTACGGGAAGCCGGATACTTGGCCGCGGATATCGCGCACCGGCTGCCAAATGCGGGGCCGATCGTCCCCACGCCCGAACCCCATGAGAGGGTAGTTTTTCTTACCCATTTCGTCCGCGGACTGGGATTTCCTCTCCACCCGTTTGTCCGCGGGCTCATGTTCTACTACGGGCTGGATTTTCATGATCTAGCCCCCAATTTCATCCTCAACATCTCGGCGTTTATCGTCGTGTGCGAGGCCTTCCTCTGCACCAAGCCCCACTTTGGCCTATGGCTGAAAACCTTCAATGTCAAACCGAAGGTGGTGGGTGGCCAGCAAGCAGAGTGCGGAGGCGCCATGGTGGGAAAGATGCCTAATGTCACCTGGCTCGAGGGCACCTGCGTGGATACCATGAAGGGGTGGCAATCGGGGTGGTTCTACATCACCAAGCCGCGCGACTCCAACTGGGTGGCGGCCCCCAAATTTCGATCCGGAATCCCCACGCGGCTCACCTCCTGGAAAAAGAAGGGCCTGTCCCGGGGTTCTGCGGTAGAGCTGACCGGACTCCAGACCTGCATCCAGAACATGACGAACAAGAAAATCAAGCTCGTCAACGTGGTCTAGGTAATGCTCTTCCACCGGATCCTTCCGTGCCAACGACGGGCATTTGTTTTGTGGGAGTTCGACTCAGCCAAGCACCAGACGCTGCGAGAGCTCTATGACACGACACACGATGACGTTTGGAGGGTGCTGTTCAAGGGCGACGAGATGCCTCCTTCCCTTACCGAGGACCGCGGACTCAGCGCAAAGCGTCGCGCCCATCTGGTAGGCTTTTATATCTCTTAGGGTATTTATTCGCCCTGGTTTAGTTATGTGCTGGATCTAAGCTTTCATGTCATTAACAGGACTAGATAGAGATAGCGGAGCAACTTGATTGCCCAGCCCCCTGCCCGAAGATCCTACATACGCTCTTCTAACGAAGATGCTGACCCCGACACCTTACGAGGTGCCGGAAAAGAAGGCCAAGAAGAAGGCCACGGGGACCCGAAAGGGTCTCCGGCGCAAGGTTACATTGGGCTCATCGTCCGATGACTCCGACGCGCACTCCTCCCATGGAAACGAGAAGGAGGAGAAAAGATCTCCCCCCCCCCAGTCGGGGGAGACAAGAAAAGGAAGGCCGACCCATCTGGGGAGGCCGAAGGGTCCAAGAAGGGAAAGACCCTCCCTCCGGACTGTGCCACGACGGCCGCCGACAGCGGCGACGAGTGGCTACCCAGGGACAAGCCCCTGGCGAAGTCGTAAGTGTCCGGACACCATAGTGCTTCATGGTATGTTTTATTGTACTGCCTTTCCTCATGCCGAACATGATTATGCAGTCCGTCCCGAGCTCATCTCGACGTACCCTCGTCGAGCGGCTCTTTGGACTCGTCGGATATGAACAACGGTTCTCCTCCGACGGCTTCCGCCCCTCGCCCTACAGACAACGCCGAGGTGTTGTCTCAAAAGGCACCGAGCCAAGGGGAGGCAATCCTGGGGGCGCCTCATGGCGACCTCCTGGACCCTGGGTACCAAGGGAGCGAGGCTCCTACGGGCTTCGAGTTCGGGCCCCAGCCGGACACTGTGCCGGAACCTTCAATGGTTCCGGACTCCGGCAGGCGGTCCCCCATTAAGGTGGGCCAACCATCCGTGCTGGTGTCCTCTGTCCAACCAGAGGCACTAGACACCCTGCTGGAAGCGCTTTGTAGCGCTTCCATCGTAGAAGAGCACCGCACTATCATGAGTGCGGTGGTCGAGAAGGTTCAGTCCACCAAAAACGGACTGACTGAAGCTTGCGCCAGCCTCCTAACAGGCTTTGAGGTAAGCATTCTAAATATAAGAAAATATTACCGCATAGATAGTAGCCCCTGATGCTTTGTTCAGCGTTCGTGAAGAAAAGCCGAATAGAGGATCAAATAACTCAGGAGTCTAATTAGAGTATGTCTATGTGTATGTGCAGGCTTCACTGCTGGCCGCTGAAGGTCTCTGCGCTGAAGTAGGCCCTGAAGCGGTCCGAGGACGAGCTCGGCCTCACCAAGGGGCAGCTCGAAGAGAGCAAAGGTAAGATATACCCCCGTCTATATAGTTAAAAAGAAGTTTGGGTGTAAAGTAATAGGATCATCATGAATTTGTCAGGGCCACGACCGAGGTGGAGACCCTGAGGAAGGCGGTGTCCGAGGCCGAAGACAAAGTGGCCAAAGAACGCCTGGAACGGGAGAAACAAGAAGCCCGAGTAGGTGAGGTGCAGCAAGAGCTCGAGGCTCTCACCTAAAAGCACGAGTCCTTGGAGCTTGACTCCAAGACGGGAGAGTCCGAGCTCGCGCAGGCGCTTGAAAACGTCTGGAGCGCCAAGGCCGAAGCCCATAAGGCCCTCCAGGAGATTGACGCGGCGAAGAAGATAGCAGCGGGTAAGGCATTCAATATGCAAAGCAAGTATGTGAAGGAGACTTTCCTTTTTCTTACCCGAGTTCGGAGCTCTCCAGGAGCGTTTGCAGATCTTCCCCGCAGTGTACTGGATGCCGCGGAGTTTTACCGGGCTGAGGAAGGGAGCTCAGTGGAGAAGTTGTTCTGGTCTCAGTATATTGGGACCGAACACCCCGTGTCCTTGAGCGACCAGCTGAAGCAGTTGATCGAACTCCACAAGGCGGCCGAACAGGCCATGAGGGGCCTTATAGTCCGGATGTGGCCTGGCGAGCCCCTGTCCGACAGCTACATCGGTCTGGTAAGGCGGCTTGTGGAAGCCTGCCCGCGGCTTGAAGTCATCAAGCGGTCTATCTGCATCGAAGGTGCACGCAGGGCTTTTGCCCGGGCAAAGGTGCACTGGGCGAAGTTGGACGCCGTGAAGTTGGTGAAGGAGGGGCCGCCAGAGGGAAAGGAGCATCGTTGCCCCGAGAATTACTATGAGAGTGTCCTGAAGGATTCCCGCTTATTGGCAGATGAGTGTGCCAAGGATGTAATTTTTGAATGAACATGCCCATGTGTTCCTGTAATATGAAATGAGTTCTTTTGCGCCATGCGACGCTTTCTTAATTTAAAATATTACTTTATGTGCGGCTGTTTTTATAAAATCTGAGAGTTGGCCAGTCGTCGGCTTCTACCCCCATGTAACTAGTACTGGGATGTTTGGGGTAAATCTGAACACTCTTTACCCCAATTTTGGGTCCTTCAACGAGGTGTTCAGTGCAATGAACCAGACAATTGGACTATAATGCTTTATCACTCTCACTTAGCCATAGAAGTCTATAATTTTAAATTTTTGGCGAAGCCCGTGGTATTCGGAGGGCCGAATTTGGGGCGCTATACACGCCTAAGCCGGACAAGGCCGACTCCTCGCCCGAAGCGGAAAAAGTCTTTACTTGAGACCTCTCGAACAGCGACCAGTCTCTCGCCTTACCATGACAGTCAGTTTTTGGCTTTCTCTACTGAGGTGCTCGTCCGGAAGAACTGGGACACAATTGTAGTAGTTCCCCCACCGTTACCTTAGCCGATATAGCGGAACGTAAGGTACCAAAGCATGGGAGCCGGGCGACCCAACATTTGACCAAAGACATGATTCAGAGCTGATGCATATAATGCTATAAGTTCGGGGTGCCACACCGTCGAAAGTGTTCGGACTTCCTGCACCGTATTGTGGGGTAAACGGGAGCCCCTGGCGTACTGACCGTACCCGAACGTGCGGGTAAGGATTGTCGTAAATGGACGTATAAGAGAAAAGAGAAAAACTTAAATAATGCAATGATAGATTAATGATATGCATTGTTATTGGAATAATACGTCGAAACGTACTAGTACAAGTAGTGCAATAAGCATAAAGTAGGACAATTCGAAATGTCCTATCCCAGGGCAAGCTATGCATAAATAGTGAAAAACGGGTATATCAAGTATTTCTAGAGACCACCTGGCGGTTCCCGTGTTCATCTTAGCTTCTTGCCGCCTTGGTTGTTGCTTCCGGAATGTGTCCGGCAATCATACTGCCGGAGAGGGATTCCGAAGAGTGAGGCCCTGAAATAGAAAAGGAATGTCATAGGTGTACAACCCCTAGTGTGGTTAAGCCACAATGCGGGGCGTGTCCTGATTGTGCCCCCGCCTATGTTTCAATGCGTAGTTATGTACGTGCGGCGCGGAGGTCGTCGCTTCACTGGGACTGGGACGGGGGCCGGATTGCTAGGCGAGCTCTGATCGTGCCAGGCGATCCTGTTGTAGCTTGTTCCGGACTCGCTTGAAGGTGTCCGAGGGCTGTGACAGTGAATGAGTGGTCTGCCTGAACAGGCTGCTTTGTGCCTCTGCTGCAAGGGCCGCAGTGTGCTCTTCCGTACGGAGCGAGCGTTTCGTGTTTCCATTTACTGTTATAACCCCGCGAGGTCCTGGCATCTTGAGCTTAAGGTATGCGTAATGTGGCACTGCATTGAATTTTGCAAATGTTGTCCGTCCGAGCAGTGCATGATAGCCACTGTGAAAAGAGACGATGTTGAAGATTAACTCTTCGCTTCGGAAGTTATCCGGTGATCCGAAGACCACTTCCCGTGTGATTGAGCCTGTGCAATGGGCCTCTACACCTGGGATGACGCCTTTAAAGGTGGTTTTGCTGGGTTTGATTCTCGAGGGATCGATACCCATTTTTCGCACTGTATCCTGATAAAGCAGCTTCAGGCTGCTGCCGCCGTCCATAAGGACTCGAGTGAGGTGAAATCCGTCAATGGTGGGGTCTAGGACCAGTGCGACGGGTCCACCATGACGGATGCTAGTGGGGTGGTCCCTGCGATCGAAGGTGATCAGAGAGGCAGACCATGGGTTGAACTTTGGGGCGACGGGCTCTGTTGGGGACATTACTACTGGAGGTAAACCGGCCTTATGTAGCTGGGTTGACTCTTTGAAGATTAGAAGCCCATGAAGATGTAAAGATGATGGCGCTTTACGGAGGGCCCAAAGGCGGGTTACAGTCTGTAAATGTAAACCGGCCTAGTCATGTAACTTGTATAGTAAGATAGAAAGAGAGAGGTCGAACCGGATACGTTTATGATCCGGCTTCTGGACTCTGTAGCCCGGCGGGTGTCAACCTATGTATATAAAGGGACGACCCGGTCGCGGTTTAGGGACAGACAACAACAACTCGAGAGCCAGACAAAGCGGATTCGCTCCCTGGCCTTCGAAACCCTAGCAATACCAATCACAACTAGACGTAGGCTTTTACCTTCATCGAAGGGGCCGAACTAGTATAAACTCCCGTGTCCCCTTGTCCGATTTAACCCCTTTAAGCTAACCCGTTGCGATGGCTCCACGACTAAGTCCTATCACGAGGACATCTGCCGTGAAAAACCCACGACAGTTGGCGCCCACCGTGGGGCTATCGCACGATGGTTTTGAGTTCTTGAAGGGCAGCTTCGATGGACTCAAGGGATACGCTGTGGGCCGGATGACGAAGAGTCGCCGCGGCAAGCTCTACATCGACAACTCAGGATGGGGTCCCGAGCCCGATTCAATCGAATACGGGTACCGGGTCCCCTTTGGTGGGATTCACGTCTTCATCGGCAAGATCGGCGAACCAGCCCCCGAGCCAGACATCTGCACCGCCATCATCGAAACGGCTCGGCGTGCAAGTTCTTCGCCGGTTCAGCCCGAGGCAAGGCATGTTTTCATAGGTATCGTCCATGGATCGGGGTACAAGGACGGACCGGTGTCCGATGGAGAAACCGTAGTCTGCCCTGATGATGAGTCTTCTGGGGAAACCGAATCGCTTTACCAGTTGCAGGACGGCCGGATTAAGGGAGGATCCGAGGGCAACAGTATTCCGGATTCCCCCGGTCTGCCAAACCAGGCCACCATCTTCATGGTCGGCACACAATCGGCGCCTCATTCATCTACCGCCGCAGCAATGCTCTCTGGTTCAACGACGGCCACACCAGTAGGTGCAGGAAGCTCGGCGCCACCTCCGGCCCAAGTCTTGTCTGATTTGTTCGACGCTCTGGCAACATCGATGTCCGCGGAGGTGGACGCAGCAGCCAGGGATCAGCACGATGCGGAGATTGTAAAAGTGAAAGATCAGATAGCCCAGGCTAAAGCGGACCTGGCAGCAAAGAACGCCAGGATGGCTACGGAGCGGGCCGAGTTGCAAGCACAGGCTTACCGGATTAGACTGGACCGGAATGCTTCAGAGGAAGTCATGAGAAGAAGGTACCGATCACGTCTCTCGTCGGTTTATGAGCCACAGAATCATTTCAACACGCCAGGTGCAGGAGCTGGTAACCAACCCACGCTAAACCGGGTGGGGGCGCCGGGAGCAGGAGCGCCGGTTCAGCCGCGCACGACGGACCTGCCTCGCCAGAACAACGTTGTACCACAAACGCCGCCCGGGCATTATTCCAACCCGTTGGACAATATTGTGGCCGCCGCTTCACGCCTGGCGGCCCTCCCAACCGACGGTGAGTCACCGGTTGCAGCGGAAGCGCGTCGGGCCAGGGATCTCCTTCAGACAACACTAAATCAACAGCAAGCATATTCACACAGCCGTGAGAAGATTCATTCCACTCCTCGTCCAAGCCAGAGTTATAGCAGACACGTGGAGGACGAACAGACCGTGTCCAGTAGTGCGCGTCGCCGAAATTCGCCACGAGGGAAAAACCCGGCTGGGGGAGGTGCTAATGCGCAAGATGTTGTGGACCATGGCCGCGCACATCGAAAGGCCGAGTTGACAGCTCGACGCGGAGCACGACAGCATACTCCGGTTCACCCTACTGCCTCCGTGGAGCCAGGGCGATGTTCAGTTCCTTAGGGGTACCATGTTTAACTCCCGCTTTGCGTAATGTGCGACTACCCAAGGATTTCAAGGGACCTCATAAGGTACCAAATTACACCGCCGATTTGCAGCCAGAGGCGTGGGTGGAAAGCTATGAGATGGAAATGGAGATGTTAGATGTGGATGAGGCGGTGTGTGCTAAATATTTCACCATGATGTTGGAAGGAATAGCTCGCACTTGGTTGAAGAGCTTGCCAACCAACTCTGTTGGATCATGGGCCGAACTGAAGCACCGGTTTATCCAGAACATCAAGGATACGTGTAAGCAGCCAATGTCAATTGTAGATCTGGCCGCTTGTGTCCAAGAAGAAGGGGAGTCCACGACCCATCGGGTCAAACGGGTCTCGGTGATTTTGCATTCATCAGATCGTATCAATGCGGACACCGCAGTGTTAACATTAGAGGGCAATTGTCGTTTCAAACCGTTGAAACAGAAGTTGGGAAGGCTCAAACGTCACTGCAACGACATGTCAACACTCATGGCCGCTTTGGTTAAATATGTCGATTCAGATAATACCAAGGATCCGGATTCAGAGGAGGACAAACCGGAGAAGGGTAAGAAGAACGGCAATGCCAAAGGCCAACAACATAATCTGGCAGGCCATGGAAATACTGGTAAGCGCAAGGCCGACAGTAGTTTGGACTTTGTCGCAAATACCAACGCGCAGGAGAATGGCCAGCGCCGTAAAGGCAAGCAGCCCCAGAGGGGTGGAGGTCCAGGCAATAATTTGGAGCGTTTGTTAAATCAGCCCTGTCCAAAGCATGGATCGAAGGAGAAACCGGCATCACATCTCTAGAAAGATTGTTATATCATGCGAGATTTCAAGAATTTCAATATGTTCCAATATGACAGCGGCCCGCCCGGCAGTTCAGGAGGAGGTTTCCACGGGCCGGGTTATGGAGGTGGTGGTTCCGGTTCAGGGTTTCCAGGCAATCAAACCGGACACGTCAATCAAGGACATCACAGCAACCAGGGAGGTTACAACCATCAGGGGAGTCAGCAGCAGCAGCACTCGGGTTATCAGAGCAATCCCAAACAGCTGAACAACGGGCAATATCATGTCTTCACTACTAGTTTGTGCAAACGTGGTCAGAAGCTTCACAAAAGGGCAGTCAACTCCGTTGAGCCGGCAGTACCTCAGTATTTACGCTGGTCGGAGCAACCTATTTTGTGGAGTAGAGAGGATCACCCGCCCCGGGTTGATAATCCAGGTCATTTGGCCTTGGTGGTAGCCCCTCAAGTTGGGGGATACAAGTTCACTAAAGTGCTCATGGATGGGGGAAGTAGTATCAATATTTTGTATTATGATACATTCCGCCATATGGGGTTGACAGATAAGGATCTTAAACCGTCGAATATGGTATTTCATGGTGTGGTGCCTGGTAAGTCTGCATATCCTGTTGGTAAGATAGCTTTGGAGGTAGCTTTTGGAGATGACTACGATTCAAGGTCATAAACATTGACATTTGAGGTGGTGAAGATCAAAAGTCCGTACCACGCCTTGTTTGGGCGGCCGGTTTATGCTAAGTTTATGGCAAGGCCATGTTATGTTTACCTACAGCTTAAAATGCAGGTCATAAGGGGACTATCAAAGTACATGGAAGTAGAAAGATTGCTTTGGAGTGTGAAGAAGGCGATGCGGCTTATACTGAGTCGGTTTGTGTCACGGAGGAGTTAAAATTCTATAAGGAGCAAGTTGATCCGGCAGACATGACCTCCTTAAAAAAGCCAACTACGGAACATGATCCAGCATTGAAGTTCAAATCAGCTACAGACACTAAGATGGTTGACTTTGTCCCTGGCGATTCATCCAAACAGTTCAGCATCAGCGCTAACCTGGATCCCAAATAGGAAAGCGCGCTCATCGAGTTCATCCGTGAGAATTGGGACATCTTTGCATGGAAACCTTCTGACATACCAGGTGTACCGAGAGAACTCGCTGAGCACACACTCAACATTGATCCTAAGTTCAAACCGGTCCGACAGTTCCTCCGTCGTTTCAACGAGGAAAGACGCAAGGCTATAGGTGAAGAGGGAGCCCGTCTGTTGGCCGCTGGGTTTATTGTCGAAGTTTTTCATCCAGAGTGGTTAGCCAATCTGGTGCTGGTTCTTAAGAAAGACGGCACTTGGCGCATGTGTGTGGACTACACAGATCTAAACAACGCTTGCCCTGCAGACCCCTTTGCTCTCCCTCGCATTGATCAGATAATTGATGCTACGGCGGGTTGTGACCGTTTGTGTTTTTTGGATGCTTACTCTGGTTATCATCAGATCAAAATGGCAGTTAAGGATGAGGAGAAGACAGCCTTCATAACTCCCTTTGGAGCCTTCTGCTATGTTTCCATGCCCTTTGGACTCAAGAGTGCCCAGGCAACTTACCAGTGATGTGTTCAGAATTGCCTTCATAAGCAAATTGGGCGCAATGTTCATGCGTATGTGGATGATATTGTGGTCAAATCCAGAAAGGAGGGGACATTGATAGATGATCTACGGGAAACCTTTGACAATCTCCGGGTTTACAAGATGATGCTCAATCCGGAGAAGTGTGTTTTCGGTGTCCCAGCAGGCAAGCTCTTAGGCTTTCTGGTTTCAAACAGAGGCATTGAGGCTAATCCGGAAAAGATTGCAGCAATTACGTCCTTGGCTAAACCGGCGTGTATTAACGATGTTCAACATCTGGCCGGCCGGATTACAGCCTTGAGCTGGTTTATCAGCCGCCTTGGAGAGAAGGCCATCCCCTTATATCAGATGCTCAAGAAAACAGATAACTTTGTCTGGAGTGAGGCAGCTGATAAGGCGTTTGAAGATCTGAAGAGGCAGCTAGTGGAACCGCCCATGCTGGCAGCACCGATCGATAAAGAACCATTATTATTATATGTGGCTGCTAATGCCCGGGCTGTCAGCGTAGCCAATGTGGTAGAGCACAAGGAGCCTGGCAAAGAGTATCTGGTTCAATGGCCGGTTTATTATATCAGTGAGGTGCTCATTGAGTCAAAGCAGAGGTATCCACATTGGCGGAAACTGGTGTATGGAGTGTTTATGGCTTTGGCCCTGCAAACAGAATAAAAAAGGATTAACATCCTGTTCAAAAGATGTAGGGCGCATTGAAAGGAAAGGTTTTTCATAACTCACCCGGCCACAGTTTTCAAAGGGGGGAGTTGAGTTGTTGTCGATTCACCAGAAGAGGAAGGAGGTGTCACCTGATAATTTGAATCGGACGGATTAAGAGGTTGTCTGAAATAACCTGCCTTGGGGTAAGAATGGTCAGAAGTAGGAGAGACCTCAGACCGGCGCTTCCGAACCGGAGTACCAGGTAAACCGGCAGAGGTGACCTGTTGGCCACTGTGTCGGGTTGTCCAGCGAGCTTCATGTTGTTGAGTCTTCAAAATAAATGTTGGATCCAAAGGAGCAAGAGGATGAGAAAAGCTTACTTTCCGGATTGCTTGGCGAGTTTTTTGTGTTGGCATAGAATCTGAACCGGAGGAAAGGGTAATTACCTCTACGTCATCAGCCTGACTAGCTTCTACCTCCTCCTGAGGAAGATCATTGTTAACAAGATGCATAAAAAGAGAGCCAAGTGAGTCAATTTCTACCTCAATTTCTGGGTCATCAGTATCATCATCAAGTTCCATATTAATCCGGTCAGCCGTTTTCCGCTTTGACGCCCGTTTTACGGCTTTGGTCTTTGGGCGGGTTGGTTTGACCACTTTGTCTCCAGTTGGCTTTGCCGCTTTCTCTATGGATTTCCGTTTCTAGAAGGGGTCATCACCCTATATATATAAAGAAGAAAGGTTACAACTTGTATAAGTTAAAGATATTAGAGATGAAGAGGAAGTGTAATGCTTACAGCAGGCGGTTTGTTCTTGGTATAGAAGGGACTCAGACCGGTTTGACTACAGACCAGTTCCGATTCATTCAGAATCTTCTTTACACCTTCAGTAATTTCTTCCTCAGATAATTGGATGTTGCAGTGGCGTTGAGGATCATCAACTTCACCGGTATATTCGCACATTAAACTGGGACGCCGACTTAGCGGCAAGATACTCCAGGATATCCAACAGCGCACAAAATCCACACCTGTTAAACCGTTTGCCATAAAGGCCCGGAGTTTGGCGATTTGAGGAGCGTATTTTGCCCTTTTTAAAGAGCTCAGGCGTTGTGGCATTGGGTAAGTATTGGATAATCTATGATCACGGAAGCCCCGGGAGGGGATTTTCATCCTCAGGCGAAGTGTCTCTGCAATAAAACCATGTTTGGTTCCATTCCTTTGGGTGGCTATGATGTTTGGCATGAGGAAATTCCACTTCTTTCCGCTTTTGAATCGAGACACCACCAAGCTCAGTGTTCGGGCCATTCACAAACTCTGTGCGCCGGTTTAAGTGAAAGAAATCCTGGAACAGTTCTGCAGTTGGTTCTTCTTGTAAATAGACTTCACAAAAGACTTGGAAATTGCATAAGTTGGAGACTGAGTTGGGACCAATATCTTGTGGATGCAGTTGGAAGCTGACAAGCACATCTCGATAAAATTTTGACCCTGGCGGTTTGAAACCACGGCCTATATGGTCAACAAAGATTACCACCTCGCCTTGTCTTGGGGTTGGAGGATTCTCAGTTCCTGGAACTCGCCATTTGATCTCAGTTTTCTTAGGCAGAGAGCCAATGCTAACCATCTCATTCAATTGAGCCTCAGTAACCCGGGAACGAGCCCAGTTGCAGGCAGTGAATTGTTTGGCCATTGCAAAGCGAACAAACTGAAAATGAAAGGCCGGTTTATAAATTACGCATGATTATACACAAGAGACAAGGGAGTAAGAAACATACTGATATGATAAATGGTACAACCCGGAGACTAGTATAATGAGAGAGAAAGGTAATGCTAGCACATGATTGATCAGACGTTGTTAAACCGGAGCATAATTATGAAGGTAACATGCTTTTTCGGTTTATTAGAGGGGTAATGGCATAGACTATTTATACAAATGTTAAACCACTTATATTGGTGCGAGGAGAAACAGATCTCACAGTGATGTATAAAACATTCGGATCTAAAGATAAGACAGAAAAGAAAAAATAATTGGATCTTGAAGGGGTGCAGAACTGAAGCAATTTTTGACATACTAGATCAGTTTTTTGCGCATAAGGATTTGTGATGACCATGGTAGGTAAGCTATGGAAAGAGATGCATCAAGCATAAAGTGTCCATCTATTAAAGGAAGAACAGGGAAGAATAGCACTGATGAACTTCGGAAGAACTGCGAAGAATGTCGAAACCCTAGAACAGATCTATGGTGAAAAAAGCAGAGAACTTACCAGAGCTGGTGAGGAAGCGGAAGGGCGCCGCAGTATTCTGGTGTGTTCAGGGTGATGCAGCGGCCAAGGTCAGAGCAGAGGCGACGGTCGACGGTGGCGACGGAGCTTCAGAGGCTGAGCGGCGCGAGGAAGACAACATGAAGAGGCACGGGGGAAACGGTGAAAATGACCCCTCGGTCCTATTTATAAGGCGAAGTGATAAAATGGCAAGTACGAGAATCAAGGAGCCCAAAAAATGGATAAGTTAATAAAGGTGTCGCCTCGATGACTGGATATATATTAAATGAAGGAAATCTCCGACACCAACGGATGGATGACGTCAGGGCGGTTTATCGTAATTTTGAAGTATGACGTCACGGCGGTTTACAAGATCAAAAATGAAGATAAGAGAGAAGATTTTTTCTAAGTGTGGAAGATTGACATGAACAAAGTTCAAACCAATCTGGGGCCTAATGTTGGGGATATTACTACTGGAGGTAAACTGGCCTTATATAGCCGGGTTGACTCTTTGAAGATTAGAAGCCCATGAAGATGTAAAGATGATAGCGCTTTACGGAGGGCCCAAAGGCGGGTTACAGTCTGTAAATGTAAACCGGCCTAGTCATGTAACTTGTATAGTAAGATAGAAAGAGAGAGAGAGAGAGGTCGAACCGGATACGTTTATGATCCGGCTTCGGGACTCTGTAGCCCGGCGGGCGTCAACCTATGTATATAAAGGGATGACCCGGGCGCGGTCTAGGGACAGACAACAACAACTCGAGAGCCGGACAAAGCGGATTCGCTCCCTGGCCTTCGAAACCCTAGCAATATTAATCACAACTAGACGTAGGCTTTTACCTTCATCGAAGGGGCCGAACTAGTATAAACTCCCGTGTCCCCTTGTCCGGTTTAACCCCTTTAAGCTAACCCGTTGCGATGGCTCCACGACTAAGTCCTATCACGAGGACATATGCCGTGACAAACCCATGACAGGCTACATCGCGTAGACGTCCCTTAGTGCATGCTTCCGCTCCCTCTTGGGAATGTGGGTTGCGTATATCATGTTCACCGTCTTCACTTGTGGGGGAAACCCCTTCTGTCCTCCTGTGTTCGGCGGTCGGGGCTCCTCCTCGTCATCGTTGTGCGGCCCCTTGTCCTTATTCTCGGCATTTAACTTGCCGGCCTGCTTGAACACCCAACATTCTCTATTGGTGTGATTGGCTGGCTTGTCGGGGGTGCCGTGGATTTGACACGAGCGATCCAGTATGCGATCCAGACTAGACGGAGCCGGAGTATTTCTTTTAAATGGCTTTTTCCGTTCACCGGATCTAGATCCTCTGAATCCAGCATTAACTGCCGTATCTTCAGCGTTGTCGCCGTTATTGCGGTGCTTTGGTCTATTACGACGCTACCTACCGTTAGCATCTTTGGTATCCGAGGTATCCGGATTCCTTGATGTGTTGTTGCTGCGAGCCAGCCAGCTGTCCTCGCCCGCGGAAAAGCAGGTCATAAGTGTCATGAGGGCTGCCATAGATTTCGGCTTCTCCTGGCCGAGGTGGCGGGCGAGCCACTCGTCGCGGATGTTATGCTTGAATGACGCTAGGGCCTCTGCATCCGGACAGTCTGCAATTTGATTTTTCTTAGTCAGGAACCGTGTCCAGAATTGTCTGGCCGATTCCCCTGGCTGCTGGGTTATGTGGCGCAAGTCATCAGCATCCGGCGGCCGCACATAAGTGCCCTGGAAGTTGTCAAGAAATGCATCTTCCAGATCCTCCCAACTGCTAATGGAATCTGCTGGCAAGCTAATCAGCCAATGCCGAGCTGGTCCTTTGAGTTTTAGTGGGAGGTACTTGATGGCATGCAGATCATCACCGCAAGCCATGTGGATGTGAAGGAGGAAATCTTCAATCCATACAGCGGGATCCGTTGTGCCATCGTATGATTCGATATTTACGGGTTTGAAACCCTCCGGGAATTCATGATTCATAACTTCATCAATGAAGCATAGGGGGTGTGCGGCACCTCTGTGCCGGGCTATATCCCGACGTAGTTCGTATGAGTCTTGCCTGCTGTATTCGGCCCGGCCGGATTTACTCTTGGTTTATCTGACGCGACGATCATCGTCCCATGTGGACGCACGTGCCCGTGTCCCGTATATTGACCTTGCGATTTTTGCCTTACTGTCCAAGATGTCTCGTAGGTCCTCTGTGTTGCCCCGGGCCTTAGTATTTTTGACTGAGTGGTGACAGGGTGCGGTCTGATCTTTAGGCTGAAACGCCTCCCTGGCTCGGCCGCATAGTGGTCGTTCAGCCGCATCATACACTGGTGAATGAGGTTTCAATGCTTCCTCCTCGAGGTGAGGTAGTAACCTGCGTTTTTTGGGTAACTCTTGGACGGGCGCTCGAGTTCATGCTCCTTGGCCGCAAGGACTTCGGTCCACCTGTCTGCTAGCAAGTCTTGATCAACTTGAAATTGTTGTTGTTTCTTCTTTAGGCTATTTGCCGTGGCCATAAGCCGGCGCTTGAAGCGCTCTTGCTCGACGGGGTCCTCAGGCATGATAAACTCGTCGTCGCCGAGGCTCGCCTCGTCTTCGGAGAGAGGCATGTAATTATCCTCCTCCGGTTCTCCATCTGCTGCCTGCTCTGGAGGGCTAGCTTGTTTGTCCTCTAGCTCTGCACCGTGCTGGAGGGGATTGTTGTTGTCTTTGGCGCTATCCGGAGTGTTATTATCTCCTGTGCCGATATCACTGCTCTTGCTGTGACGGGACTTAGAGCGGCGTCGCTGACGTCGGCGCTTGGGTTGCTTCTTGGAGGGGTCATCCTCCACTGTCTCATCGTCATTGGCTTCTTTGGGGTGTCCACCATGTATATATCATATGATGAGGTGGCGGTCCAGTGCCCCGAGGGCGGTGGATCCTGTTCGTCTCTGGCTTCGTCGTCCATATCGTCGAAGTCTTCGGAGCCGAAGTCGAGCATGTCGGTTAAGTCGTCGACAGTGGCTACTAAGTGGGTGGTGGGTGGGCAGCGAATTTCTTCGTTGTCCGCATCCCATTGCCGGACATAGTTCGGCCAAGGTTCTCCTGACAGGGAGAGAGACCTTAATGAATTTAGCACATCTCCGAAAGGTGAGTGCTGAAAGATATCCGCGGAGATGAACTCCATGATCGGCGCCCAGTCAGATTCGGCGGGCACGGATATGAGCGGCTCGGAGTCCGTGGCCGGAGATGAATCCAGTGGTTCGGCAACACGTCTCTCGTAAGGAGTGAAGTCAGTATCCGGCTCTAACGCCACTGAGAGTGCGGCCTCCATGGCGGGGTCCATCCCTCCGCTCTCGGATGGCGCGACTTGCTCCGGATTGATGGACGGAGTAGTTGTGGATGCGATCTCCCAAACATTGTCCGACGACAGAGTTACGTCATGCTCGTCACGAATGTACGATGTGTCCGACATGGGCCCGAATCCGTCGAAGATCAAGTCTCCGCGGATGTCGGTCGTGTAGTTCAAGTTTCCGAATCTGACCTGATGGCCAGGGGCATAGCTCTCAATCTGCTCCAGAAGGCCAAGCGAATTGGCCCGCAGTGCAAAGCCGCTGAATATGAAGATCTGTCCGGGGAGGAAAGCCTCACCCTGGACCGCATCGCTAGCGATGATCGAAGGAGCCATCACGCCTTATGGTGACGACACAGTGGAACCCTCAATGAAAGCACCAATGTCGGTGTCAAAACCGGCGGATCTCGGGTAGGGGGTCCTGAACTGTGCGTCTAAGGTGGATGGTAACAGGAGGCAGGGGACACGATGTTTACCCAGGTTCGGGCCCTCTTGATGGAGGTAATACCCTACGTCCTGCTTGATTGTTCTTGATGATATGAGTATTACAAGAGTTGCTCTACCACGAGATCAGAGAGGCTAAACCCTAAAAGCTAGCCTATAGTATGATTGTATGTTGTCCTACGGACTAAAAACCCTCCGGTTTATATAGCCACCGGAGGGGGCTAGGGTTACACAAGGTCGGTTACAAAGGAGGAGATATACATATCCGTATTTCCTAGATTGCCTTCCATGCCAAGTAGAGTCCCATCCGGACACGGGACGAAGTCTTCAATCTCGTATCTTCATAGTCCAACAGTCCGACCAAAGGCTATAGTCAGGCTGTCCAGAGACCCCCTACCTGAGATCTGCCGGTTTTTACACCGACAGCGATGGTGGACCTCGTAGACGTGTCGACGAGGTGCGGCGGCGGAGGTGGTCGCGGCGGGGCGAAGTGGCCGGCGACGAGCGCGTCGTGGAGGTGGAGGGAAAGGGGATCTAGAGAGAGCCCAGAGGGCAGTGGGGTGCCAGAGGAGAGAGTGATGCGCGGGGGAAAGGACTGAGGCGTCCCAGGCCTTATCCTCTCGCGTCGATGGCGACGAGGTGGTGCGATGGGAGCACGCCTGACGCAGCTCGAGTCGGGGCTATAAGGGAAGAAGGCGACCGATGGGGGGAAAGGCTGGGCTGACTTGGGTGGGCCAAGGCCCGGGGGAGGCGAGAGAAGGGGGGGCGCTCTCTCTCTCTCACCTCTTCTTTTACATTTGTTTTTAAAAAATTTCATTTTCTTTTATTTTTAGAAAGCAAAATAGTTTTATATAAACTAATCTTGCACCTAAAATACCATTTTACTTAGGCAGTTGCTATAATTAACTTGGCACCAAAATAAAGTAGTTTAGTATTTTTATAAATTAGAAAGCATTTAAATAAATGATTTAGCCATTGTTTTGATTAGCTTAGAGCACTTAAACACCTTGTAAAAAGTTGTTTCCACCACCAAAATTAGTTATGGATTATTTTCCACACTTTGAACATTTTAATTTTCATGTTTGAGAAAATTGAATTTTGACTTTAATCTGTAATTGAATTTGAATTGAGTTCGAAAGCAAATGAGGATTAGCAATAGTAGGAGTGATGACATAACATCATCAACAGGGGATTACTGTAGCATGATTCTTGGGGTGTTACAAATCTCCTCCAGTACAAGAAATCTCGTCTCGAGATTTAAGTGGGGAAGTAAAGAGTAACTTCGGGAGAACTGACCCTTATAGGGTTAATTATCTGGTGAACAATTCAGGGAATGTGGCAGAAGTATCTCTCGAAGTTGAAACATAATAAAACATCGAGAGCAAAATATGAAGGTACAATAGGAAGTTTCAAGCGAATGGACAAACAATCGATACCTGAACAAAGTGTGAGAAGGGGGTTCAGAGCATCGGGAATAGATCATCTCTCAAAGGGTGGCTCGTGACAACACACAAAGCCAAGAGCAAATGATACTTTGGAATAAAGGATATACAGGAGAGTCAGGTTCCGATCCTGTGGAACTGTGGGTTATGGGCCCACCATGTGGGTTAAAAGTAGAAAGGGGGTCGATAGCAAGGCATGTCAGATGATAGACTGTCAGTTATATTGCCAACAACGTTGGTACCAAGGGCGAGGGACGAAGAGAACTATTTTCCTGCCCGTTGAACGAGGCGGACCAATAGGCAAAGTTCTCGTCCATCGGTGGTTACCATAATGTAAACAGCAATAATAACGACGTCTTACTGACAAATTGTACACCGAAGTGTTTACATAAGCAGGGAACTATTACTGCTTAGATCTCATAAACCACAAGAAAGGTTAAACAAAACAATGGAAAAGAAAATATGATTAGTATATCAATCAGACCAACGGAAAGGAAATGTATTTATACCCAAGTATCAAGAGTATATCTTTCCCATCCACGACAGGACAACAAGTAGATAACCAAGTAGATAAAGGGGCGAGGGAATTCATGTTGTTACCCATACAATGGTGTTTGGATAATTGATCAAGGAACATTTAGCATTATGTTTCCAATGTTCTTGCTGATGTTTGAGTACCACAGTCATGCAGATAACCAAGTAGATAAAGGGGCGAGGGAATTCATGTTGTTACCCATACAATGGTGTTTGGATAATTGATCAAGGAACATTTAGCATTATGTTTCCAATGTTCTTGCTGATGTTTGAGTACCACAGTCATGCTTCGGGATAGCATTGACATGGTCATCGGTAAAGGTCAGACTTTGGATTCATAAAGGATCCATCAGAAACAACTTATAATTAAGTCATACATTTTCAGCAAGGAAAAGATGAGGATGTGGCCAACGGGCTCAGCAACAATTCATCAAGAGGGCAAGGATGGTATTTCTCATCATGAACTCAATTGATATCCTGGAAGAGCTCAGAATGCCAATGATGATCATGACACATTTGTTGAGAGATTTCATGAAGATGTAATCGATCGGAGATGATATCAAGTCAAAGGAATGATAAAGCGAAAGGTTATTGGAACCAAGGGTATGACACAAACTCGAAATCAAGCTTGCTATTCAAGGCGAAATGATATGACGAGGAAGATCGATGTAAGGTTAGCTCATCGTCAAAAATTGTACTCCGAGAAAGAGGACCAGGTAGCACCGTTAAAATTTAGCACGATAATGATATAGCCGATCAGGCTAGGAATGACTTGAAGGGTTATTAAACTCGTAAGCAATGAAAATTACTTAAGAGTTATTGAATCAAAGTGCGGACTCGATTCACTATTTGGTGTTCTCGGTTGACGACAACCCAGAACCTAGGAAAAATTGGATCCGGTGAGAAATAACAGTTGATGAAGAACCCATAAGAAGTTATGCAGTTCCATGATATTCTCGAGATACCAGGGTGTAATACTCGATGATAGATCAAAGTAAAGGTTGGACTGGTGTATTGACCACAGAAGACAAGTGCTTAAACTTGGCCGAGAAATGGGATCAGACAAGAACATATGGTCGGAACCACGATTGCAAAGGATCAATTCACCGATACCAAAGGATATTATATTATATCAAGGAAATAGTTATTATTAGAAGAAGCTTCCGTGATAGGATCTACATCGTGTCCATGGGCATGAACACAAAGGTTCAAGGTCGACTCCCACTTCTTCAATGCATAACCTTCCATTCACCTCTCGTATTTCGACATTGACATTAGTTGTTGAAAGTTTTACCTGGTGCAATACCAGATAAGTATGACCCGTGAAATCTTTCGGGTTTACACAGATTAGGGAAGGCGTTGGTTCAACCCATCGGGGCATCTTAGGAACATATACCACAAACTTCGGAGTAAATAATACAAGCTCAAAAGTAGAGCATGGTTAACAAAACAGAGGATACCATTTACCAAAGGCATTATATACCCATGGAAAGGCTCACAAGGTTATTGAATATGAAGGACACTGTCGGATAATAATCCAACAAGGGATCGTATGGTCTACAACGGAGTTGATGCGAGTATCGGTACTCTATCGGAGGAAGAGGGAATGAAAGGGCATCAGATTAAAGAAATAGCCGACTAATTCAAAGCTCAAATGCAAAAGAATTATCATTTCCAAATTAAGGGATCATAAGCCAACTCTCTGATTGAGAATGGATAAGTTGAGTAGGCTTAGGGGTACAATCGATGGCAATTTGATTGGTCAAGATCTGATACGTCTCCAACGTATCTATAATTTTTGATTGCTCCATGCTATATTATCTACTTTTTTAGGCAATATTGGGCTTTATTATCCACTTTTATATTATTTTTGGGACTAACCTATTAACCGAAGGCCCAGCCCAGATTTGTTGTTTTATGCCTATTTCAGTGTTTTGAAGAAAAGGAATATCAAACGGAGTCGAAACGGAACGAAATCAACTGGAGAAGTTATTTTTGAAAGAAAATACACCTGATGGACTTGGACCCCACGTCAGAAGATACGGGAGCTGCCCACGAGGGTGGGGGCGCGCCCACCCCCTAGGGCGCGCCCCCTGCCTCGTGGGGTCCCCGTGGCTCCTCTGACATGCTTCTTCTGCCTATATAACTCCATATACCCTAAAACTTCCAGAATAGAGATTAGATCGAGAGTTCCGCCGCCAGAAACCTCCGTAGCCACCAAAAGTCAATCGGGACCCTGTTCCGGCACCCTGCCGGAGGGGGAACCCTCATTGGTGCCCATCTTCATCATCCCGGCGCTCTCCATGACAAGGAGGGAGTAGTTCTCCTTCGGGGCTGAGGGTATGTACCAGTAGCTATGTGTTTGATCTCTCTCTCTCATGTTCTTGAGATGATACGATCTTGATGTATCACGAGCTTTGCTATTATAGTTGGATCCTATGTTTCTCCTGCCCCTCTTCTCTCTTGTAATGAATTGAGTTTTCCCTTTGGGGTTATCTTATCGGATTGAGTCTTTAAAGACTTGAGAACACTTGATGTATGTCTCGCTGATCAACTTGCGGGTTTCGTGACATTGGGAACCTATGCATAGGGGTTGGCACACGTTTTCGTCGTGATTCTCCGGTAGAAACTTTGGGCACTCTTTGAGGTCCTTTGTGTTGGTTTAATAGATGAATATGAGATTGTGTGACGCATATCGTATAATCATACCCACGGATACTTGAGGTGACATTGGAGTATCTAGGTGACATTAGGGTTTTGGTTGATTTGTGTATTAAGGTGTTATTCTAGTACGAACTTTAGGGCTGTTTGTGACACCTATAGGAATAGCCCAACGAATTGATTGGAAAGAATAACTTTGAGGTGGTTTCGTACCCTACCATAATCTCTTCGTTCGTTCTCCGCTATGAGTGACTTTGGAGTGACTCTTTGTTGCATGTTGAGGTATAGTTATGTGATCCAATTATGTTAGTATTGTTGAGAGGACTTGCACTAGTGAAAGTATGAACCCTAGGCCTTGTTTCCTATCATTGCAATACCATTTACGCTCACTTTTATCATTCATTACCTTGCTGTTTTTATATTTTCAGATTACAAATACCTTTATCTACTATACATATATCAATTGTTTCACCATCTCTTCGCCGAACTAGTGCACCTATACAATTTATCATTGTATTGGGTGTGTTGGGTACACAAGAGACTCTTTGTTATTTGGTTGCAGGGTTGCTTGAGAGAGACCATCTTCATCCTACGCCTCCTACGGATTGATAAACCTTAGGTCATCCACTTGAGGGAAATTTGCTACTGTCCTACAAACCTCTGCACTTGGAGGCCCAACAACGTCTACAAGAAGAAGGTTGTGTAGTAGACATCAAGCTCTTTTCTGGCACCGTTGCCAGGGAGGTTAGTGCTTGAAGGTATATCTTTAGATCTTGCAATCGAGTCTTTTAGTTTCTTGTTTTATCACTAGTTTAGTTTATAAAAGAAAATTACAAAAAATGGAATTGAGTTTGTCTCATACACTTCACCTTTTTAATATCTTTCGTAAGTATGATGGAAAGGATAATTGTGCTCAAGTGTTAGAATAAGAAATCTATAAAATGCTTGGCACTAAATATTTAAATGATGAGCATGATTGCAATGTTGTTAGTATGAATTCCTTGAATATCCATGATGCTAATGATATGCAAAGCCACAAGCTTGGGGAAGCTATGTTTGATGAAGATGATATTTTTTTGTCCCCCAATTTTTGATGAGCAAATTTATTATGATAAAAGCATGCCTCCTATCTATGATGATTATTGTGATGACATGTATGCCTTAAAGAATAATGATAACCATGAAACTTGTCATCTTGATCTTAATTTTAAATCACATGATAGTTATTTTGTTGAGTTTGCTCCCACTATTATTCATGAGAAGAATTTTGCTTATGTGAAGAGTAGTAAATTTTCTATGCTTGTAGATCATGAAAAGAATGCTTTAGGTGCTGGTTATATTGTTGAATTCATTCATGATGCTACTAAAAATTATTATGAGGGAGGGACATATGCTTGTAGGAATTGCAATAATATCAAGTTTCCTCTCTATTTGCTTAAAGTTTTGAAGTTATGCTTGTTTTGCCCTCCTATACTAGTTGATTATTGTTCCCATAAGCTGTTTGCTCATAAAATCCCTATGCATAGGAAGAGGGTTAGGCTTAAATGTGCTAGTCATATTCTTTAAGATGCTCTCTTTATGTTTCAATTCTTATCTTTTATGTGAGCATCGTTGAAATCATCATGCCTAGTTAGGGGCGTTAAACGATAGCGCTTGTTGGGAGGCAACCCAACTTTATTTTTGTCCCTTGCTTTTTGTTCCTGTTTAGTAATAAATAATTCATCTAGCCTCTGTTTAGATGTGGTTTTATGCTTTTAATTAGTGTTTGTGCCAAGTAGAACCTTTGGGAAGACTCGGGAAAAGTCTTGTTGATCATGCTGTAAAAAAACAAAAACTTTAGCGCTCACGAGAATTGCTGCCATATTTATTTGGAAATTGATATTTAGTTAATTCTTTTTGCAGATGATTAATAGATAAATTCCTCAGGTCCAGCAATTTATTTGAGAATTTTATGAGTTCCAGAAGTATACGTTTGATTCAGATTACTACAGACTGTTCTGTTTTTGACAGATTTTGTTTTCATTGTGTTGTTTGCTTATTTTGATGAATCTATGGCTAGTAAAATAGTTTATAAACCATAGAGAAGTTGGAATACAGTAGGTTTAACACCAATATAAATAAATAATGAGTTCATTACAGTACCTTGAAGTGGTGATTTATTTTCTTATACTAACAGAGCTTACGAGTTTTCTATTAAATTTTGTGTTGTGAAGTTTTCAAGTTTTGGGTAAGGATTCGATGGAATATGGAATAAGGAGTGGCAAGGCCTAAGCTTGGGGATGACCAAGGCACCCCAAGGTAATATTCAAGGATAGCCAAGAGCCTAAGTTTGGGGATGCCCCGGAAGGCATCCGCTTTTTTGTCTTCGTTCATCGGTAACTTTACTTGGAGCTATATTTTTATTCACCACATGATATGTGTTTTGCTTGGAGCGTCAATTTATGTTGTTAGGATTTGCTTGATGTTATTTAGAACAATGTTTTGCATCTTTTATTTCAATAAAAGTGGCATTGATAGCCTTTACTATGCCTATTTTAGAAGTCCACATGTTGCTGTTTGAAAACAGAAAATTTACCGATGTTGCAATAATTCCCTAGAAAAGTCAGAATGTGATAAAATGTTGAAACTTTTTGCATACTAAGCTCTGATAAATTTACTATAGTGGTAATTTTCTTTCATAATTTTTGGATCTAGGGAAGTATGGATGTTGCAGCATTCTTTACAGACTATCCTGTTTAGGCAGATTGCTATTATGTTTGCATTGTTTGCATATGTTTGCTTCTTCAATGATTCTATTTGAGGATAGGGCTATTAAATATGTAGAGGCATTTAGTATGTAATGTTGAATAATAATTTTAGTGATTTGCTACAGTAGAGTATGATAAAGGTTTTGCAATGGTTTATACTAACTTATCTCACGAGTCCTTATTGAGTTTTGTGTGGATGAAGCTTTTGAGATTTAGGGAGACCGTGATATGAGAGGAATTAAGGAGACACAAAAGTTCAAGCTTGGGGATGGCCAAGGCACCCCAAGATAATATTTCAAGAAGTCTCAAGCATCTAGGCTTGGGGATGCCCCGGTTGGCATCCCACCTTTCTTCTTCAACAACTATTGGTTAGTTTCGGTTGATCCTAAGTTTTTACTTCTTCATATGATGTTTGCTATTCTTAGAATGTCATTTTATTTTGCTTTTCTTGTTGTTTGAATAGAATACGAAGATCTGAAATTATTAAATGTTAGAGAGTCTTCACATAGTTGCATAATTATTTGACTACTCATTGATCTTCACTTATATCTTTCGGAGTAGTTTGTCGTTTGCTCTAGTACTTCACTTATACCTTTTAGAGCATGGTGGTAGTTTTACTTTGAAGAAATAGATGAACTCTCATGATTCACTTATATTATTTTGAGAGTCTTAAATAGCATGGTAATTTGCTTAAAATCCTAATATGCTAGGTATAAAAAAGATTAATAAAATTTTCTTATGAGTGTGTTGAATACTATGAGAAGTTTGATACTCTCTCCATTCCAAAATATAGTGCGCCCGCGCTTCCCGAAGTTCAACTTTGACCATAAATTTAACCAACGAGACCAACTGCGACGGGAGAAAAAATTATATAATTGAAAATTTCTTTCAAATACAAATTCACTGATATAATTTTTGCTCCCGCTGCAATCGGTCTTGGTAGTTAAATTTACGGTCAAAGTTGAAGCACGTGGATAGAGGAAGCACTACATTGTGGAATGGAGGGAGTACTTGATAATTGTTTTGAGATATGAAGATGGTGATATTAGAGTCATGCTAGTTGAGTAGTTGTGAATTTGAGAAATACTTGTGTTGAAGTTTGTGATTCCTGTAGCATGCACGTATGGTGAACCGTTATGTGATGAAGTCGGAGCATGATTTATTTATTGATTGTCTTCCTTATGAGTGGCGGTCGGGGAGGAGCGATGGTCTTTTCCTACCAATCTATCCCCCTAGCAGCATGCGTGTAATACTTTGTTTTGATAACTTGTAGATTTTTGCAATAAGTATGTGAGTTCTTTATGACAAATGTTGAGTCCATGGATTATACGCACTCTCACCCTTCCACCATTGCTAGCCTCTCTAATACCGCGCACCTTTCGCCGGTATCATAAACCCACCATATACCTTCCTCAAAACAGCCACCATACCTATCTATTATGGCATTTCCATAGTCATTCCGAGATATATTGCCATGCAACTTTCCATCGTTCCGTTTATTATGACACACTCCATCATTGTCATATTGCTATGCATGATCATGTAGTTGAAATTGTATTTGTGGCAAAGCCACCGTTCATAATTCTTTCATACATGTCACTCATGCATCATTGCACATCCCGGTACACCGCCGGAGGCATTCATAGAGTCATCTTTGTTCTAGTATTGAGTTGTAAATAAATAGAAGTGTGATGATCATTATTCAATAGAGCATTGTCTCAAAAAGGCCAAATAAAATAAGAAAGGCCAAATAAAAAAATAAAAAATATAAAAGAGACAATGCTACTATCCTTTTACCACACTTATGCTTCAAAGTAGCACCATGATCTTCATGATAGAGAGTCTCCTATGTTGTCACTTTCATATATTAGTGGAAATCTTTCATTATAGAACTTGGCTTGTATATTCCAATGATAGGCTTCCTTAAAATGCCCTAGGTCTTCGTGAGCAAGCGAGTTGGATGCACACCCACTAGTTTCTTTTGTTGAGCTTTCATACATTTATAGCTCTAGTGCATCCGTTGCATGGCAATCCCTACTCACTCACATTGATATCTATTGATGGGCATCTCCATAGCCCGTTGATACGCCTAGTTGATGTGAGACTATCTTCTCTTTTTTGTCTTCTCCACAACCACCACTCTATTCCATCTATAGTGCTATGTCCATGGCTCACGCTCATGTATTGCGTGAAGATTGAAAAAGTTTGAGAACGTCAAAAGTATGAAACAATTGCTTGGCTTGTCATCGGGGTTGTGCATGATTTAAATATTTTGTGTGGTGAAGATGGAGCAT
Source organism: Triticum dicoccoides (assembly GCF_002162155.2). Classification (NCBI taxonomy): domain Eukaryota; kingdom Viridiplantae; phylum Streptophyta; class Magnoliopsida; order Poales; family Poaceae; genus Triticum; species Triticum dicoccoides. The sequence goes on along the minus strand of NC_041384.1, from coordinate 370,273,704 downwards.
AGCCACACTATATGATTTTGTAGGGATAGCTTTCTTTAGCCATGTTATTTTGAGAAGACATGATTGCTTTGTTAGTATGCTTGAAGTATTATTATTATTATTATTTTTATGTCAATATGAACTTTTGTCTTGAATCTTATGGATCTGAATATTCATGCCACAATTAAGAAGTATTACATTGATATTACGCCAACTAGCATTTCACATCAAAAATTCTTTCTTTTATCATTTACCTACTCGAGGACGAGCAGGAATTAAGCTTGGGGATGCTTGATACGTCTCCAACGTATCTATAATTTTTTATTGCTTCATGCTATATTATCTACTTTTTTAGGCAATATTGGGCTTTATTATCCATTTTTATATTATTTTTGAGACTAACCTATTAACCGGAGTCCCAGTCCAGATTTGTTGTTTTATGCCTATTTTAGTGTTTTGAAGAAAAGAAATATCAGACGGAGTCGAAATGAAACGAAATCAACTGGAGAAGTTATTTTTGAAAGGAAACACACCTGATGGATTTGGACCCCATGTCAGAAGATACGGGAGCTGCCCACGAGGGTGGAGGGCGCGCCCAAGGTGGGGGGCGCGCCCACCCCCCTAGGCGCGTCCCCCTACCTCGTGGGGCCCCGTGGCTTCCATGACGTGCTTCTTCTGCCTATATAACTCCATATACCCTAAAACTTTCAGAACAGAAATTAGATCGAGAGTTTCGCCGCCAGAAACCTCCGTAGCCACCAAAAGTCAATCGGGACCCTGTTTCGGCACCTTGCCGGAGGGGGGAACCCTCACCGGTGGCCATCTTCATCATCCCGACGCTCTCCATGATGAGGAGGGAGTAGTTCTTCCTCGGGGCTGAGGGTATGTACCAGTAGCTATGTGTTTGATCTCTCTCTCTCGTGTTCTTGAGATGATACGATCTTGATGTATCGCGAGCTTTGCTATTATAGTTGGATCCTATGTTTCTCCTCTCCCTCTTCTCTCTTATAATGAATTGAGTTTTCCCTTTGGGGTTATTTTATCGGATTGAGTCTTTAAAGACTTGAGAACACTTGATGTATGTCTCAGTGATCAACTTGCGGGTTTCGTGACATTGGGAACCTATGCATAGGTGTTGGCACATGTTTTCGTCGTGATTCTTTGGTAGAAGCTTTGGGGCACTCTTTGAGGTCCTTTGTGTTGGTTGAATAGATGAATCTGAGATTATGTGACACATATTGTATAATCATACCCACGGATACTTGAGGTGACATTGAAGTATCTAGGTGACATTAGGATTTTGATTGATTTGTGTCTTAAGGTGTTATTATAGTATGAACTCTAGGGCTGTTTGTGACACCTATAGGAATAGCCCAACGAATTGATTGGAAAGAATAACTTTGAGGTGGTTTCGTACCCTACCATAATCTCTTCGTTCGTTCTCCGCTATGAGTGACTTTGGAGTGACTCTTTGTTGCATGTTGAGGTATAGTTATGTGATCCAATTATGTTAGTATTGTTGAGAGGACTTGCACTAGTGAAAGTATGAACCCTAAGCCTTGTTTTCTATCATTGCAATACCATTTACGCTCACTTTTATCATTCGTTACCTTGCTGTTTTTATATTTTCAGATTACAAATACCTTTATCTACTATACATATACCAATTGTTTCATCATCTCTTCACCGAACTAGTGCACCTATACAATTTACCATTGTATTGGGTGTGTTGGGAACACTAGAAACTCTTTGTTATTTGGTTGCAGGGTTGCTTGAAAGAGACCATTTTCATCCTACGCCTCCTACGGATTGATAAACCTTAGGTCATCCACTTGAGGGAAATTTGCTACTGTCCTACAAACCTCTGCACTTGGAGGCCCAACAATGTCTACAAGAATAAGGTTGTGTAGTAGACATCAAGATCCAACTCATGTTTAAAATGACGTCTGAGCCGGAAGGATGAATTCTAGGATTTGGTTGAGGATTGCGAGCATTCGCAACATATTGAATCAACAGACTCAAAATTACAAAGACAAAGAATGACAATTAGATTACCAGACTAATGGGATTAACCACAATGCAGGCACACAAGACTTTCCAAAGCAATAGGTTGCAAAGGATTCTTGGAAGGTCGAATAGCATTTCGGGGTACTTGTGAAACACATGAATAACTAGGAATGAACAAATCCTCGATAAGTGTGAGGAATTATTCAAACATGTATTCATGCAGAAAAGGAGCTGCAAGGCTGCAACCACAACGATTCTAAGGATATCGGAAAGTATTTCAGGGTATCTTGTAATAACAATAGCGATTGGAAAAGAAGGTTTGGATGACAAGTGTATGTAGCTATCCATAGGTATTCATCGGTGGTATGAAATTGCAACGGTGAAGGGCACAAGGGTCTCGGGAAAACATCGAAGAGTATCTGCAGAATCTTGTGACGAAGCAAGCGATCATCGGTAATGACGGCGCTCTCTAGGAGTAAGTAGTTACGAGAACCTAAGGTTAGAGTTAGTAAAATCTTTAACCCGGATAGAAGAGAGATCAGAGTCCCAGAGTAAAGACGAGGAATAGAAGATTCTAATACCACCCATTGTGATGTGGGCCCGTAAGCCGCACAGCCATGTTAATAAAAGTTTTGTAATTACTAGATTCAACTTCGGCCAAGGAGTTGGAAAGGGGGCTACCTACAGGCAGTCAGCTCCGATACCAACTTGTGACGCCCCCAATTCAATCGTACACTAATCATGCACGCAAATATGTACGATAAACATCAAGGACTCACGGAAGATATCACAACACAACTCTAGATACAAATTAAAATAATGCAAGCTTTATATTACAAGCCAGGGGCCTCAGGGCTCGAATACATCAGCTTGAATACAAACTAGTAAGCGGAAGCAACAATATCTGAGTATAGACATAAGTTAAACAAGTTTGCCTTAAGAAGGCCATCACAAAAGTATCTACGATCGAAAAGGCAAGGCCTCCTGCCTGGGAGCCTCCTAACTACTTCTGGCCGCCGGCGTCCGTCACGTAGCAGTAGGCACCCTCGGGGTAGTAGTAGTAGTAGTAGTCGTCGGTGGGGGCAGCGGTCTCAAGGGCTCCGTCATCTGGTTGCATCAAACGAATATGGGGGGGGGGGAGAAAGCAAAGCAAACGTGAGTACTCATCTGAAGCACTCAGCAAGCAAGGCTGTATATGTGGACTGGGCTGCAAAATGCCAAAATAGAGGGGAGAGCCTAGTCCTATCGAAGACTAGCATCTTCAGCGGTCTTTGCAGCTTTAGAAGGGTGCAGACTAGCATAAAGTAAAGTAGTAGTAGTGTCATCAACCTCGCCCAGAGATCCTTCCTCGACTCCCTGTGAGAAATCAATCCAAGAGCCATACTATCCATTTCTCATCTCAAGTATCCAGTTCTAGTTGTATCGATCGGGATACAACTCTGAGTGTCCATTACCGTAGGACAGGCTATCGATAGATGTTTTTTTCCCTACAGGGGTGCACCAACTTACCCACCATACTCGATTAACTCTGTCCGGACTCACTTTACTAGGTCATGCCCGGCCTTGGCCAAACAATACACCGCAACCCAACCTAGGCTTAATAGAGAGGTCAGCACACCGGACTAAACCTATGCCCTCAGGGGTCTTGGGCCATCGCCCCGGGAACTCCTGCACGTTGCGTGGGCGGCCGGTGAGCAGACCTAGCTACCTCCTTAAAAAGGCAGGTGCTTACGCAGTCCAACCCGGCGCATGCCGCTCAGTCGCATAACGTCTATTGAGCTTCGGCTGATGCATACGACGCAAAATACTCATACCATGCCCACGTGATGGTTAGTGCTATCAGGCCAGAGGCCTCTCGGATCAAATATCCAAATCATAGTGGATTAGGAACGCGCGGTAACGAGCAGAGACTCACGATCGATGTGACCATGTCTCCCCGCCTCGAGGACTTGCGGGAAGGGCTAAGAATGCTCGGCCACGCCTCATAATTATCTCGCGGGCACCCTCCAGGTCAACCCGACTCCACATCACTCGCAATTAAGCTTGCGCGGGTATCCCCTGGGGCCGACTCGTCTTTAGTAACATGGTTCAGTGTAAAGTCATAGTAACCATAGTAACCGTGTGTCTAACACCAAGGGGGAAACCTGAGGAATCACCCTCGACGGATTCCAAATGATGTAACCATCAAGGTGGACTTGGAGGAATCACCCTCGTAGGTCCACACTTGAGGGGTTGCACGACAGAGTCATTATCGGGAGTGGTCAAGGAGGAATCACCCTCGATGATCATGACCGAATAGCTACACTACAAGGTTAACATCAGAAGTGCTGATGAGGTATCACCCTCGGCACTCGATAGTAACTCTGTAGAGTTGTACAACTAAGGGGGGTGATGTGCAGTGTCGGGGCCTAGACGTCGATCATGTTGATCGAGTCATCGAACATGAAGCGGGGAAACTGGGACAAGATGGGGGGTCACTGATGGATGTCTAACCAGCCTATACTAAGCAGTTTAGAATAAGCAGGTAGGTAACAATAAGAAGGTTACAAAAGCAGGTTATGCATCAGAATAGGAGCAAACAATAACAGTAGCAAAATCTAATGCAAGCATGAGAGAATTGAATGGGCGATATTGGGATGATCAAAGGGAGGCTTGCTTGGAAGCTCAGCAGACAGATACGGATCTTCAACGATGAAGTAGTCGATCACTGGTTCAACCGCGGTCTCGGAGTCTACCGGAAAGAAGAGGGGGAAGAAACAATAAATATAAAGCAAACATAGGATCACAAAGCATAACATGACAATATGTTATGCCGGGTGTGACCTAACGTATAGCTACACGATATAAGTAAAGGGGGAATTCAATCGGGAATGTTTTCCCGGTTCCGGACCTGTGTCAGACAGATGACCGGAGGGAGAATGTTCCAAGTTCAGCTAGTTAGAGGCATCTGGCAGGTAAATGGACCATGTATTCAGATTCGTCACATTTTTCTGAGCAATTTTCATATATAAATTATTTTCATCTGAGCTACGGATGAATTACTATGAATTTCCGAAGTTTAAGCAATATCTGGTAACTCTGAAATTCTACTAAATCTGAGAATTGCTTATTTTTAAACATCACTTAGTTGTTATCCGGAGGCTAAAGCTATTGTTCTGTATGTCCTATGATTTTGTGCCTTATATCAGATGTGAGCATTTTTCTGCGATCTACCTGTTAGTAACACTTTCCTCCATATTAGAGTTCAATTGCTTGAACATCAACAACTCTAAAGTAGCTATGGATATAAAGCTGTTTTTCAGTTTTCAACTAACAAAACTTAGCATTTTGTGAATTTCATAGGATTTAATCCGCGCATCAAATGGATTTGGTCCAGTGGGATAAAATGAGGTTTGTCAAGTGTACTTCCTGCCCACATGAATTTTACTCATATTAACTTTTGTTTAGTTTCTGTTCAAGGGCTGTCAAGAGGGCTAATCAGTGTATTAGTTTCAAAGCTGGCTACGGCTATAGTAATTGAATGTTACCGTAGTAGAGGAGCAGCAGCAGAGTGCATCGGGCAGAGCAGTAGCTGGGAGCGGCAGCGGCGAGGCCGGCCGAAGGCGGGCGAGGCCGAAGGTGGGTGCGGCCACACACTCAACGCGCGCGCGCGCGCGCCCACACACACTGCACGCACACACGGCACCCACGCACAACACGCACACACACATGCATGGCGGCTCGGCCATGGCCACAGCGATGGCCAACAGTAGTAGCAGCCGGTGGCAACGACTAGCGGCAGTGCAGCAAGGGTAGCAACAAGCAGCAGCTAACGACAGTCGAGCAGCGGCAATACGAGAAGCAGCAGCAGCGCAACAGCAGCAGAGCAGCGCGCACGTACGCGTACGCTTAGGCGAGAGGCGCTCGAGGACAGCGGCTACAGGCGCGGAAAAAGGCAGGGGAGAGAGAGGTTCAGGCAAGAGCTCACCGGGAGGCACACGGTGGTTGGGAGGCTTAGGTGCTGCAAGCTTCGCCGGAATCGACGCCGACGCCGGCGACCGAAGAGGAAGAAGACGACGGCGATCTCGCGATGCAGAGCTGAGGAGCTCCAACGGGCGGCACCAGTCGATGTAGAGGGCGACGGTGGAGCTCGTAGATGTGTCGACGAGGTGCGGGGACGGCGGTGGTTGCGGCGGGGCGAAGTGGCCGGCGACGAGTGCGTCGTGGAGGTGGAGGGAAAGGGGATCTGGAGAGAGCCCAGAGGGGAGTGGGGTGACAGAGGAGAGAGTGAGGCGCGGGGGAGATGACCGAGGCGCCCCGGGCCTTATCCTCTCGCGGCGATGGCGAGGAGGTGGTGCGATGGGAGCATGCCCGGCGCAGCTCACCTCTTCTTTTACATTTGTTTTTAAATTTTTCCGTTTTCTTTTATTTTCAGAAAGCAAAATAGTTTTATAAAAACTAATCTTGCACCTAAAATACCATTTTACTTAGGCCACTGCTATAATTAACTTGGCACCAAAATAAAGTAGTTTAGTATTTTTATAAATTAGAAATCATTTAAATAAATGATTTAACCACAGTTTTGATTAGCTTAGAGCACTTAAAAACCTTGTAAAAAGTTGTTTCCACCACCAAAATTAGTTATAGATTATTTTCCACACTTTGAACATTTTAGTTTTCATGTTTGAGAAAATTGAATTTTGACTTTAATCTGAAATTGAATTTGAATTGAGTTCGAAAGCAAATGAGGATTAGCAACAGTAGGAGTGATGACATAGCATCATCAACAAGGGATTACTGTAGCATGATTCTCGGGTGTTACACATTCCCACAACCTATAATGGAGTAACCAAGCCAATAAGGGTGTACCTTGACACCCACAACATATGGATCCAGATCCATGTTTCGCATATGTATGAATCTTGACAGAACTGATCTCAAGGAAGACGAAGATGAACAGGGATGAAAAGAAGGAGACGATGAAGGACTGGTGAAACAGGGTTAAAAAGAAAGAAAGTATGTAACAAAACGGGTGCCCACACACCTGCGTGCCCCTAGGAATTTTTGAATAGTAGTACAACTATTCGTCGTGTGCACAACACATCTTTACGTAATATTAAAAGGAGCATTGTTTCTTCACTTTTTTTGGTAAAAAAAAAGGCTTCGTACGTCGTCCGCACTAAAAAAAGGCTTCGTACGTCGTCCGCACGCCTCGATCTGTTTGTTCGTTTGCTTTTTTACAGGTCAATCTATTCGTTCGTCACTCGCCTGAGACGAGTTAGCTTCAGGCCCACCATGAAAAACGTCTGGCCCGTCAAACAACCAGGGCGCAGGCCACAATCTTAATGGGCTGGTCCCCACCACAAAAAACGTCTGGCCCGTCAAACAACCAGAGCGCAGGCCACAATCTTAATGGGCCGGTCCATTCACTGGCACAATACGAGCCGAAAATTCCAAAAAAAAAATGTGCTCCTTCAGGATTAGCAACAGTAGGAGTGATGACATAGCATCATCAACAAGGGATTACTGTAGCATGATTCTCGGGTGTTACACATTCCCACAACCTATAATGGAGTAACCAAGCCAATAAGGGTGTACCTTGACACCCACAACATATGGATCCAGATCCATGTTTCGCATATGTATGAATCTTGACAGAACTGATCTCAAGGAAGACGAAGATGAACAGGGATGAAAAGAAGGAGACGATGAAGGACTGGTGAAACAGGGTTAAAAAGAAAGAAAGTATGTAACAAAACGGGTGCCCACACACCTGCGTGCCCCTAGGAATTTTTGAATAGTAGTACAACTATTCGTCGTGTGCACAACACATCTTTACGTAATATTAAAAGGAGCATTGTTTCTTCACTTTTTTTGGTAAAAAAAGAAGGCTTCGTACGTCGTCCGCACTAAAAAAAGGCTTCGTACGTCGTCCGCACGCCTCGATCTGTTTGTTCGTTTGCTTTTTTACAGGTCAATCTATTCGTTCGTCACTCGCCTGAGACGAGTTAGCTTCAGGCCCACCATGAAAAACGTCTGGCCCGTCAAACAACCAGGGCGCAGGCCACAATCTTAATGGGCTGGTCCCCACCACAAAAAACGTCTGGCCCGTCAAACAACCAGAGCGCAGGCCACAATCTTAATGGGCCGGTCCATTCACTGGCACAATACGAGCCGAAAATTCCAAAAAAAAAATGTGCTCCTTCAGGAATCGAACTCGCAACACCTTGATGGACACACAATGATGCCTACCACTTGGGCTACTGCCCATAAGGAATTAATGGACAGCGAGAACATTTATAAACCAAATGCAGCGGCAGATTAAAAAAACGAAAATTTTCAACAATTTTTGGAAAACTGGGGAAAAAATTCGAAAAAATTGCAAACAGTTTTTGAAATTGTGATCAAGTTTTGAAATTGCAGAAAAATATTAAAAACATCAATTGATTTTCTGAAAAAGTGATCGAACATGAACAAAATTATAAAACACAACTTTTGAAAAGGTGAATGGAATTGGAAAAAATGAACAATTTTTAAAACGTGAACAAGTTTTGAAAATGTGAACAAAATTTCAAAATCCTTAAAAACATGAACAAGAAATTTCAAAGAAATTGTGAACGCATTTAAATTCCAAAACAAAATTTTGAACTATGAATATTTCTATAAAAAATGAATTTAATGTACGGTGAACATTTGCTTTGAACGATGAACATTTTTATACACTGAGACCATTTTTTTATACAAAGTGATCATGTTTTAAAATGTACAATGCACATTTTTTATACACAGTTAAAAAATTTAATGTATGATGAACATTTCATAAACATTTCTGAAACGTGATTTTTTTGAAAAATATGAACTTTTTGTGTGAAAATGAACAGAAAAATAGAATTCCATATTTTTTGAACGTTTAGCAATTTTTGATAATTCTGGATTTATGAAAAAAGGAAATCAGGAAAAAGAAATTGAAAAAAATAAAAAAATAAGCAGAAAAATAAAAAGAAATCAAAAAGAAAATCAGAAAAAACAGAAGAAAACCGGTTGAAGGAACCTTCTAGGAGGTTCCAAAACTGGTTGCTCCTTGAAGTGGGCTGGCATGTGCGACGTCATCGCTCGCACCGCTTCAGTGAAGCCGCAGCTCCGTGAGCATGCCAGCATCAAATAGGATCCCACCAAACAGGTCTCTTAGTGTGTATCTCAGAAATCAACTAGGCCTCCAAACAGATTTTCAAAAAATATTCATGATGTTTTAAAAAAATTATGTACTAAAAAATATTAATGAAATTGAACAGAATGTTTGTCAAAATGTTATCGATGATGCAGCAAAATGTTGTCATGGCCGTTGAAGATTATGATTTTTTTTCTTCCGTTGCAACTCACGGGCCCTTTTGCTAGTCCGTATCAATATGTCTTCAACGGTTCAAAAAAAGACTATGCCTTCCAACCCACGCAGATGTGTGCCTTGAAATAATCATCATACATGACCCGATGATCGTGTTTAATCTCTGTCGGAATCAATCAGATTTTGCCAGTTCACGTAGAATAAATTTCGTAGGTACTTCTTTTGTTAACTCGATCGATGTGCCGCTTAATTTACAAATCTGTTTTCTCTTACGCACATGACGGACGAACATTTTTTTTGCGAAGAACACGACGGACGAAGATGACCACAGTGGTACAAGCTTTTCACACAGAGTTGCTCCGAAATTAATCTAGAACTTGTCTATGGAAACACCATCCCTGACAACCTCGTAGGCGTGGCGATTCCAGGTCTTGTTCAAGCCGGCGCAGAAATGCACCTTGGAGGCTTCCGTCCTGATGGCGGTCACCTTGATCCAAATGAGGATCTTGATCTTGATGCCCTCCACCTCCGACAGCTTCCCCTTGTCGAGGTTGCCGGTCACGCAGGTGAAGAACCGGAGCACCAACGAATCCTTGTAGCCGACCTCGCACACTGACGCGATATGCACCATGAGCTTCTTTGTCTCCTCGTCGAACTCGTAATTGGTCGCATCTTGTGGGAAGAGGCCCATTTTTTGCGAATGGGGAAGAGGCTCATTGGAAGGTCGTATTCCTTTAGGAGTTCGGGAAATGGTTTCTGCATTTTCCCTGAAACCAAAATGGTTACTTTCTTGCTCACATGGCGACACGGACCGGTAAACAAATTAATGACCCCTTAAGTAGTTATAAGTGCAGGTATTGGTGTTGTATAAGTAAACATGAAAAACATTATTCATGAGATGATCACCTCCTTTTTGAGTTAAGATTACCACAAGAAATGCAGAACATCCGCATTGTTAAGATGCAAGTGTTTATGCAGATTGCAGTAGACAGAGAAGAAAGAGCTTCACGCCATTCTGAATGTGCGCGCCCTATCATTTCCGGGGGAGATGAAATCATGCGTGGTGTGCCTTTTGAACTAGGATGAGCAAAGCTAGGGAAGGGTACCTTACCTTTGATTTTGTTGACCATCCATTTGGCTCCATCTCCGATGCTGCTTGATATACTCTGAATCGAAATAACAAAATGGTTTATGGAGTGAGCAACTCAGAACACAAGAAAATGGAACTCATTATTACTACTAGTTCCCATTACTTGGAGAAACATGGCAAACAAAACAGAATCTTATAGAACCAAGATATTTATGCAAGGCTTTATTTATTCACCCGGATGCTTCATGGTCAGGGAGATCGGCATGCATAACAGCACAACAACATTCTAAATGCCAACAGAGAACACAATAGCTCTGATCTAGCTCAAGTCAATAGTTCTTCCATCCTGCAAGTAAAATTAACACTAGCTAGGTGGCTGTAGGTTAAAGCAATCAAGCATATGGGCTACCAATGCAAGAAGGGTATTTTAGAGGGTTGATCGATTAATCCCATCGGATACAGCAGGGGCCCAAGGCAACGGATAATCGTTGAGAAGGCTGGAGCCAGATTTCAGGCAGTCAATACTGTTGGAAATATGAGCAATTTATCAAATGATTTTATTAACAGAAATACTAGGTAAAGCGTGACTAATATAGTAGAGATAAAACAAGTCATGCATTCTGACAGACAGAAGGTAAATAATATCTGCATATATGAACTGTAGCCTAACATATCTAGAGCAGACTGTGGAGCTAGTTGCATGTATGGAGTAGAACCTAACACATCTAGGGCAAGTACTAGTACGAGAAACTATGGCAGGACATCTAACAGAAAGAAGAAGAACACATACGTGACAGCAGCAGCAGCAGTACTGGACTTGGGGTCGATGTCCTCGCCAGCCATGTCGTCGAGGAGGTTGTCGATGTCGGGGAAGTAGTCGTCGTCGGGGAAGTAGTCGTCGGAGTCCGGGGTGTCCGTGATGAAGAAGTCAGTAGTCGCGCTGGGCGCTCCCCAAAAACCTTATCACCCTTCTCCCGTACAGGACTCAAAGAGGTGAGCTTTCGGAGGCCTGCTGTCCCGACTCGCGGTGCACGCCGCAAGCCGGGATGAGGAAGACAACAGTAGCTCAGAGATTGGAACCGGTAGCGAGAGGAAGGAGAAGTTCTGGTGCGCCTCTCTAAGAGGAGCGACCTCCCTTTTATAGGCGCAAGAGAAGGAGGCGAGAGGCTGCGCCGGGAGCTGAAGGGAACGCGGGAGACGAAACGAACAGACAGCAGCTGAAGGGTGCAGCGTTCGTATTCAATATCCACTACAGTAAAAACTTTCCAGCTTTTTAGACGTTTGGATATAATCCAATGCAATAACTCCAAAGTTTTTCATTTTTCTGACAGACTTTAACCTTCTATGAACGTGTCTTGATGACTTCATGTTATCCTTTGAGCTGCTCACTTTCGTGGTCATAGTTTGATTATCGCAGTTCATAAGGATACCCGGTACAGGTTTCTCAACAACCGGCAAGTCATTCAAGAGTCGACGAAGCCAATCTGCTTCGACCGTAGTTGTATCTAGTGATGTGAGTTCTACTTCCATTGTTGACCTCGTTAAGATGGTCTGCTTGCAAGACTTCCAAGAAACAGCGCCACCTCCATGAGTGAATACATAACCACTCGTGGCCTTTATCTCATCAACATCTGAGATCCAGTTTGAGTCACTATACCCTTCAAGCACCTTTGAGTGCCCAGTGTAGTGAATTCCATAATTCGCAATGCCAAACTCTCTCTAGAGCTTTTCCAATGTACATCTCCTGGTTTTGAAACAAACCGACTCAGTTTGCTAACAGCTAAAGAGATGTCAGGTCTTGTAGCACCGGCTAAGTACATAAGTGAGCCAATAATCTGAGAATACTTCAATTGGTCTCTAGCAATTCTTCGATTCTTTCGAAGCAACACACTCGCATCATATGGTGTTGGAGAGGGCTTGCAGTCACTATAGCCAGAGCGACTCAAGATCTTTTCCACGTAGTGAGATTGAAGCAATGCGATCCCATCATCATCGTCTCTCAACAACTTGATGTTTAGAATGACATCAGCCACTCCTAAATCTTTCATCTCAAAACAGCAAGATAGAAAGTCCTTGACCTCCTTAACAACATTCAGATTTGTTCCAAAAATCAGTATGTCGTCAACATACAAGTAAAGGATAACTCCCTCGCCCCCACCATGGCGATAGTACACACATTTGTCAGCTTCGTTTACAACAAAGCCTGCAGCTGTTAAAGTTCTTTCAAACTTCTCATGCCACTGTTTGGGTGCTTGCTTGAGTCCATACAAAGACTTCAGCAACTTGCACACTTTTCTTTCCTGACCATCTAGTACAAACCCATCTGGTTGTTCCATATAAATTTCCTCGTCCAACTCTCCATTTAGGAAAGCAGTCTTAACATTCATTTGATGAACGAGAAGCCCATGCGAGGCAGCTAGTGAAAGTAGAACTCGAATAATGGTCAGTCGAGCCACAGGTGAGTAAGTATCAAAGAAGTCTTCACCTTCCTTTTGGGTATAACCCTTAGCCACGAGCCAAGCCTTGTACTTTTCAATAGTACCATCAGGCCTAAGCTTCTTCTTGAATACCCATTTGCATCCTATAGGTTTGCACCCATAAGGACGACCAGTTATCTCCCAAGTTTCATTCGCCAAGATGGAATCCATCTCGCTACGAACCGCTTCCTTCCAGTAGTCAGCATCTTCAGATGCATAGGCCTTTGAAATATAACTGGGAGTGTCATCTATGAGATACACAAGAAAATCATCACCAAAGGACTTTGCAGTCCTCTGTCTCTTGCTCCTAGTAGGAACTTCATTGTTCTCCTCCACGGGACTTTCAAAGTGTTCCATTGAAATTGCAGGTTCGGTAATTGTAACTGGTTCCTGATTCGATGAACTAGGCATTTTTTGATTAGATGAGGTAGCCATATCCTTCATGGGAAAGATATCTTCAAAGAAAGTCGCATCATTCGACTCCATGATCGTACCAACATGCATGTCAGGTACCTCAGATTTTACAACCAAGAATCTATAACCAATGCTATGAAAAGCATATCCCAGGAAAACACAATCCACGGTCTTTGGTCCAAGTTTGCGCTTCTTTGGAATTGGCACATTGACTTTCGCCAAACAACCCCAGGTTCGTAGACAAGAGAGCTTTAACCTTTTCTTCTCCCATTCCTTGAATGGAGTTATCTCTTTGTTCTTTGTGTGGACTTGGTTTAGGACATGACATGCTGTCAATATCGCCTCCCCCCACCATGCCTTGGAGAGACCCGATGTGTCTAACATGGCGTTAACCAAATCAGTTAGAGTACGATTCTTTCTTTCGGCCACCCCATTTGACTGAGGTGAGTAGGGAGGCGTTCTCTCATGGATTATACCATGTTCCGTACAAAAAGCATCAAATTCATTGGAAAAATACTCTCCACCACGGTCGGACCTAAGCCTCTTGATTTTTCGATCAAGTTGGTTTTCCACTTCAGCTTTATAGATCTTGAAAAAGTTCAAAGACCCATCCTTAAATTTCAGAAGATACACACGACAATATCTAGTGGAGTCGTCAATTAACGTCATGAAATATTTCTTTCCACCTTTTGTCAAAACACCATTCATTTCACATATATCTGAATGTATGAGCTCCAGTGGTGCAAGATTTCTCGTTTCCGCAGTCGTGTGAGACTTACGAGGTTGCTTAGCTTGCACACAAACTTAACACTTAGATCCCTTGACAGTGCTGAAACTAGGGATCAAGTTCAACTTCGCTAGTCGTGACATGCAACCAAAGTTAACATGACAAAGACGTGAATGCCACACATTTGATTCACTATTGTTGCAAACATGATTAACAACTTTATTGCAAATGTCTGATAAGGATAAACGAAACAGGCATCCTGACTCATAGCCTTTACCAACAAAGGTTCCATACTTGGATATTACAAATTTATTCCACTCAAAGACAAGCTTATAGCCATCTCTACACAGAAGAGATCCGCTAACAAGATTTTTATTGACGGAGGGGACATAAAGCACGTTCTTCAATCGCACGATCTTCCTCGAAGTAAACTTCAGATCGACCGTGTCAACACCACGAACAAAAGCACTTGAACCGTTACCCATCAGCACGGTTGAAGTCCCTGTGGTCTGATAAGACGAAAACATGGAAATATCACCGCACACATGCACATTAGCACCCGTGTCAATCAACCAATCAGGAGAATGGCATGCTGAAAGAATAGTGGGAAATATACCATACCCATCATCCTTCATGTCAATGTCTCCAATGACAATATTAGCAGTCTTGCCGCCTTTCCCAGGATGATACTTGTCATAGCGATTAGGGCAACTAGGAGCCCAATGATCAGGATCCCCGCACACATGACAAACACCTTTCTTCTTGTCATTCTTCTTCTTGAAGTTCGTGTGTTGCACAGCCTTGTTCTTCCCATCAAACTTTGCTTTACCATCAAACTTGCCCTTGTTCTTGAACTTGTGGGGCTGGAAGTTTTTCTTCTGTACCAGATTGGCACTAGATCCTCCCTCAATACCTTGAGCACGTGTGCTTTGCTCTCGCCTTTTCTTCGACATCAAGAGTACCAATGAGATCCGGAACGGAAAACTCCTGTCTCTTATGCTTCAGTAAGGTAGCAAAGTTCCTCCACGAAGGAGGAAGCTTGGTGATGATACCTCCGGCAACAAACTTGTCCGGTAGGATACAGTTGAAGTGCTCAATCTCTCTAGCAAATGACTGTATCTCATGAGCTTGCTCAACCACGGAGCGCTCTTCAGTCATCCTGTAATCATAGAATTGCTCCATGATGTACAACTCAGTGCCGGCATCGGAGACCCCAAACTTGGCCTCGAGTGCGTCCCACATATCTTTTTCATTGTCAATTGACGTATAAGCATCAACTATGTTCTCACCAAGAACACTCAAGAGAGCAGTCTTAAACAGAGTATCCATTTTCTGAAAAGCTTGTTCCTGTTGGGCATCAAACTCCCCTTTAGGCCTACCAAGCGTGGCGTCATAGCAACTCATGGTTTGAATCCATAAAACTGCTCTCACGCGCCACCTCTTATAGTGGATACCCTCAAACATAGGAGGTCTCATGGAAGAAGCAAAACCACTTGGGGTAAATTGCCTATAATAAGGTTTTTGGATTGTTGGAAATATGAGCAATTTACCAAATGATTTTATTAACAGAAATACTAGGTAAAGCATGACTAATATAGTAGAGATAAAACAAGTCATGTGTTCTGAAAGAGAGAAGGTAAATAACATCTGCATATATGAACTATAGCCTAGCATATCTAGAGCAGACTGTAGAGCTAGTTGCATGTATGGAGTAGAACCTAACACATCTAGGGCAAGTACTAGTACGAGAAACTGTGGCAGGACATCTAACAGAAAGAAGAAGAACACATACGTGACAGCAGCAGCAGTAGTACTGGACTTGGGGTCGATGTCCTCGCCAGCCATGTCGTCGAGGAGGTTGTCGACGTCGGGGAAGTAGTCGTCGGAGTCCGGGGTGTCTGTGACGAAGAAGTCAGTAGTCGCGCTGGGCGCTCCCCAAAACCCTTATCACCCTTCTCCCGTACATGACTAAAAAAGGTGAGGTTTCAGAGGCCTACTGTCCCGACTCGCGATGCACGCCGCAAGCCGGGATGAGGAAGACAACAATAGCTCAGAGATTGGAACCCGTGGCGCGGCACATCGTGACGAGGCGTGGCGTGGCGAGGCGGGCGGCGAAGGAGGAGCGTGCGTGGATATCCCTCTTGTTCTCATACTCATACAAGTGGGGAAAGAACCTCCCTTATAAAGAAGTCCAACTCGCTCTAAACTAGCAATATGGGACAAAACTTTGTTCCACCTCTTGCCTTGTACGAATAGGCTGCGTGAGCCTCTAGGATTTATTAGGAATTTCTGAAACTGCTATTGGGCTATGCCCAAAATAGACAAAATTCCAGCAAATACAAGGGAGACAAGATGATGCATGCATGCATGCATGTTTAGAATGAATGATTCGGACCAGGCACGGAATCGAATTGAACAAGTTTAAAGAAATCTAGGGAAAGGGGAGGAGGGGACTGACATTGAGCTCGTCGCCGACGTTGTTCATCTCCTTGCCGGCCTGCTGGTTGAACCAGTACCCAGCTGCCTTCCCCATTATCTGATCCATGGTCAAGGATCAAATCACTGCTCCTGTTGGCCAGAAATTCCCCTTTTGCTGATCGAAAATGTCTGGAAATCGATTTCTCCGTCGTCTTCCACCTTTGGTATCGTCGACGACGGTCAATTTTAGTGCGAGGGAGGGGGAGCCTCCTACTTGTTAGACCCACATTTACTGACTAGGATTTGACATGGACAGGGTGGCCCATGTGCCCGGGCGGGGCGCCCAGATTTTCAGAAAATATTCACGACTTTGAAAAAACGTTCCAAAATTTTAAAAATGTTCACAAATTCAAATAACCATTCATGAAATTCAAAAAATGTTCATGAATTTCAATTATTTCCAAATTTCAACAAAAGGTTGTCGACTCAAAAAATATTAGCAAAGTTCAAAAATCGTTCCACAATTTTTTTAAAAAAATCACAAATTTTGAAAAAATCGCGAATTTAGAAAAGGTCATGATTTAAAGAAATGTTCCACATTTTAAAAAATATACATAATTTCAAAAGATTCATGAACTTTAAATAAGTTTGTGATTTAAACAAGTATTCTCAAATACAAAAATTATTCCCAAGCTGAAAAATAAAGAGGGAAAAAATAAGGGAATTTCTAAACGGTGCTTAATGCGGGAGCTCCTAGTCGGCGCTGCAGGCGCCGATTAGGAGATGCGGCGCTCGCTACAGCACGGGGTGGGCCGGCCCACGAAGGGGCACCGCACAAAAAAAGAGCGAACATCCAAAAAATAGCACCACCGCGGCGAATCAAACTCACGACCCACACATCCTTCAGTGCGTTCCGCTAACCACTCGGACGTGAGGTTGCAAGTGATTAAGTACACCTGAAACCTTTAAAACTTATTAGAGCCGTTGTTACATGATTTCCTTTAAAAAAAACTGAAACATCACAGATTTCGAAAAAAAAATTGAACATGCAAAAATACTTTGCCCTATTCAATAAGAGTTAAATGGTTCTGAAAAAAGTTTGTCAATAATAAAAAATAGTTCACAAAAAATTGAAAAATGTTTATCCAAATCTTGAGAAAAAAGGTCACCAATTTCAAAATAGTTCACAAACTGGAAAATGTTCATAAACTTCAAAAATAAGTTCACAAAAAATGAGGAAAAGTTCACCGATTTGAAAAAAACGTTCATTGCATTTAAATAAGTTCATCTAATTTGGGCAAAGTTAATCGAATTCAGAAACATTCATCAATTTTTAAAAAGTTCATCAAATTTAGAAAAAGTTCATCAAAATTGAAATGTTTTTATCGAATTTGAAAACAGTTAATCAATTTTAAAAAAGTTCATGACACTTGAAAACAGATTTTATAATTTGAAAAAAGTCCATTAAGTTTTGGAAGAAGTTTATCAATTTTGAGAAAAGTTTGTCGATTTTGGAAAATATTTCATCGATTTGTTGAAAAGTTCATTGAATATGAAAAAAAGAGACAGCTAGAAATGAAAAAACACAGAAAAAAAAAAAGAGATAGCGGAACAGAAAAGGGAAACATAAAAAACGGAAGAAAACCGGGTAAAATAAAATCCCCGGAATCCAGCCTAGAAAACCAGGTGAAAAAACCAACTAGGGCTCTCGCGGAATACTAAAATATGTTAAAGAAGAAACTTAGCATATATTGCTTGATTGGCAAGATGGTTAGTAACCTTCTCCTGGTACGAAGGGGTTCTGAGTTCGAACCACCACGCACACCCTTTTTGGAGTTTTTAACAGAGAACCCACATTGGCACTTGTGCAAAAAAGAGCGAGTGGTAGGTTTCAAAACCACGACCTCCTCGTGCTAGCTAGCTAGGATAGCCAACTAGACTAATCACAGCGATGCGATTAGCTACAATCTATTCGTTCCTTTGTTCTTCTTTCCTTTTCTTTTTTATTTTCCATTTTTCTTTTTCTAATTCGACAGGAAAAAATCATCGATTTTAATGAACATTTTTCAAATTCGGTGAAGTTTTTTCAAAATCAATGATTTTTTTAATTTGATGGGTTTTTTTTTCAAAATCGGGGAACTTTTTCCAAATTCTGTGAATTTTTTCAAATTCGGGTTGGGTGGTTCGGTGGTTTTCGGTGACTTGGTTCGTCGGGGTCGGCGACTTAGGTCACGAGGTGAGAGGGGGTAGGCGAGTTTGTCCCTCGTGTTAGGCGATTCGGGTTGGTGCTTGGTTAGTTTTGGGCGACTAGGTTCGTCGGGGTCGGCGACCTAGGTCACGAGGGGTGAGGGGGTAGGCGAGTTCGTCCCTCGCGTTAGGCGATTCGGG
>NC_041384.1:370253473-370254285 GCF_002162155.2 Triticum dicoccoides | reverse complement strand
GTCGCAAGGGGAGAGGGGGTAGTCGAGTTTGTCCCTCGTGTTAGGTGATTTGGGTTGGGTGCTTCAGTGATTTTGGGCGACTTGGTTCGTTGGGGTTGGCAAACTAGGTCACCAGGGAAGAGGGGATAGGCTAGTTTGTCCCTAGTGTTAGGCAATTCGGGTTGGGTGCTTCGGTGGTTTTGGGCGACTTGGTTCGTCGGGGACGGCGACCTAGGTCACGAGTGGAGAGGGGGTAGGCGAGTTTTGTTGGGGAACGTAGCATGCAATTTCGAAAATTTTCCTACACTCACGCAAGATCTATCTAGGAGATGCATAGCAACGAGAGGGGGAGAGGGTATCCACGTACCCTCGTAGACCGAAAGCGAAGCGTTAGATTAACGCGGTTGATATAGTCGAACGTCTTCACGATCCAACCGATCCAAGTACCGAACGTACGGCACCTCCGTGTTCAGCACATGTTCAGCTTGATGACGTCCCTCGCATTGGGCGATTCGGGTTGGGTGCTTCGGTGGTTTTGGACGACTTGGTTCATCGAGGTCGGCGACCTAGGTCGCGAGGGGAGAGGGGGTAGGTGAGTCTGTCCCTCGTGTTAGGCGATTCAGGTTGGGTGCTTCGGTGGTTTTGGGCGACTTGGTTCCTTGGGGTCGGCAACCTAGGTCATCAGGGAAGAGGGGGTAGGCGAGTTTGTCCCTCGTGTTAGGCGATTCGGGTTGGGTGCTTCAGTGGTTTTGGGCGACTTGGTTCATCAGGGTCGGCGACCTAGGTCACGAGGTGAGAGGGGGTAGGCGAGTTTGTTCCTCGTGTTAGGCGAT
>NC_041384.1:370189483-370253182 GCF_002162155.2 Triticum dicoccoides | reverse complement strand
CGAGTTTGTCCCTCGTGTTAGGTGATTCGGGTTGGGTGCTTCGGTGGTTTTGGGGGCTTGGTTCGTCGGGGTCGGCGACCTAGGTCGCAAGGGGAGAGGGGGTAGTCGAGTTTGTCCCTCGTGTTAGGCGATTTGGGTTGGGTGCTTCAGTGATTTTGGGCGACTTGGTTTGTTGGGGTTGGCAAACTAGGTCACTAGGGAAGAGGGGATAGGCTAGTTTGTCCCTAGTGTTAGGCAATTCGGGTTGGGTGCTTCGGTGGTTTTGGGCGACTTGGTTTGTCGGGGACGGCGACCTAGTCACGAGTGGAGAGGGGGTAGGCGAGTTTTGTTGGGGAACGTAGCATGCAATTTCGAAAATTTCCTACACTCACGCAAGATCTATCTAGGAGATGCATAGCAACGAGAGGGGGAGAGTGTATCCACGTACCCTCGTAGACCGAAAGCGAAAGCGTTAGATTAACGCGGTTGATATAGTCGAACGTCTTCACGATCCAACCGATCCAAGTACCGAACGTACGGCACCTCCGTGTTCAGCACACGTTCAGCTTGATGACGTCCCTCGAACTCTTGATCCAGTAGAGGGTCAAGGGAGAGTTTCGTCAGCACGACGGTGTGGTGACAGTGATGGTGATGTGATCTGCGCAGGGCTTCGCCTAAGCACTACGACGCTATGACCGGAGGAGTAAACTGTGGAGGGGGGCACTGCACACGGATAAGAGAAATCTTGGTGTACCTTTAGGGTGCCCCCCCGCCCCCGTATATAAAGGAGGGGGGAGGAGGCCGGCGGTCACGAGGGGCGCGCCAAGGGGGAGTCCTACTTGGACTCCTAGTCCAAGTAGGATTCGTCCCCCTTTTCCTTTCTCCACCGGGGGGAATAGGAAGGAGAGGGAGAGGGAAAGGGAAGGGGGGCCGCGCCCCCTCTTCTTGTCCTTTTTGGACTCCCTAGGAGGGGGGCGCGCACCCCCCGGGGCTTCCCTCTCTCTCCCTTTAAGCCCATGTAGGCCCAACACTTCCCCGGGGGGTTCCGGTAACCCCTCGGTACTCTAGAAAAATACCCGAATCGCTCGGAACCATTCTGATGTCCGAATACTACCTTCCAATATATGAATCTTTACCTCCCGACCATTTAGAGACTCCTCGTCATGTCCGTGATCTCATCCAGGACTCCGAACAAACTTCGGTCCACCAAATCGCATAACTCATATAGTACAAAATCGTCATCGAACATTAAGTGTGCGGACCCTACGGGTTCGAGAACTATGTAGACATGACCGAGACATCTCTCCAGTGAATAATCAACAACGGAACCTGGATGCTCATATCGGTTCCCACATATTCTACGAAGATCTTTATCGGTCGTACCGTAATGACAACATACGTTATTCCCTTTGTCATGGGTATGTTACTTGCCCGAGATTCAATCGTTGGTATCGTCATACCTAGTTCAATCTCGTTACCAGCAAGTCTCTTTACTCGTTCCGTAATGCATCATCCCACAGCTAACTCATTAGTCACATTGCTTGCAAGGCTTATTATGATGTGCATTACCGAGAGGGCCCAGAGATACCTCTCCGATACTAGGAGTGACAAATCCTAATCTCGATCTATGCCAACCCAACAAACACCTCCGGAGACACCTGTGATGCGGAGCATCCCGCGTTTATCCCCATGTACACTCCGACTACTCTCCAAGCCCCAAGGATACATAAGACGAGACCTCAACTAGACACTGTTGGACACAAGGTGAACTCGCTCCTCTTCGAACCATCACTTTCCATACGTGAGACATGGCTACTACCTCAAACATGTGTGCTATTGATGACCAGGAACCAAGAGGAAGCCCATGGACAAGAAGGCGAGGACACCAAGTGCGAGGAACAAGAAGAAGGGCCACGGAAGAAGCTCCAGCCACCGGACGACCGGTCAGGACCGAACGTCCGACGCCTGAAGACCCACCGGACGACCGGCCCGGACCGGACGACCGATGATCCCGCACCCGAGCCAAAATGAGCGGACGTTCGACAAGTCCTGGACGTCCGACACACTCCAGCGTCCGGGCGTCCGACCGCCCCCAGAAATACGGCGCCACCTCATCCGAGCCAAAACGCCGGACGTCCGACAAGTACCGGACGACCGGACCCTCGCGAGCCACCGGACGTCCGGTACCCGTCGGACGTCCGACGCCTGTCTGTGCACAGTGTTCGGGCCTGAGGCCCATGTACCCCTTCACTTCACCCCCATTTGCACTAAGACTATAGATAGACCTCCTCCTCCTCCTAGATAGGGTTAGCAAAGGATTAGCTCATATTTTGTGTGAGATCTTTGCTCATCCACTTGGATACCTTCTCCTCGGAGATTCGAGCCTCCACCAGAGAAGATCCCCCAAGCGGATTCAAGACCCCTTTCTAGGGAAGAACTCAAGACCTCCTCACGGAGAAGAACCGGTTACCCTATGTATCATCCGTTGTTGACTTTGGATCTTGTATCTTCTCTTTGTGTTTCGAGGATCTAGCACTTGTGTAATCATTCTTGTTGGTTTGAGTGTTCTCTCGTGTTTCCCTTGTGTTTTCCCCTCGTTCCCCTCCTCGTGTTCTTCGTGTTCATCGCGGGATCCGCTCCTTTCGTGAAAGATCGGCCGTATAGGGTTCCACCCTACATCATCTTGGTATCATGAGCCAGGTTTATCACGATTTCGGAGCCTCCCCGTTGTGTTGCTAGCCTATTTTTTGTTGTTTTTGTCCCTAATTTGAAAATTCCTCAAAAATAGCCCCCAATTTTTTTGTGATTTGTTGGTTTGGTGAAGTTTTGTTGATTTTGATTCATGGATTTGCTTGGTTTCAAGTGGATCTAGCATCTCCCCAATTTTCCCCATCTTTCATCCACGAAATCTCATCATTTTTGATCCCCAAATCCCCAAATTCCACCCAAAATCGCGTCACGGATCTCAAATCCCGCGTTGACCCTGATACACCGGACGACCGTCACTTTACCGGACGTCCGGAGCCGCAAGAACCACCAGACGTCCGACCTTAACGGACGACCGGAACCCCTAACTCGAGCTGAAATTAGGGGATTTCCGACCAGACCGGACGCCCGGCGACCGGACATCCGTTTTTTCCGGATGTCCGCTACCTGTAGATATCAACTTCGGCTGATTTTTGTTTCGGCCATAACTAGTTCATCCGAACTCCGATTTTGACGTTCTTTAGCTCATTTTGAAGCTCTTGACATACCCCTTCCCACAAAAATACCACCAACATCATTTGACTCCATCAAATGTTTGGAATTTTGGCTTCTTTGCCTAGGGCTTCCACCACATCATCCGCTACACCACCACCGACTTCCGCAACCTAACCATTTTTTGTTCCCCATCGCATTAGTGGTTGCTTGAGGAGTGATTTGAGTCTCCTAAGGTGTCTAGGCTACTTAGGGATGGTTGCTTCTTCATCAACCACCATCACCACCATAACTTCCGCATAGTTTTGCCCACCTCACACTTCCGCCACCTCGATTTAACCCAATTTTGTTTCTGTTGTGAGTTGTGTCTCCTAAAGTGTTTCGGCTACTTAGGGACCGTGCTTCCAAATCCGACACCATGTATAGTCCACCACCTTACCCTCCATTTCCGCATTGCGTACTCCACAACCCATCATTGCATTTCCGCAATTCCTTTGAGCTTCCGCAACCACCACCGCATTCCCGCTACCACAATTTGACATTTGATATTTGACATTTGAGATTTTGAGTTTGCGGTTTTTCTGTTTCCTAAGGTGTTTCTGCTACTTAGGGACGAGTCTCCATCATCTTGGTATCTCCATCAAGATCACCGCCACTCATCATCGCCACGGACGGTAACCTCCATATCATCTTGGAATCATGGTATCCCTCCATTGTATATTCCCTTGCCATTGCATTGATAACCCCTAGCCCATTTGGCGTCACTTGCCTATCGAGACCAGCCTTTGAGTATTGCCGGCAATGTTACTTGTGCACATTAGTGATCTACACCATACATTGCATACATACCATACCATATTGGTATCATCTTGGTATCATGTCATCCTTTGTGCCACAAGTTTGTTCCCGCATATATACAATTGCTATCTTGATTTGTGCATTGTGCAAAAGTGGCCATACAAAAAAAAGAATAAGTTTTTAAGCAAAAGAGAAAGAGCAAAGAAGCTTGTAAGCAATAGCCATAGCATCATACCACATTGTCATATACGATCATCTTGGATCATACCACCGGAGCATATATACATAGCATACTTGGGATAGAAAGTTCATACATTTTGCATCTTATAGGTTGTGCACAAGTGGCGTATCCGCCTATTGAGGAATCGTGCTAGCGTCTCTCTTGAGTTGTGTAACATGAGCATTTTCTGTGGATTCCACATTTTGTGCTCATCCTTGGTTGCACGACCCCATTTATCTATCCGTGTGTGTGTGTTTCCGTGTGCCACATATTTCTATTGGTCTACTTGTTTCACTTGCGAATTTGTGAATCTCTTTCAACATGATTGACTCTTGCTAACATTTTGAATCACATTTTTGTGCCACTATCCTCACTGAGCTCCACCATAAGCCTTATTTGTGTAGGTGTGAGAAACCGACAAGAATTGGTACTAATTGTGCTATCTCCTTGTCCACATTAGAGTGATCATTGATCCACTTTCAACTTTGGTCAAGGTACATTTGGTATTCGTTCTTCTCTTTCTACCACTCACATTTTTATCTTGGAGTGATGGATAGGCAAGGCATTTCATCTTAGGTCTTCCACAACAATGACGGCGTGAACAACTACATCACCAAAGTGTCAATCTTCGATCTACAACGACAAATGCAAGGCGCACAATCAAGATTGCAAGAGCGCATCGAGAACCTCTCCATCGACATTCGTCACTCCGAAGCTAGGAAAAGGGACTACATCGACAACAAGCTTTCCGCACAAAAGGAGGAGCAAGATGCAAGGATTGAGGAGATTCGGACCTTGTTGATCAACCATTCTTCCTCTTCATCATCCTCAAGGCGGCGACGCTCAAGTGACAAGTCTTCGGAGCGCAAAAATGATGCAAGCGCAAGTCGTCCACGTCCACATCTCCATGGCAACCAACATCACGTTCGTGATCCACATCGTCATGAAGGGTAAGTCACCTCCAAGCATCATGTGCACGACGACAACGAACGCCATCGAACTCAAGCACAACAACGACAACATCATCATGAAGATGCTCGCCAAGCACAAATGCACAAGTCCCAACAAGCCCTACTTCATGCCAAGTCCAAACTTCGCGAGCACAAGAGAAGACCGCGAGATGAGCACCACCAATACGGAGCTATGGCTACACCAACCACTTCGGCATCTTCGCCAAGTGCTATCAAGGCATCTTCGCCTTTGGACGTACGACATCTTCGCCTACTTCCCATGAGTTCCCTACATCGACATCTTCAACAACGAGGCGACCACCTACGAGCCAGGGCGACACTTCCATCTTCGGAAGCCCCCCAAGGAAGATGGCCGAGCATGGGACATTCCCTTCGGTCATGGAGACAAGCTACGAGGTGCCACATCATATGGGCTTCCAACAACAAGACGGTGACAAGAAGGTCGAGCAAGGGCTATCCTCTTCGACCACGGCGACGAGCATAAACCTCTTCAACAACATGAAGACAACACCCATATTGGACTCATACTCCGAGTCAAGCTACGAGACCGCACATGAGACCTTATCTTTGGTCTTAGAGGAGAGTGATGATGTGACATCTTCGGCCTTCACCCACGGTTACAACCACGACATGATGGAGCATGGAGACATTTGCACCAACATCTCTCTGACACCCACATGTGACGAGATGCCCCAATTGCCATGTGAGGAGAACCACCCCACCATGAGTGATATGAGTGACTCCACCATTTGTGACATTGAGCGCATTTCCTATGAGAGGATGAGTGTGACCACCACTAGCCCCACACTTGAGAGCATCCAAGAGGAAGTGAGTGAGCCACTGTGGGAGTCCTAGATTAGGGGGTCTCCACACAGCCGGACTATCTCCATTGGCCAGACTGTTAGACTATGAAGATACAAGATTGAAGACTTCGTCTCGTGTCCGGATGGGACTCTACTTGGCGTGGAAGGCAAGCTAGGCAATACGTATATGGATATCTCCTCCTTTGTAACCGACCTTGTGTAACCCTAACCCTCTCCGGTGTCTATATAAACCGAAGGGTTTTAGTCCGTAGGACAACAATCAAAACATACAATCATACCATAGGCTAGCTTCTAGGGTTTAGCCTCTCTGATCTCGTGGTAGATCTACTCTTGTAACACCCATATCATCAATATCAATCAAGCAGGACGTAGGGTTTTACCTCCATCAAGAGGGCCCGAACCTGGGTAAAACTTCGTGTCCCTTGTCTCCTGTTACCATCCGGCCTAGACGCACAGTTCGGGACCCCCTACCCGAGATCCGCCGGTTTCGACACCGACATTGGTGCTTTCATTGAGAGTTCCTCTGTGTCGTCACCATTAGGCTTGATGGCTCCTACTATCATCGATAGCGATGCCGTCCAGGGTGAGACTTTTCCCCCCGGACAAATCTTTGTATTCGGCGGCTTTGCACTGCGAGCTAATTCGCTTGGCCATCTAGAGCAGATTGAAAGCTACGCCCCTGGCCATCAGGTCAGATTTGGAAGTTTGAACTACACGGCCGACATCCGCGAGGACTTGATCTTCGACGGATTCGAGCCATAGCCGGGCGCGCCGCACTATCTCGATGGGTATGACCTAGCTTTGCCACCGGACAGTACTCCAGAGGCCGCGCCCACACCAGCTCCGACCCTTATCTCGGAGCCAACTGCCCCAATTAAGGACGGGTGGCTAGACACCGCCTCAGGGGCTACAGTCTCGATGGTGATTGAGCCAAACACCAGCATAATCCTCTGCGCGGCCCGTGACTCCAAGGTGTCGGACTCTCCTCCAGACCCCGAACCATCCGCGCCCCCGCCAACCGAATCCGATTGGGCGCTGATCATGGAATTCACCACCGCAGATACCTTTCAGCACTCGCCCTTTGGCGACATTCTGAATTCACTAAGGTTTCTCTCTTTGTCAGGAGAGCCCTGGCCGGATTGTGGCCAACGGGATTGGGATGCGGACAACGAAGAAATTCGATGCCCACCCACCACCCACTTTGTAGCCACTCTCGATGATTTAACCGACATGCTCGACTTCGACTCCGCAGACATCGACGGTATGGACGACGATGCGGGAGGCGAAGATAAACCACCGCCCATAGGGCGCTGGACATCCACTTCATCATATGACGTATACATGGTGGACACACCAAAAGAAGACGACGACGAGGAACGGAAGGACGCACCGAAGGCTTGTTCCCTCGAGAAGCAGTCAAAGCGGCGGCGCAAGCGCCGCCCCAGATCCCGCCTCACCAGAAATAACGATCACACAAACCCAGCGTTGGAGCAGGGCGAACCACTACCAGACCACGACAATACGGAGAATCTAACCGAACAAACCAATTCTGTCAAAGATAATAGTCCGGATGACACAACGCCAGACAGGCACCCGGAGAAGCAGAATGCCCATAAAAGGCTTGTTGCCACAGTGAGGAGTCTAAAAAAGCAGAAGCAAAGGCTCAAGGCTGCGCAAGACACACTCCAAATCAGATGGAGTAAAGTATGCAACACAGCAGTGTAGTATGGCAACAATCGCCCCAGCAAGAGCTACCCAAAGCGGAAGTTGCTACCTGATTTCGATGAGGAGGCCTCAGACCCCTCACAACCAAAAATCAAAATGGCCACTTGGCCGGATAGACGACCTCACGGCCAACATCAAGCGGCAAACAACGCCACTCACAAGCCAATACGCGATCCACGCGAGGGCTTGCACCAAAAGGACGGCGCAACCAGATCCATCTACGGACCACACAAGCGCGCCCCAGCTTACAATGTACCACAACAAACATCCGAACAACGCGGCACACCCAGATACAGGGGTGCAGCACACCCCCTATGTTTCACCGATGAGGTGATGGACCATGAATTTCTAGAGGGATTCAAACCCATAAATATAGAGTCATACGATGGAACAACAGACCCTGGGGTCTGGATTGAGGATTATATCCTCCATATCCATATGGCTCGAGGAGATGACCTCCACGCCATGAAGTACTTACCCCTCAAGCTCAAAGGACCAGCCCACCACTGGCTTAAAGGCCTCCCTGAAAACTCCATTGGAAGTTGGGAAGAGCTTGAAGACGCTTTTCGGGCAAATTTTCAAGGAACTTATGTCCGACCTCCGGACGCGGATGATTTGAGCCATATAACTCAACAGCCCGGAGAGTCAGCCCGAAAACTTTGGAACATGTTCCTTACTAAAAAGAACCAAATTGTCGATTGTCCGGACGCCGAAGCCTTGGCAGCGTTTAAACATAGCGTCCGTGATGAATGGCTCGCCAGACACCTCGGCCAAGAAAAGCCGAGAACGATGGCAGCATTAACAAGCCTCATGACCCGCTTTTGCGCGGGTGAGGACAGCTGGCTAGCCAGATGCAGCACCAATGACCCCAGTACATTCGAAGTTAGAGATGGAAACAGGAAATCACGGCGCAACAGCAATAACAAGCGCCGGAACAAAGGAGACAGCATGAAGAGCACGACAGTAAATGCCGGATTCAAAAGCTCTCGGCCAGGTCAGAAGCCGCCCTCTAAAGGCGCCAGAGACGAACTGTCCAGCCTGAATAAAATTCTGGACCAAATATGTCAGGTCCATAGCACCCCTGGCAAACCAGCCAATCATACCCACAGAGAATGTTGGGTCTTCAAGCAGTCCGGCAAGCTCAACACCATACACAAGGGGGAGGATACACCAAGCGAAGATGAGGATGAGCCTCTCAAGGGAGACGCTGGGGAACAAAAGAAATTTCCACCAGAAGTCAAAACAGTAAACGTGTTACACGTGCTCATTGGAAGAAACAAAACGGCACTCCCAGAAAAATACGCCCAAAGGCCCATCACCGCGGAGTCCTGCCACTGGTCGTCTCAACCGATCACTTTCGACCATCATGATTACTCAGCAAGTATCCGGCGTGCAGGATGGGCTGCCCTGGTATTAGACCCAATAATTGATGGATACTACTTCGCACGAGTCCTGATGGACGGTGGCAGTAGTCTAAACCTGATATACCAGGATACAATCCGCGAAATGGGGATAGACCCAACAAAAATTCGCCATAGCAATATTACCTTTAAAGGAGTAACGCCAGGCCCAGGGGCTCATTGCACGGGCTCCCTGCTACTAAAAGTTATATTCGGCCTCCCCGATAACTTCCGTAGCAAACATCTGACCTTCCACATCGCTCCGTTCCAAAGTGGCTATCAAGCACTACTCGGGCGCGAAGCTTTCGCTCGCTTTAATGCAATACCACACTACGCTTCCCTCACACTCAAGATGCCCGGTCCACGTGGCATCATTACAGTGAACGGAAGTATTAAGTGATCTCTGCGTGCCGAAGTGCGTGCGACTGCCCTGGCAGCCGCACACTAAAAATTGCCTCACCAGCTAAAGCATTTAGCAGGTCGTCACGACCTCGGACACAGCTAGACGAGTCCGGCGCAGCCATATGAAATTTATACCAGATCAATGATCACACCCCTATTACAAATATAAGGGGCTCAACGTGCACAGACAAGCGGCGATTCTTACTTACCTAGAATTATAAATGATTTCTTTTAAAAAACTATCTTTTTGCACAACAGCTTTTTTCACCTCAGCTCCTCTCTTTTACAGATGATCATCGTGCTACACCCGTCCAGGATACGGCACAACGGAGACACAGGCACAGACGTGCAGCAGGGACCCGTTCCAAGGATTCTTTTTAGATTAAGACCCTGCGTAAACCTTTTTTTACTGTCTCTTGTTGATACATATCCACCGACTTCTCAACAAAATTGAGAAGGATGCTGACGTCTTGGCATGTGGCCATGCCAGAATAATGCACGTACCTAGACACAAGGGGCTTCTTACAAGCGGCACTATTTCGGCCCGGTTTATACCATAAAGACCGAATACCTCAGGGAGTGTTCGGCGTCGCGAGTTCGGCCTTATATGCATCAGCTCCGAATCATTGTCTTTGGTCAAATGTTGGGTTTGCCCGGATCCTGTGTTTTGGTGCCTTACGTTCCGCTTTACCGGCTAAGGTAGCACCAGGAGAACTACTGCGATTGTGCCTCGGTTCATCCGGACGAGCGCCTCAGTAGAGAAAGCCGAAAACTGACTGTCATGATATAGCGTGAGACTGGTCAACCACTCGATGACCTATCGGAATGTTAGAATTCCTCCGCCTTAATGAAGCGCCGTTTTCCGGCCAGGCATATACGCACCCCGCAATCGGGAGAGTGCGGAGCCACCAGGGGCTATCTAGTAGCCCCACTGTCAAACTCCTATGGCTAAGTGAAAGTGTTCAAGCATTATAGTCCGGTTGCCTCGCTCGCTCCGCTATGACCTCCTTATCAGGACCAAGATGTTGGGTTAAGCGTGAACAGGCGTTTTTTGCAAGCACCTCCACATTATATGCGTGGGGGTTGAAGCCGACAGCTGCAATCTTTCAGGTTATACACATGTATACATAAACGGCCGCATAGGAGGCATCATACTACTTTCAGGCAAAAGTATAAACATAGCCTTATAAAAACTACATAAAAGCATTATGTTTACAATGAGAATACATATCACTCAAACATAATATTTTTCGAGCACTGGGTCTCTATCAAACGAGTTCCCTCGAGAACTTCCTCGAAATAGTGTTCGGCAGCCACACGGCCTATGGCCGAACCCTGCGCCGCAACAGTGGTAGCGTCCATCTCCGCCCAGTATGTTTTAACACGGGCAAGGGCCATCCGTGAGCCTTCTATGCACACTGACCTCTTCATCGCATTAATGCGCGGCACCGCATCAAGGAGCTGCTGCACTAAGCTAAAATAGCTGTTCGGCTTAGGCCCTTCCGTCCATAGTTGATCCACAACAGACCTCATGGCGAGTCCGGACAACCTATTCAGTTCGGCCCATTCGGCTAGCTGGTCAGTCAATGAAAGCGGACGCTCTGGAACATGGAATTGCGTCCAGAACAGCTTGTCCACTTCACGATCTGTCTGACCTTGGAAGTACTTGGCCGCATCGGCAGCGCTCGCCGCCAAATCCATATACGCATCTGCCGAGCTCCACAGCCGATCTAGAGGGGCATACCGTGGATCTCCGAACTTCCTCCATAACATGAAGGGTTTTCCAGCCGCAATATCCCCGGCTTCCTGCAGCTCCTCCTTCTTTGCTCTCATAGCAGAACGGGTGTCTTTGTTTGCCACCGCGGCCTTCTCAAGGTCCGTTGCCTTCGCTTGGTTCTCTTTCTCAAGGACCCGGCAACAGTCGGCAATGTCTTTCAATTCTATGGGCATCTTGGCCATTGAGGGAGTCCTGGATTAGGGGGTGTTCGGATAGCCGGACTATACCTTCAGCCGGACTCCTGGACTATGGAGATACAAGATTGAAGACTTCGTCCCGTGTCTGGAAGGGACTTTCCTTGGCGTGGAAGGCAAGCTTGGCGATAGGGATATGCAGATCTCCTACCATTGTAACCGACTTTGTGTAACCCTAACCCTCTCCGATGTCTATATAAACCAGAGGGTTTTAGTCCGTAGGACAACATACACAACAACAATCATACCATAGGCTAGCTTCTAGGGTTTAGCATCTCCGATCTCGTGGTAGATCTACTCTTGTACTGCCCATATCATCAATATTAATCAAGCAGGACGTAGGGTTTTATCTCCATCGAGAGGGCCCGAACCTGGGTAAAACTTCGTGTCCCTTGCCTCCTGTTACCATCCGGCCTAGACGCACAGTTCGGGACCCCCTACCCGAGATCCGCCAGTTTTGACACCGACATTGGTGCTTTCATTGAGAGTTCCTCTGTGTCGTCGCCGTCAGGCTCGATGGCTCCTACGATCATCAATAGCGATGCAGTCCAGGGTGAGACCTTCCTCCCCGGACAGATCTTCGTCTTCGGCGGCTTCGCACTGCGGGCCAATTCACTTGGCCATCTAGAGCAGATCGAAAGCTATGGCCCTGGCCGTCAGGTCAGATTTGGAAGCTTAAACTACATGGCTGACATCCGCGGGGACTTGATCTTCGATGGATTCGAGCCACTGCCGAGCGCGCCGCACTGTCACGACGAGCATGATCTAGCTCTGCCGCCGAATAGTGCCCTGGAGGCCGCACCTGCATCGGCTTCGACCCTTAATTCGGAGCCAACTGCGCCGATCGAGGATGGGTGGTTGGACGCCGCCTCGGGGGCTGCGATCCCAACGGCGATCGAGCCGAACACCAGCCCCGCACTCTGCGAGACTCGTGACTTCAAGGAGCCAGACTCCTCTCCGGACTCCGAACCCTCCGCGCCCCTGCCGATCGAATCCGATTGGGCGCCGATCATGGAGTTTACTGCCGCGGACATCTTTCAGCACTCGCCTTTCGGCAATATTCTGAAGACACTGAAGTCTCTCTCTTTATCAGGAGAGCCCTGGCCGGACTACGGTCAGCAAGGTTGGGATACGGACGATGAAGAAATTCAAAGCCCACCCACCACCCACTTTGTAGCCACTGTCGACGATTTAACCGAGATGCTCGACTTCGACTCCGAAGACATCGACGATATGGACGCCGATGATGGAGACGATGAAGAACCAGCGCCTATTGGGCCCTGGAAAGCCACCTCGTCATATGACATGTACATGGTGGACACCCCAAAAGAAGGAGATGGCGATGGAACAACAGAGGATGACCCCTCCAAGAAACAGCCTAAGCGCCAGCGTCAGCGGCACCGCTCAAAATCCCGCCAAAACAAATATGGTGATTCCAGCACGGGAGATAATAATACTCCGGAGAGTGCCGAAGAAAACCCCCTCCAGCAAGATTTAGCATAGGAGGATGGAGAAACCAGCCCTCATGAGAGAGCAGCAAACAGAGAGGTCGAGGACGATAATCATATGCCTCCCTCCGAAGAAGAGGCAAGCCTCGATGATGACAAATTCGTCGTGCCAGAGGATCCCGTCGAGCAAGAGTGTTTTCAACGCAGGCTTATGGCCACGGCAAGAAGCCTCAAGAAAAAACAGCAACATCTTAGAGCTGATCAAGATTTGCGAGTCGACAGATGGACTGAAGTCCTGGCGGCCGAAGAGCATAAACTCGAACGCCCCTCCAAGAGCTACCCAAGGCGCAGGTTGCTACCCCGATTAGAGGAGGAAGCACTTGATACGACCGACCGGCCACCTCGTGGCCGCGACAGAGAGGCCTCTCGGCCCTCCACTCAAGCCGCACCCCGTACCAGGGCACGAGAAAATGCACCAGACCTGCGAGATATGTTGGAGGACAAGGCAAGGCAAACAAGATCGATCCACGGATCGCGTGGGCGCCCCACGACTCGAGACAATAATTGTCACGCCGGACATAAATCCGGTAGGGCCGAACACAGTAGACAAAGCTCATTGGAGCTACGTCGTGATATAGCCCAGTACAGAGGCGCCGCACACCCACTATGCTTCACAGACGAAGTAATGGATCATCAAATCCCCGAGGGTTTCAAACCCGTAAACATCGAATCATATGATGGCACAATAGATCCTGCGGTATGGATCGAGGATTATCTCCTTCATATCCACATGGCCCGCGGCGATGATTTCCACGCCATCAAATACCTCCCACTCAAGCTTAAAGGACCAGCTCGGCATTGGCTTAACAGCTTGCCAACATGATCAATCAGTTGTTGGGAGGACCTGGAAGCCACATTCCTCGACAATTTCCAGGGCACTTATGTGCGACCCCCAGACGCCGATGACCTAAGTCACGTAATTCAGCAGCCAGAGGAATCGGCCAAGCAATTCTAGACACGGTTCCTAACAAAGAAAAATCAAATAGTTGACTGTCCGGGCGCTGAGGCCCTAGCAGCCTTCAAGCACAATATCCATGACAAGTGGCTTGCCCGGCACCTTGGACAGGAAAAGTCGAAGTCTATGGCAGCACTCACGACACTCATGACCCGCTTTTGCGCGGGAGAAGACAGCTGGCTTGCTCGTAGCAACAATATGACCAAGAACCCTAGTAATTCGGATACCAGGGACAGTAGTGGCAGGTCGCGTCGCAACAAGCAGAAGCGCCGCATTAATGGCGACAATGCTGAGGATATGGCAGTTAATGCCAGATTCAGAGGCTCTAAATCCGGTCAGCGGAAAAAGCCATTCAAAAGGAATCCTAGGGGCCCGTCCAGTTTGGACCGAATACTCGACCGCTTGTGCCAGATACATGGCACCCCCGAAAAGCCGGCCAATCACACCAACAAGGATTGTTGGGTGTTCAAGTAGGCAGGCAAGTTAAATGCCAAAAATGAAGACAAGGGGCTACATAGCGATGACGACGAGGAGCCCCGGCCGCCGAACAACAATGGACAGAAGGGTTTCCCCCCACAAGTGCGGACGGTGAACATGATATACGCAACCCACGTCCCCAAAAGGGAGCGGAAGCGCGCGTTAAGGGACGTATACGCGGTAGAGCCAGTCGCCCCAAAGTTCAACCCATGGTCCTCCTGCCCGATCACCTTTGGTCGAAGGGACCATCCCACTAGCATCCGTCATGGCAGATTCGCCGCATTGGTTCTAGACCCAATTATTGACGGATTTCATCTCACTAGAGTCCTTATGGACGGCGGCAGTAGCCTGAACTTGCTTTACCAGGATACAGTGCGGAAAATGGGCATAGATCCCTCGAGGATTAAGCCCACCAAAACGACCTTTAAAGGCGTAATACCAGGTGTAGAGGCCAACTGTACAGGCTCAGTCACACTTGAAGTGGTCTTCGGATCTCCGGATAATTTCCGAAGCGAGGAGTTAATCTTCGACATAGTCCCATTCCGCAGTGGCTATCACGCACTGCTCGGGCGAACCGCATTCGCCAAGTTCAATGCGATACCACACTACGCATACCTTAAGCTCAAGATGCCAGGCCCTCGAGGAGTAATTACGGTCAATGGAAACACCGAACGCTCCCTCCGAACGGAGGAGCACACGGCGGCCCTTGCAGCGGAAGTTCAAAGCAGCCTCTCCAGGCAGTTCTCCAGTCCGGCCATTAAACGACCGGACACCGTCAAGCGCGCCCGGAGTAACCTACAACAAGACTACCTGGCACGATCCGAGCAGGCTTAGCAATGCGGCCCCAACCCCAGCCCTTGCAAAAATGCGACACTACTACTTCGCGTACATAACTACGCTCTAGAAATACCATGGGTACAGGGGGAGGGGCAGCATCACGGCACTCCCGAAACACGGCTTAAACCGCACCAGGGGCTGCCGATTTTTTAATTTTCTCTTACTTTCAGGGCTCCACTCTTCAGAAGGCCTGTTCGGCAGTTCATTTGCCGCACAAATGATGCAAGAACCAGGGAAGCACACAAGCCACGCCACATTACGGAACTCCCAGGTGGTCTCTATCACGAGCAGTATACCTGTTTCGCATACTATTCCGCAGCTTGCCCCTGGAACAGACATGTTAAATAGTCCAACCTTTTGCTTATCACATTATTTATATCATTCTGCTTTGATCACAGCCCTCTTTAATAGACAATGCATAGCTTTTGTCTATTTTTGCATTACTCTTTTTTAATATATGTTCCTTAACGACATGTTGCACCCGTACACTTTGGTATGGCCAAAATACGTTAGGGGCTTCCGTACCCCTCAACATGGTGTGAGAAGTCTGAACACTTTAACAAGTGCGGCACCCCGAACTTATAGCATTATATGCATCGACTCCAAATCATGTCTTGGGTCAATAGTTGGGTTTGCCCGGCTCCTATGTTTTGGTGCCTTACGTTCCGCTATATCGGCTAAGGTAGCACTAGGAGAACCACTGCGATTATGCCCCAGTTGAGCTGGGTCGAGCACCTCAGTGGAGAAAGCTAAAACTGACTGTCATGATGAAGCGAGAGTTGGTCGCTGTTCGAGAGGTTTTTCGAGTCCCTAAAGACTTATGCCGCTTAGAGCGAGGAGTCGGCTCTGTCCGGCCAAGGCGTGGATAGCGCCCCGAACTCGGTCTTCCGAATACCAGGGGATTCGCCGAAATTTAAAATTATAGAATTCTATGGCTAAGTGAGAGTGTTCACGCATTATAGTCCGATTGCCTTGTTCGTTGGGCTGAGCGCCTCCCTGAAGGACCCAAACATGGGAAAAAGAGCGCTCAGGTTTATCCCCGAACACCCCAGCACTAGCGGCACGGGGGCAGAAGCCGACGACTCGCCATCTCTCAGAATTGATAAATAGCCGCACAGAAGGTAATATTTTAAATTCCAACAGCATTGCTTAGCGCATATGAACAAGTTTTCAGCGCACAGGACAAAACGAGCAAGTTTCACTCAAAAATTACATCCCTAGAACATTCATCCGCCACAAGGCAGGCACCCTTCAGAACATCCTTATAATAATTCTCGGGCTTGCGATGCTCTTTCCCCGGCGGTGGCCCATCCTTCACAAGCTTCTCAGCATCCAGCTTGCCCCAGTGCACCTTAGCACGGTCAAGGGCCCTACGGGCACCTTCAATGCAGACGGAGCGCTTGATGACTTCGAGCCTTGGACAGGCCTCCACCAGCCGCCACACCAGCCCGAAATAGCTCCCAGGCAGAGCCTCTCCAGGCCACAGCCGAACTATGAGGCCCTTCATGGCCTGTTTGGCCGCCTTGTGGAGCTCGACCAGTTGCTTCAGCTGGTTGCTCAGGGGCACGGGGTGTCCGGCCTCAGCATACCGAGACCAGAACACCTTCTCTATCGAGCTGCCCTCCTCGGCTCGATAGAATGCGACGGCATCAGACACACTCCGGGGAAGATCTACGAACGCTCCTGGAGAGCTCCGGATTCGGGTAAGTAACAAGTAACTCACGTTTATGTGTTTGCTTTGCATAAAGAATGCCTTACCCGCCGCTATCTTCTTCACCTCATCCAACTCCCGGAGGGTCTTCTGGGATTCGGCCTTGGCAGACTTGGCATTTTCAATAGCCGCCGCGAGCTCGGACGCTCGCGTCTTTGAGTCAAGCTCCAAACTCTCATGTTTTTTCATGAGAACCTGGAGCTCTTGCTGCACCTTGCCAATCTAGGCCTCGTACTTCTCCCGCTTGGTGCGCTCCGTGGCCGCCCTCTTCTCGGCCTCGACCAGCGCTTGCTTAAGGGTCGCCACCTCAGACGTGGCCCCTACAATAGCCACGATAATCCTATCATTTTTTGCAATTGCACCTTTATATATATATTTAAACAAGGTATTTCTTACCTTCATTGTCCTCGAGCTGCTTCTTGGCACGCCCGAGCTCTTGCTCGGACCGCTCGAGGTTCTGCTTTAGCATGTCCACTTCCGCAGTCAGTGCGGCGGACGGAAGCAGAGAAGCCTGCATACGCATATTGACTCCTTTTTGTTAGACTTCTGTGAATTTTATTTGATCCTCTATTCGGCTTTTCTTCCCGAACGCCAAACAGAGCATCAGGGGCTACTGTCTATGCGGTAATATTATTTACACATTCTTTACTTACCTCAAAGCCTGTTAAAAGGCTAGTACAAGCTTCAGTCAGTCCGCTCTTGGCGGACTGAACCTTCTGGACCACCGCACTCATAATGGTGCGGTACTCCTCGTCGATGGAGGCGCCTTGGAGCGCCTCCAACAGATTGTCCGGCGCCTCCGGTTGGACGGGGGTCACCGGCACGGTGGGCTTGCTCCTCTTGGAAGGAGGTCCCCCGCCGGACTCTGGAACCTTTGAAGGTTTCGGAGCGGTGTCCGGCCTAGAGACGGACTTGGAGCCCTGGGGGGTTTCATCCCCTTTACTCCTGGAGTCCGGGAGGTCGCCTTGCGACGCCTCCAGGACCACCTCCTCCCGGCTTGGAACCTGTTGGGACAACACTTCGGTGTCGTCCGTAGGGCGGGGGGAGGAAGCCGTCGGAAGCGAGTTCACATCCGACGAGTCCAGTGAGCCGCTCGACGACGCGTCGAGCCGGTCTTTGGGTGGGCTGCATAAACATATTCGACATAAGGGAAAGATGTGCAATAAACAAATACTATTAATTACTCTGGTATCCGGATACTTACGATTTTGCCAGGGGCTTGGCCCTGAGCGGCCACTCCTCTCCGCCATCGTCGGCGTCGGTGGAGTAGTCCGGAGGAAGGGTTTTCCCCCTCTTGGACCCTCCGGCCTCCCCAGTTGGGGCGGCCTTCCTTTTCTTCCCTTCCCCCGCTGGAGGGGGAGGGGTCTCTTCTTCCTCCTCCTCGTTTTCATGGGAGGAGTGCGTCTTGGAGTCGTCGGATGAGGGATCCGACACCTCCAGGCGCCGGGCACTCTTTCGAGTCCCCGTGGCCTTCTTCTTGGCCTTCTTCTCCGGCACCACATGGGGTGCCGGAACCAGCAGCTTCGCCAAACGAGCGTCCACTGGGCCTTCGGGCAAAGGAGCCGGACAGTTGATCTGTCTGGACGTCTCCTGCCAATCCCGTCATAGGTAAGGGAGCTTAGATCCCGCATGGAGTCAAACTATGAAAAACTGATACCCTGTAAAAGGAAAAAACAGCTTACCGCATGAGCGTGACGTTACGTACTGAATCCGCGATCCTCGGTAGCGGATGCGGGGGCCTCGGCGCCCTTGAAAAGCACCTTCCAGGCATCTTCGTACGTCGTGTCGAAGAGCCTGCTCAGAGTTCGGTGCCGCGCCAGGTCGAACTCACACAGGTTGAAAGTCCGTTGTTGACACGGGAGGATCAGGCGGATGAGCATAACCTGGACTACGTTGATAAGCTTGAGCTTCTTGTCCACCAGGGTTTGGATGCATGTTTGGAGTCCGGTCAGCTCTCCTTTTTTACCCCACGACAGGCCCGTCTCCTTCCAGGAGGTGAGCCGTGTAGGGGG
Organism: Triticum dicoccoides; assembly: GCF_002162155.2. Taxonomy (NCBI): domain Eukaryota; kingdom Viridiplantae; phylum Streptophyta; class Magnoliopsida; order Poales; family Poaceae; genus Triticum; species Triticum dicoccoides. The sequence goes on along the minus strand of NC_041384.1, from coordinate 370,234,194 downwards.
TCCGGATCGAAACTCGGGGGTTGTGACCCATTCGGGGTCGCGCGGCTCGGTGATGTAAAACCACCCCGATTGCCACCCCTTCAGGGTCTCCACAAAGGAGCCCTCGAGCCATAAGACGTTGGGCATCTTGCCCACCATGGCGCCTCCGCACTCCGCCTGGTTGCCACGCACCACCTTCGGCTTGACATTGAAAGTCTTGAGCCATAGGCCGAAATGGGGCAGATGCGGAGGAAAGCCTCGCACACGACGATAAACGCCGAGATGTTGAGGACAAAGTTTGGGGCCAGATCGTGGAAATCCAGGCCATAGTAGAACATGAGCCCCCGGACAAATGGGTGAAGAGGGAAGCCCAGTCCGCGGAGGAAATGGGGGAGGAACACCACCCTCTCATGGGGCCTAGGGGTGGGGATGAGCTGCCCCTTTCCGGGAAGCTGGTACGTTATGTCGTTAGACAAGTATCCGACCTTCCTCAGTTTTTTGATGTGTCCCTCCGTGACGGAGGAGACCATCCACTTGCCTCCCGCTCCGGACATGGCTGGAGAAGGTTGAGGTGGGGAGTGCGGACTTGGGCGCTGGAGCTCGAGTGCGCGAGAATGGATAAGCAAGGGAGGAAGAAGGCGTAGGTGAAAAGGTGGATCCTTATCCCCTTATATGGGTGGACGCAACTACGTGTCCCCACCAGCCTGGTAAAACTCGCTTATCTCCAAGCGCCGTAATCAATGGCGCGGTTGGGTTACCCACACCCGTATTGATGAGAATCCTGGAATAAGGGGACACGATCTCTGCTTTAACAAGACGTGCCAAGGAAACTACCTCACATGACGCGCTGAGGTGGGATAATGAAACGACTCGGATAAAGGCTTGGCCGTGGTGTGTCACACTATGAAATACGTCAGCAGATTAGATTTGTGTAAATATTATTCTCTCTATGGCAATATGTGGAAACTTATTTTGCAGAGCCGGACACTATCTTTGTGTTCAAAATCTTCTATGAAGTACTTGGAGGAGGAACCCGCCTTGCAATGCTGAAGACAATCTGCGCGCCGGACTCGTCGTCATTGAAGCCTGGTTCAGGGGCTACTGAGGGAGTCCTGGATTAGGGGGTGTTCGGATAGTCGGACTATACCTTCAGCCGGACTCCTGGACTATGGAGATACAAGATTGAAGACTTCGTCCCGTGTCCGGAAGGGACTTTCCTTGGCGTGGAAGGCAAGCTTGGCGATACGGATATGCAGATCTCCTACCATTGTAACCGACTTTGTGTAACCCTAACCCTCTCTGGTGTCTATATAAACTGGAGGGTTTTAGTCCGTAGGACAACATACAAAACAACAATCATACCATAGGCTAGCTTCTAGGGTTTAGCCTCTCCAATCTTGTGGTAGATCTACTCTTGTACTGCCCATATCATCAATATTAATCAAGCAGGACGTAGGGTTTTACCTCCATCGAGAGGGCCCGAACCTGGATAAAACTTCGTGTCCCTTGCCTCCTGTTACCATCCGACCTAGACGCATAGTTCGGGACCCCCTACCCGAGATCCGCCGGTTTTGACACCGACAGCCATCTTCTCTTGGCTCTCGCAATGTGCGGCCTTCTCGGCTTTCAACTCTTTGGCCGCCTTCAAAGCAACCGCATTACTACTCCTCGCTTGTTCCTTGGCTCGGGCAAGTTCCGCCCGCAAGGCTTCCACGGTGGCAGCTCCATCTGCAGTCACAACATATTAAAGATACTGGCATTATGCTACTCTTACTATGTGGCATTCACCGGATAATAACACTTACCCTGTGCCTCGTCAAGCCTCTTGTTAACAAGCTCGATGTCGGTGTCTGCCGCATCCAGTTGCCGTTTTAATTGGGCAAACTCCCTAGTCCGGCTAGCCACCGGAGCTCCCACCACCTGCACATAAAGGCAGATTGGTTATTGCCTGGGAATTTGATCCTCTATTCGCCGCCGTTCTCGACGACAACCAGAGTCTCAGGGGCTACTATAACATGTGCAGTACTATCACATATTATCTCACATACCTCAAAGCCTATCAATAGACTTATAAAGGCTTCATGTAATCCGCTTCCAGCGGACGAGATTCTCTCCATCACCGTACCCATCAGCGTACGGTGCTCTTCTGAGATGGCCGCTCGCCCCATCAACTCCCTCAGAACGTCCGACCACACACCAGACGGTGCCGGACTCTTTCGTATGCTCTCTTCGGGAGCCGGACACTGGGGACCTTGGGGGTCTACGGGATTATCTTCTGGACTCACCGGATCCAGAGAGGCCCTCCGCGACGACACTTTGGGGTCGCCCACTTCTGGAGCGGAGTAGTCCGGGGGAGGCGTTTCGCTCTCCATCATCTCTGGAAGAAGATCCCCCGAAGACGAGCTCATTTGAGAGGGGCTGAGGCCCGAACTACAAGATAGATGCGGTGGTTATTTTCTCAGAGGAAAAAGATAACATACCCTTGCTACTAAAATATTTTGGATCACTTACGACTCGTTGGAGGGCTGATCCCCCCGTGGACTCTGCGCGGCAAAAGCACCCCCCAAGGCAGGACCCTCAGTGGGAGACCTCTTCTCCCGTTTGGAGGCTTCGGCTTCCGGATCCTCGGAAGCAGTCCTTTTCCTCCCCCGATCATCCTCCTTCGTGGAGACGCTCGCTCCCTCGGTTGGAGGGGATAGCAATGGGGGCCCGCGTCCGCCCGTATTATCTCCCTCGGTATCTTCCTTCAAGGGCTCTGGACAAGGTGCGACCTTGAGCATCTTCTCCAATACCGGATTTTCCAAACCCTCGGGGAGGGGAGCCAAGCACCGGATCATCTTCGCCTTTGTTAGCCAGTCCTGGTCAAAAACCGGACTCTCAGAAATAACTTCGAATAAAAGACAGCGTGTTCGGCGAGGGGATTTCTTACTTGTTCGGCAGCGCGGTTACTGCTCAGGCCCGCGTCCTCGGTAATATCCGGACATTCCACTTGGGGTCCGAAGAATGACTTGTACATCTCCTCGTGCATCAGGCCGAGGAAACTTTGAATGGCACGTGGCCCCTCTGGGTTGAACTCCCACAAACGCAGGGCCGGCGTTTGCAAGGCTGAACTTGGCGAACCAGCATAACTTGTATTACCGCAACCAAATTGAAATCTCCCTCGAAGAGATCTCGGATGCGGCTTTGCAGTATAGGCACATCCTTGGCTGGACCCCAGCTCAGACCCCTGCTAATCCATGACATCAGTTGTGGTGGGTGGCCCGAGCGGAAAGCGGGGCAGCCGCCCACTTGGTACTTCTGGGAGCCGTGACGTAAAACCACTCCCGTTGCCATAATTCGGGCACCTCTGGAAAGGAACCTCTCGGCCATGGAGCTCCTTCCATCTTGCCTATTGATGCACCTCCGCACGCTGCTTGTTGCCCCTCGATCATCTTCGGCCTTACTTCAAAAGTCTTGAGCCACAGGCCAAAGTGAGGGGTAACGCGGAGAAAGGCCTCACACACGACAATAAATCTCGTGATGTGGAGAAAGGAGTCCGGGGCTAGATCGTGGAAATCTAACCCGTAATAGAACATCAAGCCCCTGATGAAAGGATCCAGAGTGAGGCCTAGACCTCGGAGGAAGTGGGAGACGAACACAACATTCTCGTTGGGTTCGGGAGTAGGGACAACCTGCCCTCTAGCAGGCAGCCGATGCGAAACCTCGATGGTCAGATATCTGGCCTCCCTCAACTTCTTAATGTCCTCTTCCGTAACGGAAGAGGGCGTCCATCGGCCTTGAAGGCTGGATCCGGACATGGTTGAAGGTCTGGAGCACCTAACCTGAGCTTTGGGTGTTAGAACTCGAGGCGGAGGAAGGGTTTGGTTGAGCACGGGAGGGAAAAAGCTAAAACCTTGTCCCCTTATAAAGAGGGTGAATATCAACCATTTAGGACTTACATATAATCTAGGAGTCTTAGACACGGTTGGGTTACCCACTAACCACATTAATGAGAATCCCGTAATTAGGGGAACATGATCTCCGCTTCGGCAAGACGTGTCAAGAAACCGCCTCGCGTTATGTGCAGGGCTGGTTAAAAGAAATGGTTCGAATGATCACCGGGCCATGACGTAACGTCATATTGCCAAAACAAGCTAGCAGATTAGATCTGCGAAAACATTATTCTCTCTACGGTGAAATGTGGAACTTATTTTGCAGGGTCGGACACTATCCTCGTATTCAAATTCTTCTATGATGTATTCGGAAAAGGAACCCGCCTTGCAATGCCGAAGACAACTGCGCGCTAGACTCATCGTCATTGAAGCCTGGTTCAGGGGCTACTGTGGGAGTCCTGGATTAGGGGGTCTCCAGACAGCCGGACTATCTCCATTGGCCGGACTATTAGACTATGAAGATACAAGATTGAAGACTTCGTCTCGTGTCCGGATGGGACTCTACTTGGCGTGGAAGGCAAGCTAGGCAATACGTATATGGATATCTCCTCCTTTGTAACCGACCTTGTGTAACCCTAACCCTCTTCGGTGTCTATATAAACCGAAGGGTTTTAATCCGTAGGACAACAATCACAATAGACAATCATACCATAGGCTAGCTTCTAGGGTTTAGCCTCTCTGATCTCGTGGTAGATCTACTCTTGTAACACCCATATCATCAATATCAATCAAGCAGGACGTAGGGTTTTACCTCCATCAAGAGGGCCCGAACCTGGGTAAAACTTCGTGTCCCTTGTCTCCTGTTACCATCCGGCCTAGACGCACAGTTCGGGACCCCCTACCCGAGATCCGCCGGTTTTGACACCGATAGCCACAACACTTAGTGAGTGAGGTAGTTGACACGGCATGTGAGGCCACTTTGATTTCTAATGACTTAACCTCTACTCCTAGTGTGTTTTCTTCTTTGGTGCTAGGTCTCCTACATGACTATATGCCTATCCTCGGCAAGTCCATACCTCCAATGGAGACGATGATGGCCATGGTGGACGATGATGCACTCCCCACATGGTTCCATCAAGATGACGATGACCACGATTCGGTCTTCGACACCTCACCTACAACACATGAGCGATGCTCCAAAGGTAACATAGGTGATGGTGCTTCTCTTGTCCCACTAGTGGACTATCTTACGAATGATTGCGTGCATGATGTTGATCCACCTATTCCCATGCTTCATGCTAGTGTGAATTATTCATGTCATGACTTACCCATTTATGATGAATATGATGATGAGCATGTTGATTTGCCTAGTTGTGATGCCATGCTACATAGGATATCATGTGAAAATTCTTTTGGTCACATCATGTTTGACAATCCATTAACCTTGTCATATGCTATGAGTGAGATCTCCCATATTCAATCTCAACATAGTAACTATGCTTGTCCCATTAAAATAAATCCTATTTGCACTTATGGCATAGATGACAAGATGATGGTCATTGGCTTTTGTTTTTCATGTGATGATATTGCCATGCTTCCTTTACATGATTTGCGCAATTCATCTACTATGCCATGCCATGATCACATTGTTCCAAATATGCATTGTTTTGGATGTTGTCAATATTCTCCATGTGATGTTTCCACGAATGATCATGAGGAGGACCCCATAGTTTCCTCATACATATTAGGAGATTTCGATGCATTCCATACGTTGCATGATTCTCATAATTGCTTGCACTGTATGCATTACATGAATAACAATGCTCTACATATTTCTTATGATGCATTACACAATTTGAGTCTCCATTATGCTATACATAACAAGAAACCTATCATGATGGATGACATGTTTCTATATCACGCATCTCATTTATTTGAGCATTGGCTATTTTGTGCTAACCAACACTTGCACGCGCGCATCATGATGGATGATGTGTACATCTACCACACACACACACAATTTTCCCTTTGTCTTTGTTTTGTGTAGGTACTCACGTATACTCGTCAACCTCTCAATCCCAAGAGTTGACGAAACGAGCTCTTGAGAGCAAAGATGACTTGGGATCCCGTGAACTATCCTTCCCACCGCTCTCTTCGTGCAACGACTACGCACACCTCTCTCACTTGGCTCTCACACGGCTATGGGCTATATACCGCTTATCGCTTCATGCTCATTTTACCGTGTTCACTTTGCATGCCATGATTGCTTCTATGCCTTTGCCATGCAATTGTGACCCTTGCTTGCATCTACCCATGATTCACCATTATGCTACTCCTATGTGTATTTGCATGCTTGGTGGAGATCCTTGTTGCTATTGCCATGTTTATCATGTGCCTAATGCTATTGATTCTTGTTGTGTTGGGAGAGTCATGATGTCCCATTGCTACTTACATATGGCCTCTCGCCAATACATTGATGATATTTTGCTCATATCTTGCCTTCATGCTTGTGATATGTCTTGTGCATTATTCATGACTACCATTTGCACACATGACATACTTGACATGATTCCTTCTAGTACGTTGCATCTTCGCACTACTAGCTTGCTTGCCTTGATTCATATGATTGCTTGCTTTGTCGCATCACCCATGTTCCATTATTACTTGCTTTCTTGGGTTGATGACGTATATGTTCATGCCTCTCACATGATATATTTTGTTCCTTGTCGCTTGCCTCCAATTGTTATGCTTATTCATCATGGAGACTTGGAAACTTTACTTGTGATGCATGCTTGCTTGATTGAGCCTATTGTATTTGGTTGTTCTCGCATCATATGCCTTCATACTATGAAATGCTCCCTTGTCCTTTCTTATGATGAGCATGATGCATACACTTGTTGGGTATCTTACCACACGAATGATAGGTTTTGCATTTCTGCTAACCTCATTTGTTTTTCCGAGTGTTTGTCATGTTCTTTCATTTTGAAGGATTCACAAGGCGATACCGTCATGAGACAACTTAGTCATGTAAAGGCGTACATGGTGCGCGACACCAACATTTTCAACATTCTCATAAAGGTGAACTCCTTCCCTTTGAACCATCCTCAAATATGCATATTGGATGGGTCACTCTTTCATTATTGTCTCCTTCTTGTTGTCTACATGATACATCTCATGAACGAAGGAACGACATGGGAGATTGGCTCTATGGACCTTCAAGTTGAGGAGCGCTCAGACTTATTGGATGCACCTTCGAACCTCCACTCATGCCACGACATCGAGCATTGGTACACCAACACCCCCATATTTGTTGATTGTGCTCACACATGTCATGCTCGATGGACATATCATACACATGACAAATTTGCATCTTATGCATGGATTGACTCATATTATGATTTCCTTGTTGCATCTTGTATTCCCATGTCATCCATGATATATGAGCTTGTGCATTTCCTTAGCAAATTTGTTGTGATATACCTTGATGGCATATTCATACATCATGATCTTATTGCCTACCATCAATTGCATGATCACATCACATTGATCATCCATTACCATATTCATTATGACATCATTTTGCACCGTGGTTGCATTGATCATATTCACAACACATTTGTGTGCGCAATGAATGCTTTTTCTCCCATGAATACTTTGCATACCATTCCATCTCTTTTGAATAAGCTTCATGCACCTTGTCATGATCAATATTGTCGCACGGACACATGTTTACTTGATGGACACTTTGTGTGCGCTAACCATTGTATTTCCAAGTGTACTTCGTGTTTGCTCATTTTGCATGTACCACATATCGGAGACACCTTGGAGTACTTGGATTGCGCCATGCCTTCAACTCCGTCCAACTACAAGTCCGTCCACGACAATCGTTTCCCTGGTGATGAGGATCACGATCCGAGGTCGGATCTTTCCCAAGGGGGGGGGGGGAGATGATGCGGAGCATCCCACGTTCATCCCCATGTACACTCCGACTACTCTCCAAGCCCCAAGGATACATAAGACGAGACCTCAACTAGACACCATTGGACACAAGGTGATTTCGCTCCTCTTCGAACCGTCACTTTCCATACATGAGACATGGCTACTACCTCAAACATGTGTGTTATGCATGACCAGGAACCAAGAGGAAGCCCATGGACAAGAAGGCGAGGACATCAAGCGCGAGGAACAAGAAGAAGGGCCACGGAAGAAGCTCCAGCCACCGGACGACCGGTCGGGACCGGACGTCCGACGCCTGAAGACCCACCGGACGACCAGCCCGGACCGGACGACCGGTGATCCCGCACCCGAGCCAAAATGAGCGGACGTCCGACAAGTCCTGGACGTCCGACACACTCCATCGTCCAAACGTCCGACCGCCCCCGAAAATCCGGCGCCGCCTTATTCGAGCCAAAACGCCGGACGTCCAACAAGTACCGGACGACCAGACCCTCGCGAGCCACCGGACGTCCGGTACCCGTCGGAAGTCTGATGCTTGTCTGTGCACAGTGTTCGGGCCCGAGGCCCATGTACCCCTTCACTTCACCCCCATGTGCACTAAGACTATAAATAGACCTCCTCCTCCTAGATAGGGTTAGCAAAGGATTAGCTCATATTTTGTGTGAGAGCTTTGCTCATCCACTTGGATACCTTCTCCTCGGAGATTCGAGCCTCCACCGGAGAAGATCCCCCAAGCGGATTCAAGACCCCTTTCTAGGGAAGAACTCAAGACCTCCTCACGGAGAAGAACCGGTTACCCTATGTATTGTCCGTTGTTGACTTTGGATCTTGTATCTTCTCTTTGTGTTTCGAGGATCTAGCACTTGTGTAATCATTCTTGTTGGTTTGAGTGTTCTCTCATGTTTCCCTTGTGTTTTCCCCTCGTTCCCCTCCTCGTGTTCTTCGTGTTCATCGCGGGATCCGCTCCTTTCGTGAAATATCGGTTGTATTGGGTTCCACCCTACATCAACCTGTAGAGCATCTTTATAATCACCCAGTTATGTTGTGATGTTTGAAAGCACACAAGGTGTTCCTCCAGTATTCGAGAGTTGCATAATCTCGTAGTCAAAGGAATATGTATAAGTCATGAAGAAAGCAATAGCAATAAAACTTAATGATCAACATGATAAGCTAACGGATGGGTCTTGTCCATCAAATTATTCTCCTAATTATGTGATCCCATTCATCAAATGACAACAAATGTCTATGGTGAGGAAACTTAACCATCTTTGATTAGCGAGCTAGTCTAGTAGAGGCTTACTAGGGACACGATGTTTTGTCTATGTATCCACACATGTATCTAGTTTCCGGTTAATACAATTCTAGCATGAATAATAAACATTTATCATGATATAAGTAAATATAAATAACGACTTTATTGTCGCCTCTAGGGCATATTTCCTCCAGTCTCCCACTTGCACTAGAGTCAATAATCCAGTTCACATCATCATGTGATTTAACACCAATAGTTCACATCTTTATGTGATTAGTTCACATCGCCATGTGACTAACACCCAAAGGGTTTACTAGATTCAATAATCTAGCTCACATCGCTATGTTATTAACACACAAAGATTACTAAGGTGTGATCATATTTTTGCTTATGAGAGAAGTTTAGTCAATGGGTCTGCGACATTCAGAGCCGTATGTATTTTGCAAATTTTCTATGTCTACAATGTTCTGCATGGAGCTACTCTAGCTAATTGCTCCCACTTTCAATATGTATCCAGATTGAGACTGAGAGTCATTCGGATCGGTGTAAAATCTTGCATCGATGTAACTCTTTACGACGAACTCTTTATCACCTCCATAACCGAGAAATATTTCCTTAGTCCTCTTAGGTAACTAAGGATAACTTTGACCACTGTCCAGTGATCCACTCCTGGATCACTATTGTACCCCCTTGTGAAACTCATGGAAAGGTACACAATAGGTCTGGTACACAACATAGCATACTTTATAGAACCTATGGCTGAGGCATAGGGAATGACTTTCATTCTCTTTCTATTTTCTGCCATGGCCGGGTTTTGAGTCTTACTCAACTTTACACCTTACAATACATGCAATAACTCCTTCTTTGACTGTTCCAATTTGAACTACTTCAAAATCTTGTCAAGGTATGTACTCATCGAAAAAATCTTATCAAGCATCTTGATCTATCTCTATAGATCTTGATGCCCAATATATAAGTAGTTTCACCGAGGTCTTTCATTGGAAAACTTTTATTCAAGTATCCTTTTACGCTATCCAGAAATTCTATATCATTTCCAATCAACAATATGTCATCCACATGTAATATTAGAATTGCTATAGAGCTCCCATTCACTTTCTTGTAAATACATGCTTCACCATAAGTCTGTATAAAACCATATGCTTTTATCACACTATCAAAGTGTATATTCCAACTCCGAGAGGCTTGCACCAGTCCATAAATTGATCGCTGGAGCTTGCACACTTTGTTAGCAGCTTTAAGATCGACAAAACCTTTTGGTTGCATCATATACAACTCTTCTTTAAGATATCGATTAAGGAATGCAGTTTTGACATCCATTTGCCAAATTTCATAATCATAAAATGCGGCAATTACTAACATGATTCAGACAGACTTAAGCATCGCTATGGGTGAGAATGTCTCATCATAGTCAACTCCTTGAACTTGTCGAAAACCTTTCGCAACAAGTCGAGCTTTATAGACAGTAACATTACTGTCAGCGTCAGTCTTCTTCTTGAATATCCATTTATTCTCTATGGCTTTCCGATCATCGGGCAAGTTAACCAAAATCCACTATTTATTCTCATATATGGATCCCATCTCAGATTTCATGGCCTCAAGCCATTTCGCGGAATTTGGGCTCATCATCGCTTCCTCATAGTTCGTAGGTTCGTCATGGTCTAGTAACATGACTTCTAGAATAGGATTACCATACCACTCTGGTGCGGATCGTACTCTGGTTGACCTATGAGGTTCGGTAGTAACTTGATCTGAAGTTTCATGATCTTCATCATTAGCTTCCTCACTAATTGGTGTAGGAATCACTCGAACTGATTTCTATGATGAAGTACTTTCCAATTCCGGAGAAGGTACAATTACCTCATCAAGTTCTACTTTCCTTCCACTCACTTCTTTCGAGAGAAACTCCTTCTCTAGAAAGGATCCATTCTTAGCAACGGATATCTTGCCTTCGGATCTGTGATAGAAGGTGTACCCAACAGTCTCCTTTGGGTATCCTATGAAGACACATTTCTCTGATTTGGGTTCGAGCTTATCAGGTTGAAGCTTTTTCATAAGCATCGCAGCCCCAAACTTTAAGAAACGAAAGCTTAGGTTTCTTGCCAAACCACAGTTCATATGGTGTCGTCTCAATGGATTTAGATGGTGCCCTATTTAACGTGAATGTAGCCGTCTCTAAAGCATAACCCCAAAACAATAGCAATAAATCGGTAAGAGACATCATAGATCGCACCATATCTAATAAAGTATGGTTACGATGTTCGGACACACCATTACGCTGTGGTGTTCCAGGTGGCGTGAGTTTGAAACTATTCCACATTGTTTCAAATGAAGACCAAACTCATAACTCAAATATTCACCTCCACGATCAGATCATAGAAACTTTATTTTCTTGTTACGATGATTTTCCACTTCACTTCGAAATTCTTTGAACTTTTCAAATGTTTCATACTTATGTTTCATTAAGTAGATATATACCCATATCTTCTCAAATCATCTGTGAAGGTTAGAAAATAACGATACACACCGCGAGCCTCAACACTCATCGGACCGCATACATCAGTATGTATTATTTCCAACAAGTTAGTTGCTCGCTCCATTGTTTCAGAGAACGGAGTCTTAGTCATCTTGCCCATAAGGCATGGTTCGCAAGCATCAAGTGATTCCAAAAGCCCATCAGCATGGAGTTTCTTCATGCGCTTTACACCAATATGACCTAAACGACAGTGCCACAAATAAGTTGCACTATCATTATTAACTTTGCATCTTTTGGCTTCAATATTATGAATATGTGTATCACTACAATCGAGATTCAACAAAAATAGACCACTCATCAAGGGTGCATGACCATAAAAGATATTACTCATATAAATAGAACAACCATTATTCTCTGATTTAAATGAATAACCGTCTCGCATCAAACAAGATCTAGATATAATGTTCATGCTCAACACTGGCACCAAATAACAATTATTTAGGCCTAAAACTAATCCCGGAGGTAGATGTAGAGGTAGCGTGCCGACGGCGATCACATTGATTTGGGAACCATTTCCCACGCGCATCGTCACCTCGTCCTGAGCCAATCTTCGTTTAATCCGTAGACCCTATTTCGAGTTGCAAATATGAGCAACAGAACCAGTATCAAATACCGAGGCGCTACTATGAGCATTAGTAAGGTACACATCAATAACATGTATATCAAATATACCTTTCACTTTGCCATCCTTCTTATTCGCCAAATACTTGGGGCAGTTCCGCTTCTAGTGACCAGTCCCTTCGTAGTAGAAGCAATCAGTTTCAGGCTTAGGTCCAGACTTGGGTTTCTTCCCTTGAGTAGCAACTTTCTTGATATTCTTCTTGAAGTTCCCCTTCTTCCCTTAGCCCTTTTTCTTGAAACTAGTGGTCTTGTTAACCATCAACACTTGATGCTCCTTCTTGATTTCTACCTCCGCAGCCTTTAGCATCGCGAAGAGCTCAAGAATTTTCTTTTCCATCCCTTGCATATTATAGTTCATCACGAAGCATTTATAGCTTGGTGGCAGTGATTGAAGAACTCTATCAATGACACTATCATCAAGAAGATTAACTACCAGCTAAGTCAAGTGGTTATGGTACCCAGACATTTTGAGTATATATTCATTGACAGAACTATTCTCCTCCATCTTGCAGCTATAGAACTTGTTGGAGACTTCATATCTCTCAACTCGGGCATTTGCTTGAAATATTAACTTCAACTCCTGGAACATCTCATATGCTCCATGACGTTCGAAATGTCTTTGAAGTCCCAATTCTAAGTCGTAAAGCATGGCACACTGAACTATCGAGTAGTCATCAGCTTTGCTCTGCTAGACGTTCATAATGTCCGGAGTTGCTCCTGCAGCGGGTCTTGCACCCAGCCGTGCTTCCAGGACGTAATTCTTCTATGCAGCAATGAGGATAATCCTCAAGTTACGGACCCAGTCCGTGTAGTTGTTACCATCATCTTTCAACTTAGCTTTCTCTAAGAACACATTAAAATTCAAGGGAACGGTAGCACGGGCCATTGATCTACAAAAACATTTATATGCAAAAACTATCAGGACTAAGTTCATGATAAAATAAAGTTCAATTAATCATATTACTTAAGAACTCCCACTTAGATAGACATCCCTCTAGTCATCTAAATGATCACGTGATCCATATCAACTAAACCATGTCCAACCATCACGTGAGATGGAGTAGTTTTCCATGGTGAACATCACTATGTTGATCATATCTACTATATGATTCATGTTCGATATTTCGATCTCAGTGTTCCGAGGCCATATCTGCATATGCTAGGCTCGTCAAGTTTAACCTGAGTATTCTGGACGTGCAAAACTGGCTTGCAGCCATTGTATGTGAACGTAGAGCTTATCACACCCGATCATCACGTGGTGTCTCGGCACGACGAACTGTAGCAACGATGCATACTCAGGGAGAACACTTATACCTTGAAATTTAGTGAGGGATCATCTTATAATGCTACCGCCGTACCAAGCAAAATAAGATGCATAAAGGATAAACGTCATATGCAATCAAAATATGTGACATGATATGGCCATCATCATCTTGTGCCTTTGATCTCTATCTCCAAAGCATCATCATGATTTCCATCGTCACATGCTTGACACCTTTGATCTCCATCCTAGCGTCGTTGTCGTCTCGCTAACTATTGCTTCTACGACTATCGCTATTGCTTAGTGATAAAGTAAAGCAATTACATGGAGATTGCATTTCATACAAGAAAGCGACAACCATAAGGCTCCTGCGAGTTGCCGATAACTCTTACAAAACATGATCATCTCATACAACAATTTATATTTCATCACGTCTTGACCATATCACATCAGAACATGCCCTGCAAAAACAATTAGACGTCCTCTACTTTGTTGTTGCAAGTTTTACGTGGCTGCTGCAGGCTTCTAGCAAGAACCGTTCTTACCTACGCGTCAAAACCACAACGATTTTTCGTCAAGTGTGTTATTTTAACCTTCAACAAGGATCCACCATAGTCAAACTCGATTCAACTAAAGTTGGAGAAACAGACACCCGCCAGCCACTTGTGTGCAAAGCACGTCGATAGAACCAGTCTCATGAACACAGTCATGTAATGTCGGTCCAGGACTCTTCGTCCAACAATACCGCCGAATCAAAGTAAGACGTTGGTGGTAAGAAGTATGACTATTATCACCCACAACTCTTGGTGTTATACTCGTGCATATCATCTATGCATAGACCTGGCTCGAACACTGTTGGGGAACGTAGCATGCAATTTCAAAAAATTTCCTATGCTCATGCAAGATCTATCTAGGAGATGCATAGCAACGAGAGGGGGAGAGTGTATCCACGTACCCTCGTAGACCAAAAGCGAAAGCATTAGATTAACGCGGTTGATGTAGTCGAACGTCTTCACGATCCAACCGATCCAAGTATCGAACATACGGCACCTCCGTGTTCAGCACACGTTCAGCTCGATGACATCCCTCGAACTCTTGATCCAGTAGAGGTTCGAGGGAGAGTTCCATCAGCATGACGGCATGGTGACGGTGATGGTGATGTGATCCGCGCAGGGCTTCGCCTAAGCACTACGACGCTATGACCGGAGGAGTAAACTGTGGAGGGGGGAACCGCACACGGCTAAGAGAAATCTTGGTGTACCTTTGGGGTGCCCCCCCACCGTTTATAAAGGAGGGGGAGGAGGCCGGCGGCCAGGAGGGGCGCGCCAAGAGGGGAGTCCTACTTGGACTCCTAGTCCAAGTAGGATTCACCCCCTTTCCTTTCTCCACCGGAGGGAATAGGAAGGAGAGGGAGAGGGAAAGGGAAGGGGGGGGGGGCGCCCCCTCCTCCTTGTCCTATTCGGACTCCCTAGTAGGGGGGCGCGCGCCACCCCCCATGGGCTTCCCTCTCTCTCCCTTTAGGCCCATGCAGGCCCAACACTTTCCCGGGGGGTTCCGGTAACCCCTCGGTACTCCGGAAAAATACCTAAATCGCTTGGAACCATTCCGATGTCCGAATACTACCTTCCAATATATGAATCTTTACACTCCGAACAAACTTCGGTCCACCAAATCACATAACTCATATAATATAGAATCGTCATCGAACATTAAGCGTGCGGACCCTACGGGTTCGAGAAATATGTAGACATGACCGAGACACCTCTCCGATCAATAATCAACAACAGAACCTAGATGCTCATATTGGTTCCCACATATTCTACAAAGATCTTTATCGGTCGTACCGTAATGACAACATATGTTATTCCCTTTGTCATCGGTATGTTACTTGCCCGAGATTCGATCGTTGGTATCTTCATACCTAGTTCAATCTCGTTACCGGCAAGTCTCTTTACTCGTTCCGTAATGCATCATCCTGCAACTAACTCATTAGTCACATTGCTTGCAAGGCTTATTATGATGTGCATTACCGAGAGGGCCCAGAGATACCTCTCCGATTCTCGGAGTGACAAATCCTAATCTCGATCTATGCCAACCCAACAAACACCTTCGGAGACACCTGTAGAGCATCTTTATAATCACCCAGTTACGTTGTGACATTTGATAGCACACAAGGTGTTCCTCCGGTATTCGGGAGTTGCATAATCTCATAGTCAAAGGAGTATGTATAAGTCATGAAGAAAGCAATAGCAATAAAACTTAAGGATCAACATGCTAAGCTAACGGATGGGTCTTGTCCATCACATCATTCTACTAATGATGTGATCCCGTTCATCAAATGACAACACATGTCCATGGTTAGGAAACTTAACCATCTTTGATTAACGAGCTAGTCTAGTAGAGGCTTACTAGGGACACAGTGTTTTGTCTATGTATCCACACATGTATCTAGTTTCCGGTTAATACAATTCTAGCATGAATAATAAACATTTATCATGATATAAGGAAATATAAATAACAACTTTATTATTGCCTCTAGGGCATATTTCCTTCAAGTTTGTCCCTCGTGTTAGGTGATTCGGGTTGGGTGCTTC
Organism: Triticum dicoccoides; assembly: GCF_002162155.2. Taxonomy (NCBI): domain Eukaryota; kingdom Viridiplantae; phylum Streptophyta; class Magnoliopsida; order Poales; family Poaceae; genus Triticum; species Triticum dicoccoides. The sequence goes on along the minus strand of NC_041384.1, from coordinate 370,218,104 downwards.
ATTGGTTTTGGGTGACTTGGTTCGTCGGGGTCGGCAACTGAGGGAGTCCTGGATATGGGGTCCTCGGGCGCCCGAGCTGTATGATATGGGCTGGATGTCAGGACCCCGATTCCAAATCACATCGATCTAGCCGGTAACACCTCATATCACTTTGCGGCCTCACGCACGGTATTCCCACGGGCGTCGCCTTACCATGGCCCGAGACCGTTTGCGCCTTTTGGCTCACGTATATGATAGTGTTGCTAGCATCCATATGATAGAGAACCCGGGCCGACATGACTAGTCGTGAACCCAAAGTGGCACTAACTTATGGGGACAAGCATACATGAATCAACATCGAGCATGTCGGTCAGCAATGTGTGAATCTGGGTTGTAGCACTGGGCTAACAGGACTCCGGGAACCCGGGCTGTAGCAGGCTAGGCAGGACTCCGGATGTCACCGCGTGATATTTCCCCGAAGGGACAGACACAGGAACAAAGTGAATCACATGCCGGCCAGTCAAGCGTTCCGGAGCAGTAGTGCTGGGCTAGCAGGTCTCTGGTGAACCGGGCTGTAGCGGACTACTATGGCTCATGGAAGCACAAGACTACATTTCCCCATAAGAGAGGCTACCAAGGATCAACAACTAGGTTGTCGGATCCCACACATACCAAGCATTTCAATCATACACACAATATGCTCGATATGTGTAAATACAACATGGCATCATAACATAACTCTATGACTCAAGTATTTATTCATTAGGCTCCGAGGAGCGAGATATTACAAACATGGGTCTCCTGACCCAACATTCAGAGCATACAAGTCAAATCACATGCGGAAGCTTAACATGTCTGAGTACAGACATCTACAAATGAAAAAGGCTGAGAAGTCTGACTATCTACCAGATCCTGCCGAGGGCACAAGATCGTAGCTGAGGTATCAAGCTAAACGTCGAAGTCCACACAGAACTACTAGCGAGACTGCCGTCTCTCTACAAAACATAAAATAGGCAAACATGAGTACAAATGTACCCAACAAGACTTACATCAGAACTAACTACATATGCATCGGTATCAACAAAGGGGGTGGTGGAGTTTAACTGCAGCAAGCCAGCTTTGACTCGGTGGCTATCTTAAACTATGACTGCAAGTAACTCTTTTGAGGTGGTGCACACGAGTCCACATATTCACCATATCAATACACCACTATGGATCCACTCCCATCCCCCTACGAGAACGCCATCCATAGCACTCATGCTTATCTTGCGCATTTTAGAGTATCCACTTTCACTTGTCTATGAACTGTTATAGGCAACCAAGTAGTCCTTTACCGCGGACACAGTTATTCGAATAGATGATGTTAGCCCTGCAGGGGTGTACTTCTTCATACACGCTCTCACCACTTACCGTCGTTTACACAACATGTACTCGGCAACCTTCAAGCGGAATCCCAACGAGGGTGTCGGCCACGGCCTACCTAAACACTCAAGTCTCTAGTCCAGGTTTATCGCCTATCCAGGTTCCATCCGCAGGGAGTCCGGCCGAGGTTTCCACATACAGCCCCGGACGATGTGTACAGGGTTCTGAGACACCAAACGGGCGCCCGACATGCCCGGCCACGGTGTATCTACCGCATCATAGCCCACCCCTAGGGTTAGCGCTACGCACAGCCGCCAACACATATCCTATAAACACCAGAAACTAGTTGCAACTCCTGGACAGAGAACTAGGGTGGTTAAGAAGCCGAGAGGGTCCATTGGTTTCGGGCCCAATGCATGGTAGTAGCTGGTTCTTAAATCACACATACAGATTCGGTGCTTAAGGACGGTTCCAATGAAACAACCCACCATGTACTCCTACATGGCCTCTCATCGATACCTTTACCAAATCGTGTTCAACACACTTAGCTCACACACAGTAGGACATGTTCACAACTTTCCAATTCATCCCCGATGAATCAGACCTGACACAACTCTAAGCAATATAGGAGTACATGGGCTTGCTCTGACGGTTTGGAGAAATAGTTCACTTCTCCCCATCTCGCAAGACCAAGGAATTTTTCTTGGTGGCTTCTTTCTCTTCGGCTTCTTTTCCCCTCTCCGAGGAATCAGTGGGGGTGGCTTTAAAATGCTGCATCGGGGGGCACCCTAAAGGATTCAAGGTTTCCAAGCTTTCTGATCGATCCTTTCGGTTCTCGGTGGCTGGTAATAAAGTTGGTCATTTTATTCATGGTCTCAAAGATCGCATTTGGCCGGATTTCGTTTGCCATTTTCACCTGTTCAATGGCCGGTTCAATGGCTACAAGCATTATGATTTTCAATGGCATGCGGATGAAAGACTCGAACTGGTTGCTAGCTGCTCCCCCATGGCTGTTCGGTATAACAAACCCATCTTTGGGACTATGAATTTATGCAGCGAATCATCTAAAGAGTTGAGCAAATTTGTTATCACGCCAATAGACTCCATGGATTTTCATGATCAACATGGCCATGAAGCTTCATGCTCATCCTCCTCTCCTTCGAGATTGATGGACCAGACAATTGCTACGTCCATCACGGATCCACTGCATGCACACAATCAATGCGGGTCTCAACAATTGGAATCTTTCGAGCATTCAATTCTGATTGGCAGTTTCCGATTTGCTACAAATTTGGCATACCCTCAACTGCCGCAGTGTTTCCTTTCCTCTGCTCTCAGGTATGCCCCCAAGCACCAATCCTGGCTGCCATCATTATCAAAATCTCATATTGCTGATTTAAGGCAAGCGGGATATTCCCCTATGGAAGTTTCGGATATTATCCAAAGATGGGGTACTCTTTGCTCTAAATGCTTACAATGGGGCCACCATATTTCGAATTGTCAAGCCCGGATTATTTGCCTGAAATGCTCAGCTCCGGGACACAAATGCATTAACTGCCCTACCCAGGAAACTACCACCAATATATGCAACAAATTATTGACAGATGCTCATAATGATCCGGTCAAATCATCCTGTTTTGGGCAGCAAATCACTCGGCTTCCTTCAATGGCCCTGCTTTGCCCCCCCCATTCGGCCGAATAGCCCCCCTCCATCTACCGTCCGATGCACGATCTGCGGTCACTATGGCCATCTAGCACACTCCTGCTGGCGGCGCCGGTGGCCCCAGCAATGGCAGTGGCGACCAAAAACCACCCCGTCCACCCTAGACGCCTCACATTCCACCTCCCAGCCTGCCCTGCTTCCCAATGGTGCAGAGCACTCTGCTCTGACCTCCACGCCAGCCTCTCCAACCGCTCCCACCATCCTCACCACCCACCCCGCCGCTGTCACACCCCCCGCCGCTGCCACCACCCCCGCCATGGCCAACTATCCGGTGAACCCCATCCCATTCCTGCCGGCGGGATGGTCTGTTAAGCCGGGACCTGCTGATCGGAAGGTGCAGGCGGACATGGCGGTCAATCCCATCCCCCCGCTCAACAATAGCTTCCTGGTAATTGCGTAGGTGAGCAGATTTGTGCCACTGCATCTCCGAGAGGGTCTCCGCGACACCATTGAAGGCCTCCTCCATGAAGCTGGGTTGCACACCACTGAATCTTCAGATCATCCCCTCGGTATCGGTATGTTCGCATTTACAAACTCTTTTGTCAGAGATACTGCGGTCAACACCACGTTCCAATTAGATGACGAAGATCTGGTAGTCTCCTTTGTTAGACACAATGCTGCACTGAATATGCGCAACACCACCTATGGGCCTGAAGTTTGGTTAATGTATATTGGTTTTCCGGATGATTATCAGACGGACTTCTATCTTCAGCGCTCTGTAGATGACTATGGTAGGCTTGTCACTTGGAACAACCCAAACATTGATCGTCAGATAGTGCTTATCAAGGTCAGAGTGATTCATATGAGGCTCATCCCCAAAAGCATTGTTGTCCGTCAGCTTGGGGGTGATAGAGCTTGTTGGACTGTTGCTGTTTTCATTTTAAGAGGTGCTGATTGGAATGCGCATGATCCTGAGGTTCCCACGGCGGATGAGGAGCCGCCTCCGGCCAATGGCGTCCCCCATCCCATGTTTGGGGATGGTCTCACTGCAGAGCAGTTATATCAGCAGCAACTGCAGAACTGGCTTATTCAGAATGGGATTGGTAATGACAATGAGCCGCACCAGGCCGCTCATCAGGCTGATGCCCAATGGGGTGCTTGGCCTGCTCCAGCTCATCATGCACCGCAGATGCCTGCGGCCCTGGTCAACTTCCAAGCTTGGTTGGCTGCCCAAGGTTTGCGAGTCCAAGATGGTATCTTACCTGAAGATAATGTGACTGATAGCCTCAACTCTGCTTGGGATTCCAGCTCTGCTAGCTCACAGGGTTCTACTATTGCTCCTGCTCTTCCAGTTACCTTGTTTGTGCCTCCTCCTTAACCGGAAGTAATCTCCGTGGATGTTGTTGTCTCTGCTGTTAACCTGAATGTAAGCATCTCGGTCCAAGGTAATGATCTGGCTACTGTTCTTGTCAATGGGGTCATTCCCCGCAACATCTTCACTTCCTATCTTTCAAGGGCTATTTTGAGTGTGACTGCTACTTTTGGCCCTTGGAGCACTCGGTATGGCTTGCCCCCTCTTGAACTGCAATTGTCAGCTCTGCAGATCAGTTACCAATTTGCAAATGATGAGGCTGCCTTTACTGTGAATTTTGCACCTCGTATTCTGAATAACACACCTCCTCCATCTGCCGTACAGATTGTTGAATTACTTCCTGCTGAAGCTGAGCTCAATCTTGGCAATGTGACAGAGACCTCTTAGGTAGTTTCATTTGTCCCCACGGATGAGGATGGTAGTTTTCCCCCGCCTGTGGAGGTGCAGGGTTTGGCGCCTACTGGCATTTCAAATGATGGGCCTGGCAATCCTCATGATGAGTCTGACAATACAAGTGAGGGACCTCAACCCATGGGCCAGATTATCAATGACTCCTCTGAATTGGGCCTAGCTCAGGTTCTCCCAATGGTTCTTGGCCCATCCTCTGCTCGCCCACGTCGCTCCAAGTACCAAGTGCCGCTTGTCACTACTGAAGTTTGGCGTAGCACACGCTCCACCCGGTACGATGGCTTCAGAGTGCCTCAAATCTCAGATGTTCGGCCCTCGGTCTCCAAGGTCAAGCCTCGCCTCACTCCTTCGGCGGCCTCAAGCTCCTCCACGCATGCTGCGGACCAGCCACCACCGCCTACCCCTCTTCGCATCATGTAGGATATTGGTATCAACAGATGTGCAGTCCCTCCTCAAGAACTGACTGACACTGCGCTGCTGGCCTCTGAAGTCTCTGAAGCTCCTGCTGCTGGATCGGGGGATGACGCTTCCTCCTCGGAGTAAATTGGGTGTCAGTCCTATGCACCTTTTGCGCAATTGGAATGTTCTCTGCTGGAACATTCGTGGGATGAATTCCGACAAAAAACTTCTTGCTTTATCTAATGCTATCTCTGTCAGTGGCTGTGCCATAGTGTGTCTGCAGGAAACTAAGAAACCTGATGTTGACCTTGCTTTTATTAAAACTTGTTGCCCTAAGAGGTTCGATAAATTTGCTTTTGTACCATCCAGAGGTGCCTCGGGTGGTTTGCTCACCATCTGGAATAGCTCGGTTTTTTCTGGGGTAGTCTCTATTTCAGAAGATTTTGTTTTGGGCATCAGATTCACAAGTACTATTTCTGCTCATTCATGGACCCTATACAATATTTATGGCCCATGCACAGGTCCTGCTCGAGACATTTTTACCAGTTGGCTATATGATTTGGACATCCATTCAGATGCGGATTGTCTGTTTTTAGGAGACTTTAATTACATCCGTGGCCCTGAGAACCGCAATAAGCCAGGTGGTGACCCGAATGACATGTCCACTTTCAATGACATCATCCGTAAGTAAAATCTAGTTGAACTCCCCATCAAGGGCCGCCTCTACACTTGGAGTAATATGCAACATGACCCATTGCTCGAACAACTTGACTGGTTTTTTTACCTCGCTCCATTGGACTCATGTTTATCCTAACACCTTAGTCAAACCTCTTTGTAAGCCCGTCTCGGATCATACTCCATGTGTGGTGACCATTGAAACAAACATTCCACGGGCCAAGCTATTCCGATTTGAGGCCTACTGGCTGCTTCACCCAGGTTTCATGGATGTGGTCCAAAAGGTTTGGGCCCGGCCCATCAACTCCACTAATGCTGCCACGGTCCTTTGTTGGAAATTCAAGTTGCTACGACAAGAGTTAAAAAAGTGGAGTAAAAACATTTCTTTCCTTTTAGTGGCCATTGAGAATACAAACAAGACTTTGAATGAGCTGGATGACCTGGAGAACAAAAGACCCTTGACTCTTCCTGAATCCAACTTTCGTAGAATCATCAAGAACCATCTTCTAAGACTGTTGGACTACCAGAAGCAATATTGGAGAAAACGTTACACGATACGTTGGGTCAAATTTGGTGATGAAAATACAAAATTCTTTCAAGCAATTGCAACCGAGCGGTACAGGAAAAACAACATCGCTACCCTTCAAACCTCGGAAGGTCTTGTTGTGGAGGATCACACAGGGAAAGAAGCCCTTCTCTTTCAAGCTTACACTGAAAGACTTGGTACCTCCACCCCTACGCAAATGAAGTTTAATCTCCCTTCTCTGATCAGACCGACAGAAAATCTTGAACACCTCACACTACCTTTTACGCATGAGGAAATTGACGTGGTTATCAAAGAAATGCTGGCGGACAGAGCTCCCGGCCTGGATGGTTTTAGTGCTCTATTCCTCAAGGCTTGCTGGCCAATCATCAAGGAGGATTTATACTCCCTCTGCTTGCAATTTCATGCTGGGGATCTTAATCTTCAAAGCATTAATGATGGGCTAATTACTCTCATACCAAAGGTGGGATCACCATCCACGGTCAATGACTACCGCCCAATCACCCTACTTAATTGCTGCCTCAAACTCATTACAAAACTTCTAGCTAATCGGTTGCAAAAAGTCATTCTAAGGATCATCCACCGAACCAGTACGGCTTCATTCATGGGCGAACAATCCAAGATTGCCTTGCTTGGACCTTCCAATACATTCATCAATGCTAGACATCCAGGAGGAAAATTGTTCTCTTAAAACTGGATTTTGCAAAAGCCTTTGACACGATTGAACATGATCCCATGATCAAAATTATGCAGCACATGGGGTTCAATGACAAATGGTTATCATGGATTCAGGCCATCTTTTCCTCTGGGTGATCTTCCATCTTGCTCAACGGTGTCCCGGGTCGCCAATTTCACTGCCACAGAGGTGTCTGCCAGGGAGACCCACTATCGCCTCTCATCTTTGTGCTGGCGGCGGATCTTCTCCAATCTGCCATCAATGATGCCTTCAGGAGGGGTTTAATTGAGCTTCCCTTCCCCTCCAATGGGAACATGGATTATCCGACTGTCCAATATGCTGATGACACGCTCCTTCTCATGCTCGCCTGCCCCCGACAAGCTGCAATCATTAAGACCATCTTGTCTGATTATGCTTCTTCCATTAGGCTGAAAATTAACTTTCACAAGCCAACGCTCATTCCCATTAACTTGGACTCCAACATGACCTCCACCATTGCCTCGATTTTTGGTTGTTCGGTCGGATCTATGCCCTTTACATACCTTGGGCTTCCCTTGGGCACTTCCCGCCCCACACTTCACGACTTCAGGCCACTCGTCAGCTCCATAGAAAGGAACCTGTCCTCGACACTCTCACTCATGTCATATGCAGGGAAGTTGACCTTGGTTAACACAACAGTCACCTCGCTGCTCATCTACGCCATGAGCACGCTCAAGTTCCCTCCCAAGCTCATTGAGATGCTGGACAAAATTAGAAGAAGGTGCCTATGGATCAAAAAGATAGACCAAGGGGAAAAATGTAACTCTCTAGCGGCATGGGACATGGTTTGTAAGCCTAAGAACAAAGGAGGCCTCGGTGTGCTTAACCTCAGAATCCAGAATGAGGCCCTTCTCATGAAATTCCTGCACATGTTCTATAACAAGTTGGACATCCCCTGGGTACATCTTACCTGGGATGCGTATTATGATCGGAAAATTCCACACGCCGCAGACCCTGTTGGATCCTTTTGGTGGAAAGACGTTCTCAAGCTAACTCCAGAATTCCGCGGGATCTCTCGAGTCAATATTGTTTGTGGAACCACATCCCTCTTTTGGAAAGATCTCTGGACCAACCAATTACTTTTGGAGTCACACCCACGGCTTACTCATATGCTGTCGACGAGGATGTCTCTGTAAAAGATTTCTTGGGGATCACGTCATTGGGAGTGTCCTTTCATCTACCTCTCTCCCCCCCAGGCCCATGATGAAGTCAGGAACTTGCAATTAATCACGACCACTATGCAACCAATGACTACCACATCGGATGTTTGGCACTACGTTTGGGGCAAAACTACTTTCAAATCCACAGATTACTATTAAGTTCTTCTTCAGGAGATTCAATCCCATCAAGTCTTCCAATGGCTCTAGACATCTAAATGCACAATGAAGCTGAAAGTCTTTGCTTGGTTTTTACTCAATGACAGACTCAACACCCGTAATATGCTCAAGAGACGTCACTACAACATAGGAGACGACCATAACTGTTTACTTTGTGGGCTCAACATAGAAGAAACAGTTGAACATATGATCTTCACCTGCAACTTTAGTAAGCAATGCTGGCACGCTCTGGACATAAACTGGGAACCTTTTTTTGGGCGCCTACAAGCCATTGAAGATCAGAAAGCCTCCCACCCTACACCTATGTTACTTGAGAAATTTGTTGTGGCAGCATGGAGTATCTGGAAGGAAAGACACAACAAACACTTCAGAGCTATTGATCCTTCCTTCAGTTCCTGGCTAGGCAGATTCAAGAAAGACTTTCAGCTTCTGCAACACAGGGTCAAGGAGAATCAAAAGTCCTTTGTTCTCAACTTTGTAAACTCGCTACCCTAAAAATCTTAGATCTTATTTCTTTTTTCTACTCTTCTGCTTGATCCAAAGTGTTCAAGCTTCCACTCCCCCCATGTAAATACTCATCTCTGTACAGTGCCCCTTATTTTAATATTATAACACAGTAGGAGCCTTTCCTACTGTTTACGGTAAAAAAACAACTCTAAGCAATAGCAAGCATGACAAACAAGCATGAATGAGTAGGCACATCAGGGCTCAAACAACTGCTACTCATGCTAGTGGGTTTCATCTATTTACTGTGGCAATAACAGGTCATGCAGAGGAAAGGGGTTCAACTACCGCAACATGTAACAGTTGAATCATTGTTGTCCTAGTGCAGTAAAAGAGAGCATGAGCGAGAGAGTGGGATTGTATCGGAATGAACAAGGGGTTTTTGCTTGCCTGGCACTTCTGAAGATAGTATAGCTCTTCATCGGTGTCATCGATCACATCGTCGAAACCACGTCTACTAAGAGGGGACAAACACCGGCAAACGAGAGGGAACACAATCAATGCAATGCAACAATATGATGCATGATCATGACATGGCAATATGTTGTGGTTTGAGCTAATGCAACTAGAAACCAGATTAAATGAAGTTGGTTTGAACCAAGGGTTCAAATTCAAACTCCATATGTGCTTATTTAATTGCCAAATATGCAAATTGCCATATACAACAACCTTAGGTTGTTCAAACATGCATGCAAATGGTACAGATGGATAGATTGGATTTTTGATCATTTTTCATATATAAATTATTTCATTTGGAGTTACGGTTTATTTTCTGTGTTTTTTAGAAGTTTTAAACATTTTCTGAATATAAATAAATCATTTAGATTTATTTAAAATCCAGAAAAACATTACTGCATCAGCATGACATCGGTGTGACGTCATCAGGATAACAGGGGCTGACCAGGGTCAAACCTGACCCGTGGGTCCCACACGTTAGTCTCACAGTGCTGGCTCGAGTCACAGACAGGTGGGACCAGTCAAAAGCCACATCAGCAAAGTCAATGCTGACAAGTGGGTCCCATTGGGTTATGAACTAATCTAAACAGAAAATTAAACTAAACTAAACAGGCACAGGGCCCACATGGCAGTGGTACTAAGAGTGTTTAGCCCGGTCATTAGTGCTAACTAATCCGGCGCCACATCAGCAGTTAACGCCGGCGACCAAAGGCACGTCGGTGGCACGCCAGAGTTGCTCGGGACGGTGCTACAGGCGGTGATTTGCGGCGCGGTTTGGAGCTACGGCGAGCTGGCATCCGCGCGCATCTAGTGGAGCAATCAGTTTCATTGGGGGCGACCTAAATCGACGGCGGCGAGCTCAAAGGCGGCGGCCGGAGTTCGGCCATCGGTGGAAACGGGGCTACAGAGCACCAGGGGAAGAGCTGGTGAGTGCATCGTGCTCGTAGGGGTGCACTGGGCGCGCTGATGAGCTCGGACGCGGGTGGCAGCAGCTGTGGCCGCGACGGCGCCATGGACGGCGGCAGCGAGCTTCGGCCGAGGTGGAAAACATGGCTAGAGGACGAACGCGTCGACGGGGAGAGGGGCGAGGGGTGTAGGAGCGCACAACGGTTCCGCAGGGTTGGTCAGTGGGCTCGGGGAGGGGCCGGAGCAAGCGGGGCGGCGATGGAGATCTCCGGCGCCGGGAGGTTGAAGAAAACGGCGTGGAGGCACTCGGGGGCGTCCGGCGTTGCACATCTCGACAAGGAGGAAGAGGGGTACTAGGCGGAGCTCTTGGGCATCTCAGGGCGTCGCCGGGATGGCGGTGTCCGCGGTGGTGGCGAGCGGTGGTGACGGAGGTGTTCTGGTGGGAAGAACAAACGAGGGGGAGAGCGTTCGGGGGAGAGAGAGGGAGAGCCAGACGGCTATGGGGATCGCATGGCGTCGTCCGGACGCGTCGAGGAGGAGCCAGGCAGGCAGGGAGGAGGTGGTCGGGCGCGTGCCGGTGCGCGGTAGCTACACGCCTCGCGTGCTTCTGGCGCAAGGTGGGAGATGGTGGCGGCTCTGGTGGGCTGGGCCAGGTAAGTGGGCCACCAGGTGGGCTGTGCAGGTAACCTCAGCTGGGTTTTCTCTCTCTCTTTTTCTAATTCTTTTCTGTTTTTCTATTTCTTCTGTAGTGTCAGGGCTTTATTAAAAATACTTAGGCACACCCAAAAATCATAAAACTTGCTCAAGCCCACTGTTTGGAATGTATCCAACAGTAACATTTAAGTTTATGATTATTTGAGCATTTAAGATATTTTATAGCATTTAAATGCCCAAATGCAAATAGAGTATGATTTAATTCAGAGCCCAAATGTGTCATGGAAAAAATGTGCATCACCTCTGGTTACTGTTTACTACATTTTCCATAAATGATGAACATTTTTGAAAGTCATTTGGATTTACTGAAAATATTTTAGGTTAACCTAGTGAATTCCTTTGACGCTAGGGGTTTAGGCAATCCCCATTTCAAGTTTCTTTCAAGATTAAACATGATGCACACATGAGGCTAGCCTAGTGCATTACCAGAAGCTAGGGATGTGACACCGGACTGATGGGCCGTGAAGATATAGAGTATAAGGCTTTCCCCCGTGTCCGGATGGGACTCTCCTTTGCGTGGATGGCAAGTTTGGCATCCGGATTTATGGTTTCCTTTCTCTGTAAACCGACTCTGTACAACCCTAGGCCCCTCCGGCATCTATATAAACCGGAGGGTTTTGTCCGTAGAGGCAATCCGAATTCATATAGGCTAGACATCTAGGGTTTAGCCATTACGATCTCGAGGTAGATCAACTCTTGCAACCCATATACTCATCAAGATCAATCAAGCAGGAAGTAGGGTATTACCTCCATTAAGAGGGCCCAAACTTGGGTCAACATCGTGTCCCCTTTGTCTCCTGTTACCTTCGATCCTCAGACGCACAGTTCGGGACCCCCTACCTAAGATCGGTCGGTTTTGACACCGACAACGACCTAGGTCACTAGGGAAGAGGGGGTAGGCGAGTTTGTCCCTTGTGTTAGGCGATTTGGGTTGGGTGCTTTGGTGGTTTTGGGCGACTTGGTTCATCGGGGTCGGCGACCTAGGTCACGAGGTGAGAGGGGGTAGGCGAGTTTTTCCCTCATGTTAGGCGACTCGGGCTGGGTGCTCCGTTAGTTTTGGGCAACTTGGTTCGTCGGGGTCGATGACCTAGGTCACGAGGGGAGAGGGGGTAGGCGAGTTTGTCCCTCGGGTTAGGCGATTCGGGTTGGGTGCTTCGGTAGTTTTTGTCAGATTTCGGGTTCCGGCAGACCCTTGAGGTTCGAACATTGGGGTGCGCGCGTAGATCTCTCCCCTACCGATCTATGTCCGATCTCCTCGCGTGATCTAAGCTGGAAAAAATGAACAACACAAGGGACACGAGGTTTATACTGGTTCGGGCCACCATTGTGGTGTAATAACCTACTCCAGTGTGTGGCGTGGTGGATTGCCTCAGGGGCTGATGATGAACAGTACAAGACAAGAACAACCTCGCGAGAGGTGTTCTTGAGCTGGTGCGATGAACTGTTTGGGTGAGTTCGGTCGCCTCTCTCTCTCTCTCTCTGCTAGGGCTCTACCAGATCTCTAGCTGATGTCCCTACTCTGTGGTGGCTAGCTCTATTTATAGAGGCCTTGGGCCTCTCCCCAAAATAATGAGCGGGAAGGGCGCCAACAATTGGCCATTTTGAAGGGGAACATCTAGTACAAGTTATCCTGACCAAAGGTGGTCTTCGGCTGCCAAAAGTGCTGGTGATGACGCCGTGTTGGGCTCCACGGTGACCTCCATCCTACCGCTCTGCTGGTCTTGGTCTCGTTGCACCGGAATGGTAACCTTTGCCTGAGGCCTTGGCCTGTGCTTGCCCCCTTTGCACCAAAGGGGAAACAAGGACACTGCGCAGGCCGGCGCCCGCCTGGTCTCGATCGTCATGGTTTGCGTCACGGGCTCCTCGTGAGGTACCCCTGCCTTGATCTCTCCGCCTCCTCGCGAGCCTGCCTGATGAGGCTGCCTCTGAAGAAGCTTTCTGTCATCCGCCCCGCGAGGCTTGGCCCCTCGCGAGGGTATTGAGCTTGAGCTGATGAAGATGGGCCGCGCTGGGCCCCCACTTGAGCCATGCCGCAGGTCGCAGGCAGGCAAGTCTGGGGACCCCCGTTCCCAGAACGCCTACAGTAGCCCCCGGGCCCAAGGCGCGCCCGGGCTTGGCCTGGAGGGGAAGCGAAGGGGTAAGCGCGAAGCGCCGTGGGCCCCAATAGCCTGCGGCCTTGGGTGCCGCGTGGCGGTTGACTGGACGTGGGCGTCTGCGCTTCCCCACGACGCCTCGGCGGCCGCACGACTTGACAAGTCCCTGCATGCAGAGAGACCGGTCATGATTACCTGCGATCGTGGTGCTCGGCGGTTGGTCTCCTCCGGCTATAAGTACGGGGCTGCGTGAGCCCCTTCAGCTTGTCCCTTCTTGCTGCTCCTTTTCTTCTTCTTGGCTACTCACCGTTCCCATGGCTCCAAAGAGATTCTCGGCCCCGGAGAAAGGAAAGGCCCGCCAGGCAGGGCCTGACTCACCCCCGACCAAGCGCGGCCGAGGCCGCCCTCGCAAGTATACCACGATCCCCATGGTAGCCTCCCGCGGCCATGGAGGCGGTTCCCTGCGCGGTGGTGAGCGCCCGGTTGCCGATGGGGGGCACGCCGTGGGTGTGCGCCCCCTAGGCCACGCTTTCGCTCTGCGGAGGTGCTGCCGGAGTTCGTGTGTGGTCGGTGGACCCATCCAGCACCCGGCTCTAGCTCCCCTGTTTCTTCGTAGATGAACTGCCGGCCAGCGCTCGGTGCGGCTTCTAGCTCTAGGCAGACGGCTGCTGCAGCAGGGCCTCCTGGGCTTCGCTGGAGGTCTCCGTTTCTGGGAATGGGGCCCTGACACGCGGCTGGCAAACGTTTGCCCGCGCGCGCGGCCTGGGCCAGTGGTGCACCCTGTACTTCAAGTTTGATGGAGACGCCACCCTCTATGTGAGGGTGTTCGGGGAAGATGGTCGTCGTGCTGGGTGTTGCCCTGAAGACGATGACCGCGGCCGCCTGCCCAGCCCCGGCACTGACCAGGATGAAGATGGTGATTGGACGTACAGGCGGCGGTGCTTGGGGTTCGCTGAGCTTCGGCGACCCCCTCTCAGGCATCAGCTCCTCCAGCGGTGGCCGCGACCAGCCCCCGCGCCGTCGCTCCCACCTGGGTGAAGGTAGCGGGTCAGCCCGCCGTCGCGCCCCGGTGAAGCGAGAGGAGGGATCCGCCTAAGCCCCAGGAGCAGCTCGAGCCTTCGCTATGGGTTGGTGCAGGACGAATCGCGCCCGTTTTGTTTTCCTTCTTTTCCTGCGCAGAAATAGGAAGTAATGTAGGGCCCCGCGGGGGCGTGTTAGAACTGCTGCTGTTTAACCATCGCGTTGCTTCCGCTATTTCTGTGCTGTGTTTCCGCGCCGTGCACCCATGTGCGGGAACTATTTTACCTCGGTGGGGCTTGACGCGGTCCTCGCCTCCCGAGGCCGTGGCCTCGTCGTGCGCTTCGTGCCCTGCAAGGATTAGTAGGAGGGGTAACTTACGGTCTTGGTTGTGGGGGCAATCGGCCCAGGTCCTGCGCTCGTGTCGCGATGCCCGTGGGGCACGGACTGGGAGGGGTGCTCCCTCAGAGGACTCGGATAGGAAAGCTCCAAACGATCGGGGCAGAAAACACTCGTGAGGGCGCCCGCGAACCTCCCTCGCGAGACTTGTGCGAGAGAAAACGAGGCAAGCGAGTGAGAAAGATAAAGAGTCACAAGCCAGGAACGTCAACAGCTTCGATAAAACTTCAAACGGGAATAAACAAGCCAACAGCAGAAAGCAAATGGAAAAGCCGCATCCGACACCTATTCTAGTCTTCGACGTCTTCTCACCAGCGCGGAGCTAAGTGCTGCCACTGGGCGTGGGCGGGAGCCCCCGAGGCCCGAGGGCGGCACTCCGGAGACTCCGGGGCATGTACAATCCCACTCATTATTACATGAGAGTGTCACGGGCGGCGAGCTTCACAGGCACCGGGCCTTTCCCAAGACACGGCAGCTTCACAGGCATTTGCCTTCTTCACAGGCACTGGGCCTCTCCCAAACCGCGGCAACTTCACAGGCACCGGGCCTTTCCCAAAACGCGGCAGCTTCACAGGCATTTGCCTTCTTCACAGGCACCGGGCCTTTCCTTGGCGCTAGGCCTCGCTCAGGGATAGAACCTCTGAAGATGTTGAATGTTCCACGCGTTCTGGATGGGTACCCCCTCCGTGGTCTCCAAGCGCGCGGAGCCAGGCCTGGAGACATGAACAACCTTGAATGGGCCCTCCCACATGGGAGAGAGCTTGTGCAGCCCCTCCCTGGAGAGAACCCGTCTGAGTACGAGATCCCCTACCTCAAGAGTTCTGGGGTGGATGTTGCGGCAGTGGTATCGTCGCAGTGCCTGTTGATACCTTGCCGCTCCCAGCGCGGCTTCTCGGCGGCGTTCCTCCCCCAGCACGAGATCCATCCCCCGCATGGCATCCTGCTGCGTCTCGTCGAACGCCAGGACCCGTGCGGAGCGATGCCTGACCTCGTGAGGGAGAACAGCCTCTGCTCCGTAGACGAGGAAGAACGGGGTCTCGCCAGTCGGCTTGGTCGCAGTTGTGTGGATTGACCACATCACGGACTGGAGCTCGTCATACCAGCTCCTGCTATAGGCCTCCAGCTTCTTCTTAAAGGTCCTGGCTTCGAGGCCCCTCAGGACCTCCGCGTTGGCTCGCTCGGCCTGGCCGTTGCTCCAGGGGTGTGCTATCGAAGCGTAGCATATCCGCGTTCCAAGGTTAGCACAGTATGTTTTGAAGATATTACTGGTGAATTGCGAACAGTTGTCGGTGATGATGCGGTTGGGCACCCCAAATCGGCACATGAGGCCCTTGATGAACTTGACCGCAGAGCCTGCCGGGATTGTGCGGACGGCTTCCACCTCAGCCCACTTGGTGAACTTGTCCACAACGACGTAGAGGTAGCGATAGCCCCCTGGCGCCCGAGGAAACGGGCCCAGAATGTCCAGCCCCCAAACTGCGAACGGCCATGAGAGGGGTATAGTCTGTAGACCCCCCGTAGGCTGATGGATCTGCCTAGCGTGAAACTGGCGGTCCTCGCAAGCCCTCACCAGCTCAACGGCGTTGATGAGCGCCGTGGGCCAGTAGAATCCACTACGGAACGCCTTGCCAACGAGGGTTGATACGTCCATTTTGCATCACGCTTTTATATCAATATTTATTGCATTATGGACTGTTATTTCACTTTATGTCACAATACTTATGGCTATTCTCTCTTATTTTACAAGGTTTACATAAAGAGGGAGAATGCCGGCAGCTGGAATTCTGGGCTGGAAAAGGAGCAAATATTAGAGACCTATTCCGCACAACTCCAAAAGTCCTGAAACTCCACGGAACGTCTTCAAATAAATAAAGAAAAATCCTCGCAAAAGATGAAAGCCAGGGGGCCCACACCCTTCTCACGAGGGTGGGGCCCCGCCCCCCTACCTCGTGGGCCCCCTGGTGGCTCTCCGACGTCCATCTTCTCCTATATGAAGTCTTTCGACGAGGAAAAAATAGGAAGGAACTTTTCGACGAGACTCCGCCGCCACGAGGCGGAACCTTGGCGGATCCAATCTAGAGCTCCGACAAAGCTGTTCTGCCGGGGATACTTCCCTCCCAGAGGGGGAAATCATCACCATCGTCATCACCAACGCTCCTCTCATCGGGAGAGGGCAATCTCCATCAACATCTTCACCAGCACCATCTCATTTCCAAACCCTAGTTCATCTCCTGTATCCAATTCTTGTCTCAAAGTCCGGGATTGGTGCTAGTAGGTTGCTAGTAGTGTTGATTACTCCTTGTAGTTGATGCTAGTTGGTTTAATTGGTGGAAGATCATATGTTTAGATCCTATATGCATATTATTACCCCTCTGATTATGAACATGAATATGCTTTGTGAGTAATTACGTTTGTTCCCGAGGACAAGGGAGAAGTCTTGCTATGAGTAGTCATGTGAATTTGGTATTTGTTTGATATTTTGATAAGATGTATGTTATCTAGCCTCTAGTGGTGTTATGTGAACTTCTACTACATAACACTTCACCATTATTTGGGCCTAGAGGAAGGCATTGGGAAGTAATAAGTAGATGATGGGTTGCTAGAGTGACAGAAGCTTAAACCCTAGTTTATGCGTTGCTTCATAAGGGGCTGATTTGGATCCATATGTTTCATGCTATGGTTAGGTTTACCTTAATACTTTTGTTGTAGTTGCGGATGCTTGCAATAGAGGTTAATCATAAGTGGGATGCTTGTTCAAGTAAGAACAGCCGGTCCACCCACATATCAAATTATCAAAGTATCGAACGCGAATCATATGAACGTGATGAAAACTAGCTTGACGATATTCCCATGTGTCCTCGGGAGCGCTTTTCCTATTATAAGAGTTTGTTCCGGCTTGTCCTTTGCTACAAAAGGGATTGGGCCACCTTTCTGCACTTAATTTACTTTTTTACTTGTTGCTCGTTACAATTTATCCTATCACAAAACTATCTGTTACCACTTGTTTCAGTACTTGCAGAGAATACCTTGCTGAAAACCGCTTATCATTTCCTTCTGCTCCTTGTTGGGTTCGACACTCTTAATTATCAAAAGGACTACGATAGATCCCCTATACTTGTGGGTCATCAAGACTCTTTTCAGGGCCGTTGCTGGGGAGTGTAGGGCCTTTGGTAGGTGGAATTTGGTAAGGAAAAATTTATATATTGTGCTGAAATTTACTGTCATTTGTTACTATGGAAAGTAATTCTCCGAGGGGCTTGTTCGGGGTATGTTCACCCCGTCCAGTAGAGCAAAGAGTTGCTCCTCAACCTACTGAACCTATTGAAAATGAAAATCCTTTTGAATTTCCTTCGGGTATGATGGAAAAACTGCTAGCTGACCCTTTTACAGGAGATGGAACAAAGCATCCTGATGAGCACTTAATATATGTGGATGAAGTTTGTGGATTATTTAAGCTTGCAGGTATACCCGATGATGTTGCTAAGAAGAAGGTCTTCCCTTTATGTTTGAAGGGGGACGCATTGGTATGGTATAGGCTATGTGATGATATGAGATCATGGGACTATAAAAGATTGAAGTTGGAATTTCATCAAAAGTATTACCCTATGCATCTTGTTCATCGTGATCGCAATTATATATATAATTTCTGGCCTCACGAAGGAGAAAGCATCGCTCAAGCTTGGGGGAGGCTTAAATCAATGTTATATTCATGCCCCAATCATGAGCTCCCGAGAGAAATAATTATGCAAAGTTTTTATGCTCGGCTTTCTGAAAACAATCGCACCATGCTCGATACTTCTTGTGCTAGCTCTTTTATGATGAAGACTATTGAATTAAGATGGAAATTATTGGATAGAATTAAACGCAACTCTGAAGATTGGGACCTCGACGGATGTAAGGAGTCAGGTATGACACCTAAGTTTGATTGTGTTAAATCTTTTATGGACACCGATATTTTCCGTAAGTTTAGCACTAAATATGGACTTGACTCTGAGATAGTAGCTTATTTCTGTAAATCTTTTGCTACTTATGTTGATCTCCCTAAGGAGAAGTGGTTTAAATATCATCCTCCCATAGAAGTAAAAGTAGCTGCACCTATTAAAGTTTAAGAAAAGACTGTCACTTATAATGATCCTATTGTTCCTACTTCTTATGTTGAGAAACCACCTTTCCCTGTTAGATTAAAGGATCATGCTAAAGCTTCAACTGTTGTTCGTAAAAGCAATATTAGAACATATACACCTCCTGAGAAAGTTAAATTAGAACCTAAAATTGCTATTGTTAAAGATCTCTTGTCTGATAATATTGATGGGCATGTTATTCAGTTCGAAGGTGAAACTACTAGAATTGCTAAACCTTGTGATAAAGATAAACATAGACCTGTGGTAGGCGTGTCTGTTATTTCTGTTAAAATAGGAGATCATTGTTATCATGGCTTACGTGGTATGGGTGCTAGTGCTAGTGTAATACCTATTGACTTATATGAAGAAATTAAGAATGAAATTGCACCTGCTGAGTTAGAAGGTATTGATGTTACTATTAAACTTGCTAATAGAGATACTATTGCACCCATGGGAATTGTTAGAGATGTTGAAGTCTTATGTGGGAAAACTAAATATCCTGCTGATTTTCTTGTTCTTGGTTCCCCGCAAGATAGCTTTTGTCCCATTATATTTGGTAGACCCTTCTTAATACTGTCAATGCTACCATAGATTGCACAAAGAATGTTGTTACTGTTGGCTTGGATGATATGGTTCATGAGTTTAATTTCTCTAAATTTAGTAAACAACATCGTGAGGAAGAATTACCTAGTAAGGATGAAATTATTGGTGTTGCTTCTATTGCCGTACCTCCTAGTGATCCTTTAGAACACTATTTGCTAGACCATGAAAATGATAGGTTCATGAATGAAAGAAGGGAAATAGATGAAGTATTCTTTAAACAGGAACCTATTCTGCAACACAACTTGCCTGTTGAAATTTTAGGGGATCCTCCTCCACCCAAGGGTGATCCCGTGTTTGAGCTTAAACCTTTGCCTGATAATCTTAAATATGCTTATCTTGATGAAAAGAAGATATATCCTGTTGTTATTAGTGCTAACCTTTCAGAGCATGAAGAAGAAAGATTGTTGAAAACTCTGAAGAAGCATCGTGCTGCTATTGGCTACACTCTTGATGATCTTAAGGGCATTAGTCCCACTCTATGTCAACATAAAATAAATTTGGAAGCAAATGCTAAACCAGTTTGTGATCCTCAACGACGTCTGAATCCTAAAATGAAAGAAGTGGTAAGAAAAGAAATACTAAAGCTTCTGGAGGCAGATATAATCTATCCCGTTGCTGATAGTGAGTGGGTAAGTCCTGTCCATTGTGTCCCTAAGAAGGGAGGTATTACTGTTGTTCCTAATGATAAAGATGAATTGATTCCACAAAGAATTATCACAGGTTATAGGATGGTAATTGATTTCCGCAAATTAAATAAAGCTACTAAGAAAGATCATCACCCCTTACCTTTTATTTATCAAATGCTAGAAAGATTATGCAAACATACACACTATTGCTTTCTAGATGGTTATTCTGGTTTCTCTCAAATACCTGTGTCGGCTAGAGATCAATCAAAGACTACTTTTACATGCCCTTTTGGTACTTTTGCTTATAGACGTATGCCTTTTGGTTTATGTAATGCACCTGCTACCTTTCAAAGATGCATGCTGGCTATATTCTCCGACTTTTGTGAAAAGATTTGTGAGGTTTTCATGGATGACTTTTCCGTCTATGGTTCCTCTTTTGATGATTGCTTGAGCAATCTTGATCGAGTTTTGCAGAGATGTGAAGAAACTAATCTTGTCTTGAATTGGGAAAAGTGCCACTTTATGGTTAATGAAGGTATTGTCTTGGGGCACAAAGTTTCTGAAAGAGGTATTGAAGTTGATAAAGCCAAGGTCGATGCTATTGAAAAGATGCCATGTCCCAAGGACATCAAAGGTATAAGAAGTTTCCTTGGTCACGCCGGATTTTACAGGAGGTTCATTAAGGACTTCTCAAAAATTTCTCGGCCTCTGACTAATTTATTGCAAAAAGATATACCATTTGTCTTTGATGATAATTGTGTAGAAGCATTTGAAATACTTAAGAAAGCATTAGTCTCTGCACCTGTTGTTCAGCCACCTGATTGGAATTTACCCTTTGAAATTATGTGTGACGCTAGTGATTATGCTCTAGGCGCTGTTCTAGGGTAGAGAGTTGATAAGAAATTAAATGTTATTCATTATGCTAGTAAGACTCTAGACAATGCTCAAAGAAATTATGCTACTACTGAAAAAGAGCTTTTAGCAGTTGTATTTGCTTGTGATAAGTTCAGACCTTATATTGTTGATTCTAAAGTAACTATTCACACTGATCATGGTGCTATTAAATACCTTATGGAAAAGAAAGATGCTAAACCTAGACTTATTAGATGGGTTCTCTTGCTACAAGAATTTGATTTGCATATTGTCAATAGAAAGGGAGCTGAGAACCCCGTTGCAGACAATTTGTCTAGGTTAGAGAATGTTCTTGATGACCCACTACCTATTAATGATAACTTTCCTGATGAACAATTAAATGTTATAAGTACTTCTCGTAGTACTCCATGGTATGTTGATTATGCTAATTATATTGTTGCTAAGTTTATACCACCTAGCTTCACATACCAGCAAAAGAAAAAGTGTTTCTATGACTTGAGACATTATTTTTGGGATGACCCACATCTTTATAGAGAAGGAGTAGATGGTGTTATTAGATGTTGTGTACCTGAGCATGAACAGGAACAGATCCTACGCAAGTGCCACTCCGAAACTTATGGAGGACACCACGCTGGAGATAGAACTACACATAAGGTATTGCAATCTGGTTTTTATTGGCCTACTCTCTTCAAGGATGCCCGTAAGTTTGTCTTGTCTTGTGATGAATGTCAAAGAATTGGTAATATTAGTAGACGTCAAGAAATGCCTATGAATTATTCACTTGTTATTGAACCGTTTGATGTTTGGGGCTTTGATTATATGGGACCTTTTCCTGCCTCTAATGGATACACACATATTTTAGTTGCTGTTGATTATGTTACTAAGTGGGTAGAAGCTATTCCAACTAGTAGTGCTGATCATAACACTTCTATTAAAATGCTTAAAGAAGTTATTTTTCTGAGGTTTGGAGTCCCTATATATTTAATGACTGATGGTGGTTCACACTTTATTCATGGTGCCTTCCGTAAAATGCTTGCTAAATATGATGTTAATCATAGAATTGCATCTCCTTATCACCCACAGTCTAGTGGTCAAGTAGAATTGAGCAATAGAGAGATCAAATTAATTTTGCAAGGTCTAGAAAGAATTGGTCTAAGAAACTTGATGATGCATTATGGGCATATAGAACTGCATACAAAAATCCTATGGGTATGTCTCCATATAAAATGGTTTATAGAAAAGCATGTCACTTACCTCTCGAACTAGAACATAAGGCATATTGGGCTATTAAAGATCTTAATTATGATTTTAAACTTGCCGGTGAGAAGAGGTTATTTGATATTAGCTCACTTGATGAATGGAGAACCCAAGATTATGAAAATGCGAAGTTGTTTAAAGAAAAAGTTAAAAGATGGCATGACAAAAGGATACAAAAGCGTGAGTTTAATGTAGGTGATTATGTATTGCTATACAACTCTCATTTAAGATTTTTTGCAGGAAAACTTCTCTCTAAATGGGAAGGCCCCTACGTTATCGAGGAGGTCTATCGTTCCGGTGCCATAAAAATCAACAACTTCGAGGGCACAAATCCGAAGGTGGTAAACGGTCAAAGAATTAAACATTATATCTCAGGTAATCCCATAAATGTTGAAACCAATATTATTGAAACCGTAACCCCGGAGGAATACATAAGGGACACTTTCCGGAACGTTTCAAACTCCGAAAAGGAATAGGTATGTGGTACGGTAAGTAAACCGACTCCAAAACAATTTTTAAGGCAATATTTCTCTGTTTTGGAATATTTAGAAAAATAGAAAAATAAGTAGCAGTCCGGGAAGGACACGAGGGCCCCACGAGGGTGGTGAGTGCGCCCTACCCCCTTAGGCGCGCCCCTACCTCGTGAGCGCCTCGTGTGCCTTCCGGACTCCGTTTTCTTGCACGTTACGTATTTTGGTCGGTAAAAATTCATTATATAACCTCCCGAAGGTTTTGACTCCCGTATCATGCAAACCTCCTCTATTCTTGTTTCGAGCTGTTTTCTGTTAGGGTTTTCCAGGCTAGGCATCATGTCGTCTCCCTCCTCCAACAATGGTGACGATGATGCTTGGCTAATGAAGATAGATCTGAAGAGGGAAGAACCCACGAGGGTCAACAAGGATGAAAGGATCAAGAAGGCCACGGAGGATCAAGCTCCGGCAGCAAAAGACATCCTTCAACTCGATCATAACCTTCTTACCCCAACCGAGATCGAAGCTTTCAAGATGATTGAGTTAGCTCGTATACAAAACAAGTATCTCACACAAGAAAATATTTTGTTGAAGGAGCATATTGTCACACTCAAGGGCATTATTCGCAAGCTGGAGGACCTCTTACGCTCGATGTGCGATTATCTGTCACCTCCATCGTCTCCTCCAACAAAGAAGAATTGAGTATCTGGGTATGGGCACTCCCCTTGGCAACTGCCAAGCTTGGGGGAGGTGCCCCGGTATCGTATCACAATCACAACTCCTATCTTTACCATTTTTCTTAGTTCGATCCTATTAGTAGTATCTTGATCTAGTAGAATAAAGTTTATGTCATGATCTAGTTTTGAGTTTTGCTTTATGATCTCTCTATGTAATCGAGTCCGTTAGTTATATAATAAAGATTAGTGTCGAGTCAAGGGCTTGATTATTTTGCCATGATCTTAGGTGAATAAAAGAAAGAAGAAAAGAATAAAAAGAAACAAAAAGTTCATATTGATCTTATTGAGAGTAATGACTTCACATATAAAGAGTATGATGATTAAAAGTTGTTGGGAGTTGGCAGACATAGCTTTGGTCATTGTTGCAATTAATAGGAAGTAATAAGGAAAGAGAGGTTTTCACATATAGATATATTATCATTGACATCTTTTATGATTGGGAGCACTCATTAAAATATGACATGCTAAAGAGTTGATGTTGGACAAGGAAGACAACGTAATGAGTTACGTCTTTCTTATATCTGAGATAAAGTATGTTGTCATGGTTCCTCTAACTTGTTGAGCTTGCCTTCCCCCCTCATGCTAGCCAAATTCTCAGCACCAAGTAGAAATACTACTTGTGCTTCCAAAATCCCTAAACCAGTTTTGCCATGAGAGTCCACCATATCTACCTATGGATTGAGTAAGATCCTTCAAGTAAGTTGTCATCGGTACAAAGCAATAAAAATTTCTCTAAATATGTATGATTGATTGGTGTAGGAGAAATAAGCTTTATATGATCTTTTGATGTGGAAGTAATAAAAGCGACGGACTGCATAATAAAGGTTCATATCACAAGGGGCAATATAAAGTGACGTTCTTTCGCATTGAGATTTTATGCATCCAACCATAAAAGCGCATGGCAACCTCTGCTTCCCTCTGCGAAGGGCATATCCTTTATCATTATCTCCTACCTATGCAAGAGTCACGGTGATCTTCACCTTTCCTTTTTCATTTTATCCTTTGGCAAGCTCAGCATGTTGGAAAGAACATGATATATATATCTAATTGGATATAGGGGAGCATGAACCATTATTGTTGACATTACCCTTGAGGTAAAAGGTTGTGGGGCAAATCTATAAGCCCCTATCTTTCTCTGTGTCCGATTAAAA
Source organism: Triticum dicoccoides (assembly GCF_002162155.2). Classification (NCBI taxonomy): domain Eukaryota; kingdom Viridiplantae; phylum Streptophyta; class Magnoliopsida; order Poales; family Poaceae; genus Triticum; species Triticum dicoccoides. The sequence goes on along the minus strand of NC_041384.1, from coordinate 370,193,723 downwards.
CTCCGTAACCACAAGTATTGCATGAGTGTTAGCAATTATGGAGGACTAAATGATAGTTGAGTATGTGGACTTGCTTTTTAGCTCTGACATAGACTCTTTCCGATGTTATGATAAATTGCAATTGCTTCAATGACTGAGATTATAGTTTGTCGGAGCTCAATAAGGTTTATGATCTATACTTTTGCATTGTGAATAGATCATCACTTGAACATAAGTAATCATATGACAAAATCTATATATGTTGCTGTTATGAGAATAATCATGATGCCTTCATGTCCGTATTTTATTTTTATCGACGCCTCTACCTCTAAACATGAGGACATATTTATTGTTATCGGCTTTTCGCTTGAGGACAAACGAGGTCTAAGCTTGGGGGAGTTGATACGTCCATTTTGCATCATGCTTTTATATCGATATTTATTGCATTATGGACTGTTATTTCACTTTATGTCACAATACTTATGGCTATTCTCTCTTATTTTACAAGGTTTACATAAAGAGGGAGAATGCCGGCAGCTGGAATTCTGGGCTGGAAAAGGAGCAAATATTAGAGACCTATTCTGCGCAACTCCAAAAGTCCTAAAACTCCACGGAACGTCTTAAAATAAATAAAGAAAAATCCTCGCAAAAGATGAAGGCCAGGGGGCCCACACCCTTCTCACGAGGGTGGGGGCGCCCCCCCCCTAGGGCGTGCCCCTACCTCGTGGGCCCCCTGGTGGCTCTCCGACGTCCATCTTCTCCTATATGAAGTCTTTCGATGAGGAAAAAATAGGAAGGAACTTTTCGGGACGAGACTCCGCCACCACGAGGAGGAACCTTGGCGGATCCAATCTAGAGCTTCGACAGAGCTGTTCTGCCGGGGATACTTCCCTCCCGGAGGGGGAAATCATCACCATCGTCATCACCAACGCTCCTCTCATCGGGAGAGGGCAATCTCCATTAACATCTTCACCAGCACCATCTCATCTCCAAACCCTAGTTCATCTCTTGTATCCAATTCTTGTCTCAAAGTCCGGGATTGGTGCTAGTAGGTTGCTAGTAGTGTTGATTACTCCTTGTAGTTGATGCTAGTTGGTTTAATTGGTGGAAGATCATATGTTCAGATCCTATATGCATATTATTACCCCTCTGATTATGAACATGAATATGCTTTGTGAGTAATTACGTTTGTTCCTGAGGACAAGGGAGAAGTCTTGCTATGAGTAATCATGTGAATTTGGTATTCGTTTGATATTTTGATAAGATGTATGTTGTCTAGCCTCTAGTGGTGTTATGTGAACGTCGACTACATAACACTTCACCATTATTTGGGCCTAGAGGAAGGCATTGGGAAGTAATAAATAGATGATGGGTTGCTAGAGTGACAGAAGCTCAAACCCTAGTTTATGCGTTGCTTCGTAAGGGGCTGATTTGGATCCATATGTTTCATCCTATGGTTAGGTTTACCTTAATACTTTTGTTGTAGTTGCGGATGCTTGCAATAGAGGTTAATAATAAGTGGGATGCTTGTTCAAGTAAGAACAGCACCCAAGCACCGGTCCACCCACATATCAAATGATCAAAGTATCGAACGCGAATCATATGAACGTGATGAAAACTAGCTTGACGATATTCCCATGTGTCCTCGGGAGCGCTTTTCCTATTATAAGATTTTGTTCTGGCTTGTCCTTTGCTACAAAAAGGATTGGGCCACCTTGCTTCCCTTTATTTACTTTTATTACTTGTTGCTCGTTACAATTTATCCTATCACAAAACTATCTGTTACCACTTGTTTCAGTACTTGCAGAGAATACCTTGCTGAAAACCGCTTATCATTTCCTTCTGCTCCTCATTGGGTTCGACACTCTTACTTATCGAAAGGACTACGATAGATCCCCTATACTTGTGGGTCATCAAGGGTTCGTGACGATGAGTGGTGCCCACAGTCTCCGCCGTGTATGTCCGCCAGTAGCTCCTTTCCTTGCTCTCGGGAGATGCAATGTAGGGACATGTCATTTGGTCTCTTCCTGTAGAGCTCTCCATCCTTGATGCAATAAGTTGTGGCCTGCCGTGCCACACGCTCTGCTTCCTCCTCGTTCTCCGGCAGAGTCCCTTGCATCAGGTAGTTCTATAGCTCCGGGATCCAACACCCTTCCTGAGGCTCTAACGCCAGGAGCAGGCGTGCCCCTGAGGCCGGGCCGCAGACCGGGGCTCCTGAGGCAGGCGGCTGAGGGTGCTCCTCCCTTGGTTGCACCGTGCTCGACAGTGACGGCACCGCCGAGGGTTTGAAGAGCCGCTCCTCGAAGACGCCAGGCTCCCGAGGCAGCCGCCGAGATGCCCTCTTGGCTATGTCATCAGCTTCCTGATTGGTGCCTCAGGGCACGTGTTGCAACTCCAGCCCCCAGAACTATTTCTCCATCGTGCGAACCTCAGCGAGGTAGGCTTCCATGTGCTCGTCCTTTGGCTCGTATATCTTGTTGGAGAAGTTGACGAGGAGCTGCGAATCGCCCTTGATGATGAGGCGCTTTACCCCTAAGGCAATTGCGGCCTTCAAGCCTGCTATTAGGCCTTCGTACTCTGCTATGTTGTTGGAGACCTTTTCTCCGTGCTGGAAGCAGAGTTGTACGGCATAGTAGAGTTTGTCCTGGATAGGGGATACGAGCACTGCGCCAGCTCCCGCACTGTGCCGGGAGAACGCCCCATCGAAGTACATGACCCAGCCTTCCGACGCTTCACTTCCCGGGGAAAGTGATCGGTCTTCGCCTGCCTCGAGACCCGGCGCTTCTTCCCATTCTGCCACAAAATCCGTAAGTGCGGCTCCCTAGATGACTCTGGTCGTACTGAATTCTAGCTGAAATGCCTGTAGTTCAATGTTCCATTCAACAACCCTCCCAGCTGAGTTGGGGCTCCTGAGTACTCTTTCCAAGGGGTATGCTGAGACGACTTTGATGGGATGGCCTTGGAAGTAGTGGTGCAGCTTGCGTGAGGCCACTAGTAGCGCGAGGAGGAGTTTTGAGGCATGGGATACCGTGCCCTTGCGTCCCGTAGCACCGTGCTGACGAAGTACATGGGATGCTCGACAAGGTTGAGGGTGCTGGCGCAGCTTGCGTCCTCCAGAGGTTGAGGTGCCTCTTGAGACGGCGGAGCCCCCAGTGCTTGGTCGCCTGAAGAGGCCTCTCCTGCTCCGGGTGCGTTCTCCTGCTGCGGCTGTTCCTTTCCGGCCGCGGTTGCGGCCTTCGCGAGGCCCTCCCGGCTCTGCTTTGCTTCAGTTTGGACGGTCGATGCGGCCTTGGCACAGCGCTCCTCCCTGATCGCCACCAGGGCTGCGCTAGCGGAGTAGGGGGTGGCCGCAAGGTAGAGCACTAGGGGCTCCCGAGGACGCGGAGCTACCATCACTGGTGGGCTGGTAAGGTACCTCTTGAGGTCTTGGAATGCCTTGTCGGCCTCTTCAGTCCATTCGAAGGGGCCCTTTTTCTTCATTAGCTTGAAGAAGGGCAGCGCTCGTTCCCCCAGCTTGGAGATGAAGCGCCCCAGCGCAGTTACACGCCCGATGAGCTTCTGCATTTCTTTGAGGGTCCTTGGTGGGATCATGTCTTCGACTGCCTTGACCTTCTCCGGGTTGGCCTCGATGCCCCTGTGGGACACGAGGAAACCCAGGAGCTTGCCCGAGGGGACTCCAAACATGCACTTCTCCGGGTTGAGCCGTAGGTCCACTTTGTTGAGGCTCGCAAAGGTTTCTTCCAGGTCCTGTATCAGGGTTCACTACAAAAAAAAGACACATCCGTGACATTTTGGGCCGAACAATTTTTTTTTCTGTCATACATATGGCACTTCTATGACGATAATTGTGACAAAACCCGGTATCATCATAGATGTGGTGGGCTCCTACTTCTATGACAAAAAATCATGATAGAAAATGGTCTTTTCGTCCTGGGCGGGTCGGAGACGGAGCTGCATGACATTCTTTGGGCCGTCCATGACGGAAAAAACCGTGGTAGAAGCGAGGGGGAGGAAAATTTCGGGGAGTTCCCGGTTACGGTGGGAGGTCGGGGGCCGAGCGATGCGCGTTTCTCTCGTACACATACGTGCATGTGTGCGAGGCGTTGGCTCTAACTGAACCCGAGCAAGGCGTTGGGCTCTAACCAAACCCGAGCGATTGCACTGTAGGCTACACATTACTGAACCTGAGCGATCGATCGATGGCTGTTAACTGAACTTGATCGAGTGATTCCTTCGCTACTGCTGCTAACTGAAGCTGATC
>NC_041384.1:370166211-370189361 GCF_002162155.2 Triticum dicoccoides | reverse complement strand
AACAGGACCCCGTGGTGTGGAGGGCTGGATGAACAGTAGATGGTGGAGGGGTGCCCGTGAAGGGGTGGTTGAACAGGACCCCATGGTGTGGAGGGCTGGTTGAACAGTAGACGGTGGAGGGGTGGTTGAACAGTAGCCGGTGGAGTAGCGCACGGTGGAGGCTGGATGAACAGGAGCCCGTGGATGAACAGTCGCAGGTGGAGGCTGGAGGAGGTCGACGGTGGATGAACAGTACCTCGTGGAGGCTGGAGGGGGTCGACGGTGGAGATGAACAGTATTCCGTGGAGTCCCGTTTTGCGGTACGCCACACCCCTCCCGATGAACAGGACCCCCGTTTCAACCGTAGCGCTCCAACACAAGTCCGTTTCGTCCGTTTTGCAGTACGCCACACCCCTCCCGATCAACAGGACCCCCGTTTCGACCGTAGGAGGTCCGTTTCCTCCGTTTTGCGGTACGCCAGACCCCTCCCGATGAACAGGATCCCGTTTCGAACGTGGCCGGTCAAACACAAGGCCGTTTCCTCCGTTCTGCGGTACGCCAGGCCTCGTTTCCATCTCTTGTTTCGTCCAAGCCCTTCCAATGAACACGACGCATTCCGTTGCCTCCCCATGAACACAACGCATTTCGTTGCCTCCCCATGAACACGACGACGACGCTATTTCTCCGTTCCGACCCAGCCATGTACACGAGCCCTGGCCGTACGTATGCGCGAGTAGGCGTTCGAGACCCCGCCCGTATGTACACATACGTGGCCGTATTTTCTTTCTTGCACCCTGGCCGCTGTATGTACATGTACATGCTACGTGCGCGCCTCTACTACGACACGTGCGCACCCATACATCGACCAGTATATATGTACGTACACGTTCGCGACCAGAATGACAACGCTACGTACACTTCGACCAGGTGGGTCCCGACTGTCAGGCACTTCCTTGCGTGCGAAGATGTAGCTGGTGGGTCCCAGCAGTCCGGGGGAAACATTTTTCGCGAAATATGGTGGCCCGTCCGATGGGTCCCGCTGTTAGGTGGAGGAATAATTATTTTGCACATAATAAGGAGGCACTTCCTTGTTGCGGCCATGGACCTAGCTATCAGCCTCTCCATGTACAGCCCACGTCCGATGGAAGCCGTTACTTGACCACGTTGACCACGCTGCGCCGAGAGCACCAGGGTGGTGGATGACGGCGAGGCCTAGGAAGGGGACGACGCGGAGCCGGGGAAGACGCGACAGTGGATGCCCATGTGTAGAGGAGTACGAGGGTTCACTGGTTCGCTGCGGTGTGAGGCTGCTGTCGCTGTAGAATAACAGGGGGTGTGGGTGAGTAGAGGGATGGCCTGGCCAGCGGTAGGAGTAGTAGGGGCGGTGAGGCCTCCGCCGCATCGCAGCCGGCCACGGGAGGCAGGAGCACGAAGCACGACCGGCGCTGGTTTGGGCGGCTGGAGCAAGAAGACCAGAGGTTGAAGAAGCACTACGACCATTGGATGGACATCGTACGGTCACTGGAGCTAGAATCGTGCATATTGACTAAGTTGACAGAGCCCTCCATCCCCGTCAACTTAGTAGGCCCACAAGTCAGCCTGCCACTATACTGGGTCCCAGCTAACAGGAGGCACTTCCTTGCGTGCGAAGATATAGCTGGCGGGTCCGAGCTATCAGCGGCGGTAACGTTTTTTTCGCGAAATACAGAGGCCCTTTCGGCGGGTCCCTGATGTCAGGTGGAGGAATCATTATTTTGCGCGTAATAAGGAGGCATTTCCTTGCGTGCGGCCGTGGACCCAGCTATCGGCCTCTCCACATAAAGTCCACTTCAGATGCATGTCGGTCGTTGACCACGTTGACCAGGCTGCGCCGAGAGCACCAGGGCGGTGGACGACGGCGAGGCCTAGGAAGGGAACGACATGGAGGCAGGGAAGACTCGGCAGTTGTTTCCCACGTAGAGGGGAGTACGACTGTACGAGGGTTTACTGGTTCGTCTGCCGTCGCTGGAGAATAACAGCAGGTGTTGGTGAGTAGAGGGATGGCTAGGCCAGCGATGGGAGTACGGTGGGGCGGTGAGGCCTGCGCGGCAGCAGAGCCGGCCGCGGGGAGGAGGGGGCAGGCAGTCCCGCCGGCGCCTGTTTGAGCGGCTGGAGCAGGAAGAGCAGAGATTGAAGAAGCACGACGGCCGTTGGATGGCCATCCAACAGTCACTGCTTGTGGGTCAACCTTTTTTTAGGAAAGCCTCAAATCTGTGGAAAACATCATATAGCCCATTTGCTAATTCTTAAGGTTTTTTTGGAGCCCATATTCTTTTTGTTAGCATTACAGCCCATATTGTGGCCACAGTTAAAAAATTATACGAAATTTTGCATATTTCGGTGCGGTCCGAACTGTTTTTAATCCCGAAATTTCGACTCACATTCAAACTGATTTCAAAAATAAATGTATATCAATATAAAATCCAACAAATTCTCCACGCATAAAAATTAATGTAATTTAAAATCTCAAAATGAAAAAAAAAGATATTTGAAACTAATTGCCGGTTTGATGTGTTTTAAAAATGTACAACCCATTTCTCCTTACTGATGGGCCATTTTCTTGGCCAGCCGAATGAAAGCTCTCCTCGTCTTGAAAGATTTGCAGCCCAACAGGCCTGACAAAGCAACTTACTTGGAAAATCACAAAAAACTGGGCTGTGGCCATGGACCCAGCTGTCAGTCCATTTGTTTTTTTAGTCCATTTGATGGGCTGGGTGAAACAATGATGTAGCATCTATGCAGCCCATTTAAATCCCATTCGCATTTTTCTCGAAAGCCGCGGACTTGCTGGGCTGGGTGAAAATATCATGTTGGGCTAGACGGAGAAATGTTATAAAAACATAAACACATGATTGCACGTCAGTAAAATCTTTGCAAGCTTATGTATGCAATCACTAGGAGTTAACTTGCCAAGTTATATATAAACAATTATTATTATTATTTTGTAAGAACTTTCAACTTACGAAATAAAATATCATTTTAATTTGATGAGTTAATAGTACGTGGGGTATTATTATTTTTTAGGCTATACGTGGGACAGTTGAGTTGGTTCTAGGGGAAAGTACTGGGAGAAAACTCAGTTTACATCGAAAAAGGAAGTGGGAGAAAATTCAGAGACCTGCTGGATCCACCTGAGGAGGGGAATATGTTGGGAGGAAGGAGATTCAAAGCACGACAGCCAAGTGAACTAGTTTTTTTTACGGACAAGTAAACTAGTTTACATACATAAGAAAATTGTGACTAAAAAAAGCAATTAGGTTAATGGGTTCTTAAAAGAAATATTTCGGACAAAACAGATAATTAATTACGACACATAGGCTAATGCATGAAACACTCACATGATAAAGGTGCTTATAAACAGATAAAGTACAACATCTAGACCTTCCTGGCACGCTTGATCATGACGCTGCGGCTGTTCGTGTACTCGTCGGTTATGGGAAGCAGACACGCCCTCATGTCCAAGATCTGCATGTACATGTCGTAGCATGCGTATGCGCCCTTGGCCACATAGGTTATGTAGGCTAGATTCAGAGGTACCTCCCACGTGTTCAGGTCGTCTTCTTTCATGTTGGCATATTAGGGGTCGATGATGGTCTCAGCGAGGTCAACCACGGAGTCCTTCTCCTGCCCGTTGCTGATGATCTTGTATTGCTTTTGGATGTCGACAAGCTTGTTGCACCAGATGGCCGAATCGTCGCATTCTTCCTTCTCTCCACCGTAGCGAAGGTGCAGTTGGCGCTGTCGATGAAATGGGCGAATGCTCCAGAACCTGGTGCAGCCATAGGACTGAGGCGAGGCAGAGCTTCACCGAGTCCATATCATTGGTGTACATCACATTCAACTTGGTGCAGCCATAGGACTGAACGGCGAACTCAAAGGGGAACTCCTTGCTGAAGTCCATATCCAGCAGGCTCACCCCTCAGATCGCCATTGGAGTCTCTTCGAGTGAACAAGTGTGTAGGCGGAGGCAGCAGTTCGTTTTTCAGCTCTTGGGGAACTGGATTCAATAGTAAGCTGAGTGTGTACATGCGACAACAGTTACTACCCCTCCCTCGTTCACTGCACGCCTGGCAGAAGATGCACCCTCGGCCACACGTCGGTTCACGAGCGAGTCTGTATTGGTACTGTAATAACATGAGTTAGTGGTCACTTTACTTAAATTTAATTAGCTTTAATAGAAATTTGTACATAAAACAAGCAATGCATTCGCTCATTCTATCAGTGCCACAGGATCAACATGCACAACAATTAGAATTATTATTCTCAGGATGCACACGTTCATCACATTTGTCGCACTTTCACAAAAGATAATACTACCGAGTTTGAACTGTTTGTTATGGTTGTTGTCCTCTGCATCATCATGCCGTGTTTCCCAGCTTGCAAGATTCAGAACCAACAAATAAGATCCAAATAATAAGTACAACAAATATGCCTACACATCTCATTGATTCCCAGCTTGCAAGATTTAGAACCAACAAATAAGATCCAAATAATAAGTACAACAAAGATGCCTACACATCTCACTGATTCCCAGCTTGCAAGATTCAGAACCAACCCATTAGAGCCTTTTGATAAAGTGAATATCGGGATTAAATCCATCTTGGCTAGCCATGTCATACAATCGAAGAACTTGGCGAATGCTCTTGACCGTCACAACATCTGTAGTTGAGTATTCCTGTTTGCACAGCATGTTTGCACAACACAAACAAGGAGACAGGAGAGCATGATTTCGCTTTAATAGCGGCCTCCTTGAACTCAACCTCCAGCTCTACTTGGATGAGGTCTGCCTGGAGTTCCATGATTCAATTCATGCACCTTTCTCTGTAGTTCACCTGAAATGAAGCAAATATTGCATCATTCAGCTAGCAAGAAGTACTTGCTCTTGTGAGCTGGCAGGTTCTTCTTTAGTAGTTGCATTAAAATTGAGGAACATTAAGGTTGGCTGTCTGGCTCATGTAAGGTGCAACTATAATTTTCTTATCCTTTTGTGCAGTTCCACTAAAATAAAGTGCCATTGTGGTGACAGTGATGGCTCCATCTTGCAAAGGCTAATAAAATGTTGCACGAGATTACCAGCAGAACTTGACGGAGATTTTGGGAACTCCAATCACCATTTTGTGCAGTTCCACCAAAATTGAGAGATGTTGCCCACTTGACATTTTAGTTGAATTGCACAAGACACTCATTCCAAAAAAAAGTGTTTTGTGCAGTTCACCAAAAGGTCACAATAGCAACAAGGTGAAATGGATATCCCTATCTGCACAAAAAGATAGGAAGTAAACAGTTGCTGGTCAATAAGAATATATGAAACATATACAAAATGAAAAGAAGCATCTTAATTATGTTCATGGCAATCACGCAAGGACAGTAGAAATTTTAAAACATCAGCAATGCTTCATGTTACCAGAAGCATTATGATCAACAATGAGATTCCTCAAATATGGGATTACTTTAATGGTGGCATTGCTTGTTTACCGGACACAGTAAATCAACAGCAGGTAAAGAGTTGGTTTAAGGGCATGGGACCGTGGGGACACCAGGACACTTAGCAGCGTAAAGGAGCAACTTACTTATCATACTGGGGAAAACAACAGGAGTGTCATTTCTAACATAGTTTAATTGCATCTTATCACTGGAGGCATTAGATTAACAATAACACTGGTTAGACATGTCCCTAAAGTAACAGTGTGATCGCTTCATTTTACATGCGCCCTTACATTAACAACAACAAAAGGTTGGTATAAGGACATGCGACAGTGGACGCATCAGCACAATGTACCTACAAGGAGGCATAAAGTGGTGATGCCGAGTTTGTTCATGCTATGTGAGGGCAGCAAACCTAACCTTGGAGACCTTGTACTATGTGAGGGTAGCAAATCTAATCCTGGAGACCTTTTCCTATGTGAGGGCAGCAAATCTAATCCTGGAGACCTTTTACTATGTGAGGGCAGCAAATCTAATCCTGGAGACCTTTTACTATGTGAGGGCAGCAAATCTAATCCTGAGACCTTTTACTATGTGAGGGAAGCAAATCTAATCCTGAGACCTTTTACTATGTGAGGGCAGCAAATCTAATCCTGGAGACCTTTTACTATGTGATGGCAGCAAATCTAATCCTGGACATACTCTATTGACTTGTCCACCAGCCACCACTTTCTATCCTTTTTTCAACCAATAATAGATCTATTCCTTATCCAGTTTGTACTGCGTTTTCCCATTATTTCCCTTTTCAACCAAGAGACCGGTTGGGTATCCGGTCTCTACTACTTTCACCATATTATTTCCTCTTTGAATCAAGTCCTAGATTCATGCTACAACTCCCCCCCTTTCTTCGTTGTTTGAACAAAGCCCTAGATTCAAATGCATGAAGTAGCTTTACCTCTAATAATACTAAAAATTTAGGTGGCTTTGGAAGAGCTGATGGGAGTAGAAAAAGATGCACATGCAGACACGTGGGGAGCTAGGGCAGTAGAGCAAGGCCGCTTTAGAAGAACTTATACCTGAGGGTCGCCGGGATGTCGGCGGTGGCAGGTCAGATATGCGGACAATACGACAAAGAGGAAGAAGGGTCGGAGGACCTCCCGATCCGGCGCCGTGTCGGAGAGAACGGCACGGGCAGAGGATCGGGCCCCTCCGGCAGCTGTGGGTTTCCTCCCTCGGCGGTGATGACCGTTTGAACGATGCCTGCGGTCACCAGCATCGTCTGGAAACGCTGCGCGGTGCGGGGCCGCAGGCCGGCGCCTTGGATGATTTAGCACAGGCGATGGCCGCTCGCGTCCATCGCCTCCATAGGTGCTTGTGGCTTCTGGTCACTTGGTCTTGGATTGGAGTGAGAAGTGTTGCGTAGAGACTTGGGAGTATATGGATTGGAGTGGTGGGGCTATACTAGCAAGTAGTTGTACGTACTAGTACAATAGTGGGCTCACATAGCAATTTTGTCTCATGCAAGAGCCTGGCTATATGCGTGCTCCAATGTTCGCAACTGCAACATTCGGTTTGCGCTTGGCTCTTCGCCTCTTTGAGAAGACAAACAATGATGTTACTACTACTGCTTCTACAATGTCGAATCCACTACTACATGTCCGTCCACCGCGAGCGGGACGGATAGCTTGTTGTAGAAGTACTACTAAGCAAAAGCCTATCCTTGTTTGCGAGCAACTGCGCGCATGGGTGAGGGAGAAGGCGTGTAGTAAAATCAAGCTTCTCCTCGTTGTACGAGTTGACGTGACACATCATAGCACTGGCCCCACATGCTTGCCTCTAAACTTGGCTGAAAGACCCGCAGTGTACAATATATTTGCTACAACCTCTAACATTTACCCACCACAAATTAAAATATATGTGGCCGTATGCATTGTTCTGATGCAGAGGCCGGGGAGTCCCCCCTTCTCGAAAAAAACAAATTAAAATATATATTCCTGTCTTGACCAGATGAGCGTGCAAAGTACAATCACCAGGGTGTCAGGTAGGTCCAGAAGACTATTGTTTTTTAAACTTCAAGACGGCCACATAACATGGAGCCGACCCCAATGATTTTAAGCTTACAGGCACGGTACACGCTATCCTAGACTACTCTACACATGAAACTGCCACACGAGCATCCGGGCTGCGGTTGGCTCTTGGCCTCTTCGGGAAGTCAAACAATGATGGAGTACTACTGCACTGGAGGAGTACTATAGTACGCTTCTAGCCATCTGACATTGATTGAACTGCTGCATGTCCACCACGTGCGGGAGGGAGAGCGTGTAGCGAAAGCTTCTCCTAGTCTTGCCAGCCACCACGCTCATGGGCGAGGGAGGGACGCTCCTGCCTTTGCGTGTATGACAGGTGGGCCCGACAGGTGTGTGGCCAACCTGTCATACAGCCAAAGGCAGGTGCAGTTAAGTCCGCGAGGGAGAGGATAATCAAACTTCTCGTTGATGTACGAGTTGACGCGACACATCAAAGCACTGCACTCGATATATTTCAATAATTTGCATTTACCGATGCATTAGTTACAACGCATGCATGCATGCTGTGACTCTCCTTCTGATACTTGCATGTGTTGATTTAATGCACCTTGAAGTAGTATAAAATATGTGACGGTAAAGCTTTGTAATACCCCGGCCCAAGTCGAGAGATGGTTGTGCATGAGGAGGGCGAGATCATGCAGACCGAACAGGACCCGACGATGGAGCTCTCTAAGGTCTCGATGGACCTCATCGTGCTCCACTGCCTCTTGTGCATCCGCCCCTTGACGCCTCCAGTGTATGAGGTTCGAATACACCTTGTCCGTTCGGTTGATTGAGCAAGGTGCATGTTTCTTGATTGATGTGTTGTTCGATTGATTTCTATAGTGCAAGGGAGGGCACCTGGCCTGCGCGGACTGTCGCGTCGAGCGCCCCAGGAACCAGCGGCAGTGCCAGAAGTGCGAGCGCGGCGGTAGCTTCGACGTGCGGAACACGGGGGTGGACTCCGTCCTTTCGTCGGTGAGGATGGAGTTCCCGCATGAAGGTTGTGGGCCCTACATCACTTACCACAAGCTCGCCGATCACCAGAGCGTGTGTCCGCTCGCGCCCTGCAAATGCCACGTGCCCGTCTGCGGCTATGAAGGCCCGCCGCCGGCGCTCTACCACCACATCAGCACCGCGCATCCCATGCACGTGCACAGGATCCAGTACGGCAAGGTGCTCCAGCTGCAAGTGCCACTGTCGGAACCACGGCTCTTGCTGTTTGCAAAGGAGGACCGCCACGCGTTTTTCTTGGTCGGCGGCATGCTCGACATCGGCGCGCCTATCGCCGTGTCGGTCGTCTGCATCAGAGCGGGGGCGTCCCCACTACCACACTACGTGGCCAAGCTGTGGGCGAACGGCCCACCGGGGGAGCCCAAAGGCACGACCAACACCGTCAAGGTGGAAATGGAGGTGACAAGCAGCAAGGATCCCGGCGACGTCGATGTGCAGGAGCTGACCTTCTTGATAGTTCCGCCCAAGCTGCTGGCCGGGGCTAAGCTTGTGTCCCTCCACATTCAGATTGACAAGCTCACGTCCTAAATGTTTCTACATTGCCTTCTGTTTATCTTAGTAATATGCTAATATAGGGATTACCTTGGTGTACGTTAGCTTAAGAAATGGTGGGTTTTGGTGGCGATGCAGCAATTACTTCGACATTAGATCAGTAATTTCCAACATTCGAATGGATATTTTGTGTCCGTTGGATATAAAGTTCCTTTGGGTAAGAAGTACTACTTGTCATCAAAATGGATAAAAGGAGATGTATGTAGACGTATTTTAGTTCTAGATACTTTAATGGTGGAGTACTACAGTACGCTTCTGGCCATCTGACACCGATTGAACTGTTGCATGTCCATCGCATGCGGGAGGGAGAGCGTGTACAGAAAGCTTCTCCTAGTCTTGCCAGCCACCACGCTCATGGGCGAGGGAGGGACGCTCCTGCCTTTGCGTGTATGACAGGTGGGCCCTACAGGTGTGTGGCCAACCTGTCATACAGCCAAAGGCATGTGCAGTTAAGTCCGCGAGGGAGAGGATAATCAAACTTCTTGTTGATGTACGAGTTGACACGACACATCAAAGCACTGCACTCGATATATTTCAATAATTTGCGTGTGTGACTCCCAGATGCAGAGGCCGGGGGTCATCATCCTCCTTTTCGAGAAAAAATAGACGTGTGTGTGAGAGGACGAGTGCGTGCGTGCACCTCTTCTCTTCCTGTATAACGTACTACTAAACTCAGAGTACACGTTTTTGTGGGTGGCACGATGGTGCGTGCGAGAAGTCCTGAGAGATAGGTTTAATGCATTAATTGCAATGCATGCATGCATAAAGTACATGCATTGGTCAATTTTCTCTTAATACTTGCATGCAATGATTTAATGCACCTTGGAATCTGAACATGTGTTGGGGACAACCAAATTGAGCCTTATAAAATGGAAAAACTAAAATTTTGAGATAATCCCTATAAAACCGGAAGAGGGAGTAGAAAAAGAAGTACTCCATCCGGGAATAGTGCCGCACTTGGAAACTAGTACCGTCAATAAATTTTGAGCTTGCGTCTCGTCACATTCAACATTACTCCATGCTATATTGAATTGCAAACCTGTTCACACCGATCACAATCTAAACGGTTTCCCACTTAGGAGCGTATTAGTACTCGGTTATAAATACTAGTATGCCAAGATGACTGCACATTCCTCCTCAACTCCTCATCCACAAAAACAAACAAGTCATTCAGCATCCTTCCCTTGCGTCTGCCATGGCCAGCGTGAGTTCTGGGTCGAGAGATTGCCACCAGGGAGAGGCGAGCATGGAAGCGGAAGCACGAGAGATGTCCCGCCTCGCTGTGAGAGCAGCCGACATGTCCCTCTGAACGGAAGTAGCAACACAGAGGTCCCGCCATGCCGCTGAAGCAGCACGGAGGTCCGGCCGCGCCATCGATGCAGTAGACTGGTCCGTCCGCGCCGCGGAAGCAGCAAAGATGTCCCGCCGCGCCACAAATGCAGTAGAGATGTCCCGCCGTGCCGCGGCGGCCTGGGAAAATTTCTCACGGGCACGCGATGACTGTTACAGGCGCATGCATGCGATCGTCCATAGCCAGATGGATCAGATCTCCCGCTCGGCGAGGTTGTAGGATGACATGGTAGCCTCGTTTGAACAGGCTACCGGTGTCATCCGGCAACTAAGGGAGGGCAATGAGAGGCTCCGGGCCGAGCGCGACCTGCTGAGGGAGAAGATCGTCCGAAGTGCAGACCTGTAGGAGGAGACTAGTGCCTTGTTGAAGAAAGTTATGGACGAGAATGACATGCTCTGCAACAAGCGCCAAAGGCTGGTGGAGGAATCCGTGGATGTTCTCAAGCAGCGTCTTGAGGACACGAAGGAGCTCATTGCCGCTCGCCGCGGAGACTAGTTTCCTGGTTTCTTTTGATGTAATAATAGGTTTTGGATGTGGATTGTGTCGTCGGTTGTGAAATGTTGGGTTCTAGCGCGGATGTTTGGCCTTTGTTGGCCTCTTGGGATGTTGCGATTTCAATCTGGTAGCTTTTAGTCCTTCGTGTTAGGTTGGAGTTGTGCTGAACTTCTTGTGAATTGTGGTGGTTTTCAGTAATGAAAATCGGAAGGGGCAAGCCCTTCTTTGATAAAAAAAATTTAATCGTCCTTATATATTCATCAGTCTTGCTATAAGTCGTAGTAGATGCTATATAGGTCCGTCAGATCTTACATCAAGATCCGTGCTTTCAGATTTCCTTTTTTCTCTCTTAAATCTCAGTCGAGTGAGACATAGCCACACCATTAAACAGAGGCTCGAGCGCCATTAATGGAGACCTTGGGAGAGAGGTGGACGGTAGATGGAGGTCAAAGGGCTCTCCTCCCGATAAGCACGCACAGGGGTCTGATCGCACGTCTCTCGTACTCAAATAGCTACCCTGCACGTCGCCTCCTAGCTAATAAAAAAGGGGACGCGTGGCGGCACGTAAATGGTACTAGTAAGTAGAACGCCCACAGTTTCAATAATACTTGTGTTTCCGATTGTAACGTGACAACACTTCTTCCAAAATGACTTTGTTGATTGTTAATGTGTGCGCCTTCGCAAATCGGACTGCAAATTTACCACAGCATGTTGGTGCCATGTCATGGCACCAAGCCAAGTTTCATTATTTTCATGCGTGTTTTGGATTTACAGGAATTAAAAAACTAAGTTTCTCAATGTTTCCAACCCAGCCACGATGCCCAGAATTTTGAATTTCATTCCCATTTCTTGCATGGAACCTAGAAATTTACCCGAGGACACACATGTGATTTTTCAACCAACTTTGGTGCACTGGAACATGTGCTTGTATTTCACATTTGAATTATGCACACAAAGGTGACACGTTCCCTCCCAGAACCACGAGCCTTCTTGAGAGAAGCTCCGATTTGCAAGAAGCTTATACCAAAATTTGTTCCTATTCAGCCAATTTTTTTTACCACAGCATGGTACTACCATGACATGACACCATGCCAAGTTTCACGATTTTAAAACCAAGTTTCTGAATGTTATCGACCAAGCCACGATGCCCAGATGTTTGAATTTTATTCTCATTTTTTCCTAGGACCTACTCCCTCCTTCCATCTATATAGGGCCTAATGTGTTTTTCAAGACAACCTTTGACTATGGACAAGATTAATAGCACATGAGATGCATACTATGCAAATTATATTATTGGAAGCTCCTTTGACATACAAAATTGAAGGTATGCTTTGTGTAAGTTGCATGTCATATATTATTGCTCTAACATTTGGTCAAAGTTAGCCTTGAAAAACGCATTAGGACCTATATGCATGAGAGGGGTCGACTTCGAGAGAACGTGTTTGTTCGAGAGACACCGAGGAAGACTAATATATATCGATGGTGCATGTAGGCGAGAATTAAACTAAGGGATGGTCTTATTGGTTTTGGGGATATAGGGGAAGAGTGAGAGGTGGGGGGGGGTAGCTAGAAGGAGATTGTTAAGTGTGAGTGTGTGTTTTACCCACCTAGGCGGAAGTTATGTGCACAAAAGAGGAGAACAATTCGATGTGGCGTTAGGATTGAGGGTAATTAACTACGTATGGAGACATAGAGACCTTGAACGTGCATGTGTGAGAGGCGTACATGTATACGTGCGATGTGTGTGTGTGCGCGCGCGCATGGTCGAGATAAAAGAAAGAAGACATAAGTCATAAGATCAACGACATGGGAGAGATGGATCGGTATGACAATATGCATGCATGTGAGAATGCATGGAAGAAGTCCCGACAATTGAGCATGTGTTTTTTCTTTAAGAGATAGTGGCGTGGGCTGGAGCATGCATCTATGGCAAGCAGAGGGAGTGAGGCGCAACGATTGTGCAAAAGAGACCAACCTATAAATGCATATGTATGGAGAGACATATATAGTGTGGGTGATAGGAAGCAAGACTCCGTGCGAGAAAGAAATGTTGACGGAGAAACTACAGATAGATATAGAGATGGAGATACTAGCTAGAGGGACATCCGCTAGTTTGGGTGTTGGAGATGACCGTCGGGTGGTTCAAAGGGTGAAGTTATATATATGTGTGAGAGGGCACTTGACTGCATGTAGAGAGAAACATATGTAGTGTGCGTGATAGGAATCAAGAGTGAGGGCGAGAAAGAAGGTTGATGGAGAAACAGATAAATAGAAAGATAAAGATGCAAGCTATTGTGCGTTAGAGATAGGAGTCGAGTGGATCAGAAGGCTGGGTTATGTGTGTGGGTGTGAGAGAGATAGAGAGAGGGTGAGTGTGAGTCACATACAAACAGATATCAGAGAGAAATGAGATCCAGAGAGTCGGAGTTTTGTGTCTGCGAGAGAGAAAGATATTTCACAACGAGAGTGATAGCTAGAGAGACATACGAGGGAACGCAAGATATCTCTAGGGAGAGAGGGTGTGTGTGAGCGACATACAAGAGAACAATGGAGAAATATGAGACCCTGGGAGACAGAGTTTGTGTTTGTGTGTGAGAAAGAGATATTGATGAGGAATAGTCGTAGGTTCTCATATCTAAGGAGCGAAAGACATCTCTGTATGAGGGGTGTGCGAGTGGCACACATGGTAATAGTAGAGAGAAATGAGACCCCGGGAGACAAAGTTTTGTGTTTGTGTGAGAGAAAGAGATTCCACATGGAGAATCATAGTTAGAGACACATAACAGGGAGCGAGATATACTTAGAGAGAGATAGAGTGATGAAGGTCGAGGGAGAGAGTACCGTCAGTGTGTTACGAAGATAAAAGATCATTGTCGACATACAGGTAACACGAGAGATACCTGAGAGACGATGAACGCGTATAGGTCCAGAATAGTCCTATATAAGCATGAGTGATAGCTATATGAGACGAATATCTAGATTAAAGGGGATTCAATTATTTAAACTGGAGATCACGACATCGATAATATCATAACGCAAATTGGCGTATCAAACATGCATATTCATTTGAATTTGAGCACACGTGTAATGTTATATAGTTTATCAATATTGGTGATCCATAGATTCTTCAATTACAAACAATGCATGGTTTATATGCAATTAATGTCTAAATGGGATTACACTATATGTTGCGTGTGTGAAACACATTATACATGTTTGAGAAGTAAAAAAAACCCCGCATGAAACACACATTAATTGGAGACAGTTAGGGAGGAATGCATACATTGGATTTCAACATAAAGTGGTTTCAAATATTTGAAAATCCAAATTGATGGATACAACCTTATGAATCCGAGATCATGCCATTTGTAAACCATATTTATGTATAAATGGTGTTGTGCTTTTGAAAGTATATATAAAAAATGATGTATATAGAATGTAATTCCAATTGAAAATGGATCCCGCCCGAAAAAAAATAGAATACAAACGGGATTCGAATTGAGTTGGCACGGTAAAGGTGCACTCTGCAAAATTTGAACAAAGCGGGGAAAGTCGCAGTAACCGCCCGGAACCAAAATCTGCGAGATGGAAATCACTGTTGCCTATCCCTGCCACGCAAAGCCTATATGCTGGATTTCTATAGGTTTCGATAGGGGTAGGTTTGTAATTTCACCCAAACGTGACGTAACCGCCTCTCACCCGGATTCATACACGGTGGGCGCCAAAACACAATGTGTCCTCGGCCAAAATCAACTCCCTCCCCGATTCATATTCATACACGGTGGGCGCCAAAAACAAACTCTCGTCGGCAAATATTTGGTGTATGCGAGATTACCGTCCTATCCCCGACCGACTAGTGTTGCTGTGATGTAGTAGAAATTTGAAACGGTGGCTAAGTTTGTAAATTTCCTCGCATTTGAGACAAGCGCGCCCTGAATACATGGTCCCCCCTTCCTCTCTACCTCCCTTTTCCCCATTCGTACTCCGTGGGCGCCAAAACACCCTCTCCACCCCACCCTCCTCTGTCCGCCACCGTCCGCCACCCCATCCACCGCCGTCCTCCTCCACCATGCCAGAGCTGATACCCCAATGCCGCCGTCCATTACAAGAGATCGACCTCTCTCATCCACGGCTTCGGACCGGGATCCTTGCATCCCGTCCTCTCGCTTCATCCCCGCCATCGTCCACCTTGCCGGCGCCGCTCCTACGACCGTCTCGTCCACCGCGCCCCGCCGCCACCGTCTACCCTCCTAGATCTGCTTCCATGCCGCCGACAGCCATCGCTACCGCAACACCATCAAATTCTCAGCAGATGCCTACACGGCGCCGCACCAGAGGCGGTACTCTTTTGTATCTTCTCAACTTATTTATCGCAGCAAGAAAATAGATCACCACTGTCTTGGTGGCGAAGTTGCCTTTGTCCGGTTTGCACCTCCAGATCCGCCATGGCACGCTCAACACCATACTCGCAATGCTTATGGTTTTCCCCTTTTTTATTCCACACTAGTTAAATCACAGTAGACTAAATTTCAAAATTGGGTCAGTCGATTTTTTCAGAGCTCGCCGGAGTTCGCCGGTGCGATCGAAGGGGCTCGGGTGGTTGTGGGGCCTCGCCGAACGAAGAAAACTCGACGCGGGTGGGGGTTGGGGTGGGGGTGGGGGTGGCGGAGGAACACAGGCGGTGGGGGCCGGTGGTCCGGCCGGCGGCCCGTGCGGTGTTTTGTATGGGAAGAATCAGAGACAAGGAAGAAGAAGGGTTAGTAGACGTAGGATCTTCATCCAACCGCCTGAAATGGTCGAGAGACAGCTAGGAGTTGCATTCTTAATGCGCTCTGGTTCATCATGTGTGGGCACTGCGCAACCAACATTTTATTATCCAAAATCTGCTTGCTCTTCTTTACCATGTTCCTCTTCCGTTCTTCTTTAATATGTACTCTCTCCGTTCCTAAATACAAGTCTTTGTATAGATTCCACCATGGACTACATATGGAGCAAAATGAGTGAATCTACACTCTAAAATGTACCTGGATACATCTGTATGTGATCCATAGTGGAAATCTCTACCAAGACTTATATTTTGGAATGGAGGGAGTATGATAGTAGTATAGTATGTTCCTTGTACTGAAGATGAGCAGGGACATTTGCAGTGTAGAGGTCTATACGGTCAGTTGTGATGGACACTTTGAGCCTCTTTGATTCGTAGGATCTTGTAAACATAGGAATAGGATTTGTAGTGGCCTGCCCACTTGAATCCTATAAGAATATCAAGGAAATGCGGGGAGTTGTGTCACCTTTGAGAGTTACATTGATATTAACAGTACCGCACCTTCACTTGAAGAGAGCTGGTATCTGAAGCCTTTCTAGCCGTACCGGCAATACTAGCACATATGTTCCAGCAAGTTCCACTTTGCTGATTTTACTCTGATGCTTAAGGTTTTCCCGTTATATCTACACTATGATCTGTGTAGCTGCTTTGTGTCGCCCTAGCAGCAGTCCACTCTTGAAGCTAAACACTGCAATGACTTACAAAATTGGCACCAAGGCATTGAGTGCCATTCTGGATGCAATGAAACTCATACGCTCCCCAGCTGTTGATTCTTGTTCAGAATATCATCCTAATGACTATTCTAACCTCGAGGAGTCAAAGGCAGATGGCCTATCCTGTTCACCCATCAAGGTGCCTGTTCTAATTTGGCAATGTTTTATTGATTGCGGGTATCTTGCATATGTTGTCTTGCATTTCTTCTACTTTGTTGCACCGCCATCTGCTTAGTTTACTCATCATATATGTCGAGATGCCATGCCCATCCATTATAAATACATATTCCATCTGTCATCATACCATGTTTTTTCACTCAAATGTTGTTCTTGTGCATCAGACATCAAAAAGGAAGAGGGTGATTGCCGAACCTGAAGGAGCACCAGCAAAGTCCTTGAAAAATGTGGTGGTGACGGAGAAATCAAACAGCACCCCACTTATATTGGTTGTACAACCAGTGACACAAAACGTAGGACCGACTCCAGCAGACTGTACCCATACTTCACTGGCCACACCACTAGCCCCACCACACAGGACCTGCACTCCAGCAAAAGGTATACCGATTTCATTTGCCATAGCACTAGCTGTACCATAGAAAAAACCTTGTTATGCATTGGTCTCGTTCCCAGGATGAGGTACTGTCTATGAAATCACATGACAATTTGAACTTCTACTTTTCCGCATGTGCCTTATGGATCTTTTTTGCAGGAAATCTGCTCGAAGAAGAATTCCGGTTTGAGAAGAACGACAAGATATCTCAAATATGCTGCCCGCTGCTTTGCTCTTGTTAGTACCTGTTGTCCTGTATCACTATACTTGCATACATACCTGGTTCATTATGTGACAGCAGTATGCATGATAGCTTGCTTATCAATTGTTCGCTCCAAATTATCTGATCTGTATGAATGGTTACATTAGTGTAGAATATATCCAATGCCAATGTTTTTTTAGCTTTGCATTGTTCTTGTAAGTACATGC
This sequence comes from Triticum dicoccoides, assembly GCF_002162155.2. Taxonomy (NCBI): domain Eukaryota; kingdom Viridiplantae; phylum Streptophyta; class Magnoliopsida; order Poales; family Poaceae; genus Triticum; species Triticum dicoccoides. Next base: position 370,171,924 of record NC_041384.1, on the reverse strand, counting down.
AGTCCTTTATCAGTGTACTTATAATGACAGGTAGTTGTTCATGTACCATCACTCTGCAGCTTATTTTCCTTTGCCCTCCATTTTCTACACATCAGATCTATATTTACTCTTACCGTAAGGTTGGTACTTAAGAAGTTTAGCTATGCATTGCTCTTGGCTGTACCTTTTGCCTGTATCGCTGCACTTACATTTATAGCTACTTGGTTATGTAGCATCACTCTTCATCTTATCTTAAATATTCTCCATTTTTTCGTATATTATCACATCTATATTTACTCTTAACAAAATGTAGAATAAAGGCAATGCTTTTGAAGAAGATTCTGTGGTAAACTTCTTGAATTGCCCCCCCCCCCATCAGCATGGACAAGGCCTTTATAGAGCCTGTCTTCACCAATAATGTAAGTTTGTCCATCTCAAGCCTTCAAACTTTGTTGTATATATTTGGTTAGGCATGACTGCAACAGCTGTTTATTTTTGGTGTTTGCATCAAATTGCTTGTTTAAAGTTTATTATATGTAGTTCATAAACAAAAGTTCATCCTTTCTCAATTTAAGTTTTTAGTTGTACAACCAAGTTCCTTCTTCATACCATGTAAATTAAACTATACAGAGCAAGTGATCTTCTTTTGCACTGCATGTATGCTTCTGTTCTTCATCTGTAATCCAGTGGTGTGGTGAACCTACCCACTACAGCACAATGTCATATTCTGCAATGTCTTAACTATGAAAAATGTCATATCATTCTACTATTATTTAAATCATCTCTTTATTTGCCAATCTGAAATGGTATAAATTGACAACACACTAACCATTGATACTTATGAGTTCTTGATCTGTAATCCAGTAGTGTCGTGAAGCTGCCAACTCCTTCACAATGTCATTTCCTACCATGTCTTGACCTGAACAATACCATATTGTGTTAATGCAAATTTAAACTGTGTCACTTTATTCGTCAGTAAGAAATGTGATGAATTGTCAGCACTGATACTTTTATGTGCAAAACCTGTCATCTGTCTGCTTGTTTATCTTTCAGAGTGAGGAAGATATAAGTGTTGAACAAGCGCAGTCTCATCATCTTGCCCAGTTGCTTGCGCTGCAGCTCCCCAGCAGGGCTAACCTTTCTTGAACTCTATTGAAGTGTTGTCGGTTTTGTATATTATTTTGTCGGCATGTTTATTTGCACTGGTGACGATCTTTGATGCCCAGTGTATGTAATCTGCTGTCTGCTTGTGCTTTATTATCATAGTGGCGAACTTTGATGCCTAGTGGATGTAATATGTCGTAATTTCTTTATTGTATAGTATAGGTTTTTTCTTATTCACGATGCTGCAGTTATTTTACTGTATATATATCCTGTCTTCGTAGTAAACTGGCCAAACCGTAAAATTACGGTACATAATCGGGCCGTCATGCAATCACAATGTAGGTTGGGCCTGAAACGTGCCGATCAACTCACGGGCCGACAGCAGCCCGAAATGAACCCCGGCCCATGATTGTGCGAATCAAATCATGAGCTTTTAACAGGCCGAAAAATTGTCTCGGTCCTTTTTGGCCCAATCAGATATCGGCTGCGAGCAGGCCGGATGCAAACCGGGCCGTAGTTAGGCCCAACTATATGATAGGCTTTTAACAGGCTGAAATTAATATAGGGCCGGAATGTTAAATGGGCCCTTAACAGGCCAAAACTAATATCAGGCCAAATTACTAAGTGAGCCTTTAGCAAGTGGGCCCAAAAGCATAGTGTCCAGTTGACGGGCCGAATCTGATATGGGCCATAATTAGGCCCAAAACATCTTAAAGGGCTGGACTTGATGTGGGCCATAATTTGGCTCAGAACGTGGTAGGCTTTTAACAGGCCAGATGTCATATGGGCCACTATTAGGCCCGGAGCATGGCAGGCCATTAATAGACCATATCAAATATGGGCCGACATTTGGCCCAAAACATGGCAGCCAGTTAACGGGCCGGCCTACTAGGGTCCTCAAAATCTTGTGGGCCTACAGCTGGGTCGGCCCATTAATGTCAAAGAAATCTCGCGGGCCTTTAGCTGGGTCGGCCATTATGATCCGCAAGAATTTTGTGGGCCTTTACCTGGGCCGGCCTATTATGGCACACAAAAATCTTGTGGGCCTGTACCTGGGCCGGCCCATTATGGCCCGCGAAATCTTGTGGGCCTTTAGCTGGGCCAGCCCATTATGGTCCACAAAATCTCACGGGCCTTTAGCTGGGCCGGCCCATTATGGTCCGCAAAATCTTGTGGGCCTTTAGTTGGGCCGGCCCATTTAAACTTGTTGGGCCATGCCACGTGTCGACGTATCATAGGCGCCTTCTGTCCAGTGAGTGGATGACATCTGTCCCGACGAAGAGCCGACATGTGTTTCCTCTAGCCAATGATGATTTTACACATGGAAAATCCCCATTGGTCGGGGTTGTTAACGGGTTATCGGATCCAAAACCCGACCCGATAGCTTAACGGCGTTCCGTTACGGTGGATGCCACGTGTCGGTCACCCTTGACGAAAGCACTTCTGTGACACGCGATTTATCGTCATGGAAGTGGACACTTCTGTGATGATAATTTTGGTAATGTCATGGAACACTTCTACGACAGCACATGTATGACTATCTTGATTCTGTCATAAATTTGTCATGGATGTACATGCATGACAAAAAAGGCGACCTACTGTGACAAACACGTATCATCACGGAAGTGTATTCTTTTGTAGTGGTTCTTGCCTCATGAGACTTTACCACAATGTCATCGACGTAAGCTTCAGCGTTCCTCCCGAGCTGCCGGCCTAAGGCGATGTGCATCAGCCGCTGAAAGGTCGCGCCTGCGTTGCGCAACCCAAATGGCATGCACATATAGCAGTACACTCCACACGAGGTCAGGAAAGCCGTCCTTTCCACGTCTTCTACCGCCATCTTGATCTGGTGATAGCCCGAGAAGGCATCTAGGAAGCACAATAGGTCACACTCTGCGGTGGAGTTGACTATCTGGTCAATGCGGGGGAGCGGAAATGGATCCCGAGGGCAGGCCTTGTTGAGGTTGGTGAAGTCGACACACATGCGCTCCTTTCCTCGCTTTTTTGGCACAACGACCGGGTTAGCCAGCCAATCAGGGTAGCGGACCTCGCGGATAACTCCTGCCGCCTCTAGCTTCCGGGTCTCTTGAACGATGAAAGCATGTTTCTCAGTGGACTGCCGCCTCGCCTTCTGCTTCACGGGGCACACATTGGGGCACACATTGAGGTGATGCTCAATCACTTTCCTTGGGACCCCTGCTAACTGATCAGGTTCCCATGCGAGCACCTTCTTGTTCGCACGCAGGAACCTCACTTGGGCCTTTTCCTACTCGGGCTCGAGGTTGGCCCCTATGGTGAAGGTGGCGCCAGTGGGCCCATTCTCGTCAACTGGTACCTGCTTGGTCTCTGCCTTGTCTTGGGTGAATAGCTGCTTCTTTTTAGCCGGTGCAGGCCCCTTGGGCTCAAGGGCGTCGGTGCCAGTGGGTTGTGCCACCGCAGCCGCCCTGAAAACAAGCTGGAGCACCTGCAACGCATCCCTTGTGTCTCCTGACACGGTGAGGATGCCGCTGCTCCCAGGCATCTTCATGAGGTTGTACACCGGGTGAGTTGCTGCCATGAACCGAGCCAAGGCCGGATAGCCGAGGATGGCATTGTAGGGGAGGCCAATGGGGCCGATGTCGAAGTCAATCAGCTCCGTGCAGAAGTTGTCGCAGGTGCCGAAGGTCACTAGGAGGCGGATCTATCCCAAAGAGGCAGTGGAACCGGCTTCGACGCCCAAGAAAGGCCTGCTGGGTTGGAGCCGCTCCAGCGGCACGTGGAGGAGGCTGAAGGCCTCCACCGAGAGCATGTTGAGGCCGGCACCACCGTCGATGAGGGTCCTGGTGACGGCCACTTGGCAGATGGTGGGGGTGCACAACATCGGGAGCGCGCCCGAACCGATGGGGTTGAAGGGGTGATCCTCCGAGTCGAAGGTTAGATCGGCCTCAGGCGCCACCCAACCCGGGGGGCGCTTGGAGGCGGTGCTGATCCGGCGGGTGAACGGCTTGACGTGATGGCTCGATGGTGGTGCCTGAGAGCCACCCAGGAGAGCTGCGACGACGGGCGGCGCTAGTGCGGCAAAGCGAGTGAGGAAGAGGTCGCGCAGCTCCTCCCAGGAGGTGACAGAAGCCGTCGGCAGGTGGAGGAGCCACGCGCGTGAGACGCCGGTGAGGGCCATGGGTAACCAGTTGGCCATCACCCGGTCGTTGCCCCCGGCTCTGAGGACGGCCTCCTCGTACGCCAGCAGGAAAATCATCGGGTCTATCGCGCTGTTGTAGCACAGCGGCATCTCGGGCTTGAACTCGCGCGGCCACTGCACCTGTCGCAAGGTGGGGGTCAAGGCCTAGAGCCCCCTGGCCTCGATGCCGGCATCCGTTGCTGGAGTGGGCGGCGCGTTGTCCGCCATGAGGGCGGAATGCGATGTTGGGGGAGAGCGGGTCGTCAGGAGGGAGAACTCCGGCGCACCCCTACCTGGCGCGCCAAATGTCGGATTTCGGGTTCCGGCAGACCCTTGAGGTTTGAACATTGGGGTGCGCACGGAGATCTCTCCCCTACCGATCTACGTCCGATCTCCTCGCGTGATCTAAGATGGAAACAACGAACAACACAATGGACACGAGGTTTATAGTGGTTCGGGCCACCGTTGTGGTGTAATACCCTACTCCAGTGTGTGGCGTGGTGGATTGTCTCAGGGGCTGATGATGAACAGTACAAGGGAAGAATAGCCTCGCGAGAGGTGTTCTTGAGCTGGTGCGATGAACTGTTTGGGTGAGTTCGGTCGCCTCTCTCTCTCTCTCTGCTAGGGCTCTACCAGATCTCTAGCTGATGTCCCTACTCTGTGGTGGCTAGCTCTATTTATAGAGGCCTTGGGCCTCTCCCCAAAATAATGAGCGGGAAGGGCGCCAACAATTGGCCATTTTGAAGGGGAACATCTAGTACAAGTTATCCTGACCAAAGGTGGTCTTCGGCTGCCAAAAGTGCTGGTGATGACGCCGTCTTGGGCTCCACGGTGTCCTCTGTCCTGCCGCTCTACTGGTCTTGGTCTCGTTGCACTGGAATGGTAACCTTTGCCTGAGGCCTTGGCCTGTGCTTGGCCCCTTTGCACGAAAGGGGAAACAAGGACACTGCGCAGGCCGGCGCCCGCCTGGCGCCCGCCTGGTATCGATCGTCATGGCTTGCGTCACGGGCTCCTCGTGAGGTACCCCTGCCTTGATCTCTCCGCCTCCTCGCGAGCCTGCCTGATGAGGCTGCCTCTGAAGAAGCTTTCTGTTGTCCGCCCCGCGAGGCTTGGCCCCTCGCGAGGGTCTTGAGCTTGAGCTGATGAAGATGGGCCGCGCTGGGCCCCCACTTGAGCCACGCTGCAGGTCGCAGGCAGGCAAGTCTAGGGACCCCCGTTCCCAGAACACCGACAGTTTTGGGCGACTTGGTTCGTCGGGGTCGGTGACCTAGGTCGCGAGGGGAGAGGACGTATGGGGAGTTTGTCCCTCGTGTTAGGCGATTCAGGTTGGGTGCTTTAGTGGTTTTGGGCGACTTGGTTCGTCGGGGTCGGCGACCTAGGTCACGAGGGAAGAGGGGTAGGTGAGTTTGTCCCTCGGGTTAGGCAATTCGGGTTGGGTGCTTCAGTGGTTTTGGGCGACTTGGTTCATCGGGG
>NC_041384.1:370135146-370165867 GCF_002162155.2 Triticum dicoccoides | reverse complement strand
GGGGAGGGGGTAGGCAAGTTTTCTCCTCGGGTTAGGAGATTCGGGTTGGGTGCTTCTGTGGTTTTGGGAAACTTGCTTCATTGGGGTCGGTGACCGAGGTCACCAGGGGAGAGGGGATAGGTGAGTTTGTCCCTTGTGTTAGGCGATTTGGGTTGGTTGATTCGGTGGTTTTATGCGACTTGGTTCGTCAGGGACGGCGACCTAGGTCACGAGGGGAGAGGGGGTCGGCGAGTTTGTCCCCCATGTTAGGCGATTCGGGTTGGGTGCCTCGTTGGTTTTGGGTGACTTGGTTCGTGTATTTTCCGCATCCCGATAGGGGTCAAGCTCGGGTCGGCCTCCCACCCCATATAACTAAAGGTTCAGTGCGAATATTTTCCACGCCCCGCAAATTTTTACATGTCGTGGGCCGATACGGTTTCTGATCGGGACACCTTTTTTCTCCCAAAATTGTAAACGGGGAGTTATTTTGTGGGTCGACGCGTTTTATGGGGTCCGATAGAGATTCTCTTACCTGCCCTTGCCTTAATTGTGTTGCCTACTGAAGATAAACAGACGCTAACTTATGCAACTTCAGTGTATGGGATTAGGTGTCTCAAAGGATGGATGAGCTAGCTTAGTATGTGGGGTTTACGCCACGAGCTCTCACAGCCACAACGCTAAAGATCAGCCACACTATTACAAAACAAGCGATCAAACTTTAGAACGAACAATGTTGTCTACTTCAGCAGGGTATAGTATGCTATAAGAACTTTCATAAACGAGTATTCCTAGTTGGTACTTGATTTGCTGCCGATCATCGCCACATATTAGCTCAGAATCTTCCTCAGTATCACGCAACCGGTACTCGACACGACATGCTTCTATCAACATCGACAAAGGGAATTGGCAGCAAAAAGTGCAAATAAAAACACCAAAGGATCATCTCCCTTGCTAGGTACACAACAATGTAAAAAATAAAAAATGAATTATGTTTTTCATATATAACTGTGACAAAATATGGAAGCAGACACATTATGTAGCATTTAGCTATTAAATTGCCTAATGCAGCATTAGTTTCCTAGAGTTTTGGCACGATATGGTTTAGTGTTGTAGAAAATATAGTTTGTCGTTAGAAGCAACAAAATGGCACATTTTTTTGGCCTTCCCGTGCACTACAAAAATGGGGGGATGATAAATACAGAGAAAAAATGTGCAGGTTTGAGTTTTTCATACATTTGCCCAGAAGGATGTGGCCAATAAATTGTCTAATGATTTTGGATATAATTGCCTACCGGTGCTTGTGAAAATGTCATCATACGGGGATAGACAATTTTATTGATTTTGAATGACATTTTCACAAGCATCGGTTGACCTATGAAGGATATGTCGAGTTCATCAAATCAGGAGATACCTACTCCATCTAGTCAGGAATTAGGTGTAATTCCTGAACCCACCATTGCGATGGAACACGTTGAAAATCCTGTGGAGGATGACAATGAAACTCCTGTAAGGAGTAAGAGACAGAGGACTACAAAGTCCTTTGGAGATGATTTCATTGTGTACCTCGTGGATGACACACCCATGACTATTTCAGAAGCCTATGCACCTCATGATGCTGACTACTGGAAGGAAGCTGTTCGTAGTGAGATGGATTCCATCTTAGCTAAAGAAACCTGGGAGATCACTAACCATCCTTATGGGCGCAAACCTGTAGGATGTAAGTGGGTGTTCAATAAAAAGCTTAGACCTGATGGTACGGTTGAAAAGTACAAGGCTCAGCTTGTGGCCAAGGGTTATACACAGAAAGAAGGTGAAGACTACTTTGATACTTACTCACCTGTGGCTAGACTAACCACTATTCGGGTGGTGCTATCACTTCCTGCCTCACATGGTCTTCTTGTTCATCAAATGGACATTAAGACGACTTTCCTCAATGGAGAGTTGAAGGAGGAAATTTACATGGATCAGTCAGAAGGTTTTGTAGTACCTGGTCAAGAAGGAAAGGGGTGCTGGGTATTAAAGTCTTTGTATGGCCTTAAACAAGCTCCTAAGGAGTGGCATGAGAAGTTTGAAAGAACATTAATTGCTGCAAGCTTTGTAGTAAACGATGGTGACAAGTGTGTGTACTATCGATGACATACCGATCTTTGGAACCAAACTTGATTTAATCAAGGAGGTAAAGGATTTCTTATCTCGTTGTTTTGAGATGAAGGATCTAGGGGTAGCTAATGTTATCTTAAACATCAAGCTGTTGAGAGATGAGAATGGTGGGATTACACTGCTTCAGTCTCACTATGTGGAAAAGGTTTTGAGTCGCTTTGGGTATAGCGACTGCAATCCTTCTTCAACTCCATATATGCTAGTGTGTTGCTTAGAAGGAATTGACGGATTGCTAGAGATCAACTGAGGTATTCTTAGATTATTGGCTCGCTTATGTATTGCTAGAGATCAACTGCTTCAGTCTCACTATGTGGAAAAGGTTTTGAGTCGCTTTGGGTATAGCGACTGCAATCCTTCTCCAACTCCATATGATGCTAGTGTGTTGCTTCGAAGGAATTGACGGATTGCTAGAGATAAACTGAGCGTTTTCTAGTGATTGCTTTCATAAAAATGATGAAGATCTTAAAATGATTGGTGTTTCTTCTATTGATTCTTTGTTTAGTAAAATTAAAATTGATGAAAAAGGGATTGAAGAAGAGTCAACTTTAGCTAGAAGGCATCCCGATAATTTGGAGGGTGAAAATCTTTATGAAAAAAGTGATAAACGTGGGTTTGGAGAGGTCAAAACTTTAACTAGTGATGTACCCACTATTTTGGATTACAAAGACTTTAATCATGATAATTTCTCTTTGATTGATTGTATTTCTTTGTTGCAATCCATGATAAATTCACCTCATGCCTATGAACAAAATAAAGCTTTTACTAAATATATCATAGATGCCATGATGAAAGCTTTAGAAGAAAGTTGGAATTAGAGATTTCAATTCCTAGAAAATTACATGATGAATGGGAACCTACTATCACAGTCAAGATTAATAATTATGAGTGTTTTGCTTTATGTGATTTAGGTGCTAGTGTTTCCACAATTCTGAAATCTTTATGCGATGTGCTTGGTCTTACCGATATTGAAGAATGTTCTCTTAATTTGCACTTGGCGGATTCTACTATTAAAAAGCCTATGAGAAGAATTAATGATGTTTTTATTCTTGCAAATAGAAATTATGTGCCCATAGATATTATTGTTCTTGATATTGATTGCAATCCGTCTTGTCCAATTAGACTTGGTAGACCGTTTTTATGCACTATAGGTGCCATGATTGATATGAAAGAAGGCAATATTAAATTTCAATTTCCGCTTAGGAAGGGTATGGAATACTTCCCTAGCACAAGAATTATGCCATCATATGAATCAATCATCTGGGCATCTTATGGATCTAGAAATAAAGATGACAATACTTGAATGACTAAAATGCATCGGTGGTCATTAAACTTGTCGCGTACACTCACTTTAGTCACTGTACTTAAGAATATGGTCAATACGGTCACTATATACACGTTGAGGTGATTATACGGTCACCGGCAGATCGTATTGCTCCGTATGCATCCATTTTGATCGGTCAACCAACCCACCTGGCCCCTCACTAGCTCACTTTCTCTCTCTATCATGCTGGCCCCACCTGTCAATGGGCGGAAGAAAGAAGCGGAGGGAAAAATAAAATCCGTATGCATCCATTTTGACCGGTCAACCAACCCACCTGGCCCCTCACTAGCTCACTTTCTCTCTCTGTCATGCCGGCCCCACCTGTCAATGGGCGGAAGAAAGAAGCGGAGGGAAAAATAAAAGATTTGCACTGGTGGGGATTCGAACAGAGGACATCCCGTTTAATCACGAGCGGACAAACCAGCTGCACCAACTTCAGTTTTTGATTAGATAGAAGAACATATACATGTATACTTTGCTGAATTCACGCGACAACCCTATAACTTTTTTGCGGGGGAGCCATAATTGTTAGGATTTAAATCATTATTATCAGATTGTCAACATTCAGCCATTGGGATTTTTTTTCTGGCCTTGTGGTTTGTTTCCAACGTATGTAGTCTGAATGTTCAAAGAATAGTAGGTACATCTATACTGAACAAAAAAATTTAAGTGCTAATGCAATTTTGACGGTGAACCCTACGTATGAGTACATTTGAAAAAAATGTACAAGTACAAAATAAATTAAAGTGCTAATGCAATTTTGACGGTGAACCCTATGTATGAGTACATTTGAAAAAAAATGTACGAGTACAGACTACTGCCAACACCACTTTAAATCTCAAAAGGACCAACCACTGAAACTACATGAAACGATTATGAATTCTAAAAAAACATGAAACAATTATGATTTAGGGGCAAATCCCAATGGCTCGCACGCAAAAAAAAAATTTGCACCTTGCCATGTGAGTGCAGCGGAAACTTATAAAACATACTGTTTCCTCTTAATCTATGAAGAGCTTCACTTGTGCAGCTGGTTTGTTCTCGCTTCTATAAGCACGAGGATTCCGGTTCGAATCCCCACTTGCCCTTAATTTTTTTGGCTCTATTTCTTTCCTCCACCCTGATAGGTAGGGCCCGCATACACAGAGAGAAAGTGAGCTAATGAGGTGCCAAATGGGTTGGTTGACTGTCGGTGTACTAGAATAGGGGTACCCTAGTACCCCGAACTTGTGCATGGGCAGTTGCAGCACCCCGCGGCAAGGCTTGCCGGGCGAACGCCAAGATCCTCCGTGGTTCCCTTGGAGCCATTCAAGAACAAAGTATTTAAGCTCAGGAGACAAGGCCCCGGCAAGAGGAGCTTGCCGGGAAAGCCAACCAAGGCATTTCAAGGAACTTGCCGCGACGCGCCACGCGCTCTGGCAAGGCAACAAGGCCCCGGCAAGAGGAGCTTGCCGGGAAGACCAACCAAGGTACCTTGAAGCCTGGTGAGCGACAAGCTTCCGGACCCGACAAGGTAGCAGCAGCGGCAAGGCGCTTGCCGCGGCAGGCGGCCACTCTGTGCCCACAATCCAGCTCATCCGCCAACGTGTCGCTCTGGGGGCCTCTCCAGGCGCGCGTGGCGGGAGGCTGTGCAGCCAACGGTGCGCAGTGGCATGTGAAGCTGACAAGATCGCCATCGTGGCGAACGGTGGCGCCCCTAACGGTCCCTTTCTGCACTGTTTGGGCGACTCAGACGGGCATTTAATGCCCTTGTCCCCTGCCGTCAGGGTTAGGTAGGGTGCACTGTACAAGTAACTGTACCAACCACCTCACTTTTTACATTCATACCCTTCTCTACGTTGCCACCTGTCGGTGACCCCTTTAGCGTATAAAAGGAGGCCCATGCGCAACGTAGAGTGGGTTCGGTTCGACTCATTCGTAACCCAGAAAGACATTACGCTCTCTCTAGAGCAAGAACACAAGATAATACAGCCAGACAAGCAGCAGTAGGAGTGTTATCTCTCCGGAGAGCTCCGAAGCTGGGTAAACTGCTCGTGTGCTTCGCCTCGATCTGCTCTTTGTGCGATCTCCACCCCCCGCCGAACCAAAAGAGGCCCGGTCCGCCGGCCCCATAGGTGTTTGTGGATCAGTTTCCCCGACATCTTTGGCGCGCCAGGTAGGGGGCGTCGAGATTGTGTGAACCTGATCCGGTGTTCACACGAGCTAGATCTTCATTCCCTTCGTCAACATGCCACCGAAGAAGAAGACTTCGGTGGCAGCCGCTCCGTCCACGTCACTTCCGCCACCGTTGGAGCAAACGGGTGGTGGAATGGACGCCGGCGGAAGAATGGACGTCGACGAGGAAGCTCATGATGCTGCCAGGTCCAAGAACAAGGCCGCACAAACCTCGGCGACTGTACATGTTCTACGCCACTCTCAGGAGGCGCAAGACCAATAGCGTCATGGCACTTGCAGTGCCATACGCATGATAGGCCAAGACCAAGCTGCTGGATCTCGGGGCGCTCAAGACCAGCATGCACGCCAGCGTGCTGGCACGAGCGGGGCACGGTCTCCTGGACGGGATACTGCTCCTTCTAACATAGTTAGAAGTCCGAGCACGTCCCGCTCCTCGCACCGTCCGCCACTGCCACCCACTACTCCAGCAGAAGCTTTGGCGCGAGTTCAACTACTCCTAGATTACCCTCCGACGTCGGACAAGATCGACGAATGGAGGGCCACCATTCAGAGTCTCATCGGCTACGCCAACGGCGACACTCCATGGCGGCCGAGCGCATCGCCGCCGCGGCAGGGTTGCCGGGCGCGAGCCGGTGGCGACGAAACGGGTGGAGGTGCAACTACCATGCAATCACCACCCCGAAGGCCAAGATCGCTGACTCGCCGGATCCACCTCGACAGCGACTCCACTGCATCGTCGGATCCACGAGCTCGTCGCGATCAACGCCAAGTTCTTCATGATCGGCAACAAGAAGATGCTCGAACTCGCATCGAGCGCCGAGAGAAGCGCGGCGTCAATCCGACAAGCATGCTGGGCCCTCTGTTGACATGCATGCGCCAGGGGAACCAGGTGATCTGCCGTACGCGGTAGGTTGCCCTGCGTTCACTCGTGAGCTGCGGCAAGTCCAGTGGCCCAGCACGAAGAACTTCAAGCCAGACGTACCGGAGAAGTACGACGGCAAGACGCATCCGTCAGAGTTCCTCAGCATCTACACCATCATGGTGCAGGCTGCCGGGGGACGGGATGACAAGATCCTTGCCAACTACTTCCCGCTGGTGCTCAAGCCCAACGTCAGATCCTGTCTCATGCACTTGCCGGACAACTCCATATCCTCTTGGGATGATCTGTGCCATCAGTTTGTCGGCGCCTTCACAGGCGGACACAAGCCTCATGGCCAGGAGAGTGATCTTCATCTGCTCTCCCAGAAGGAAGGAGAGCCCCTGCGCAAGTACATTCAGAGATTCAGCAGTGTGCAGCACAATATCCCAGACGTCCACCCTGCCGTGGTGATCAGCGCGTTCCATCAGAACGTGCGAAACCGCAGGATGCGGGAGGAAATGGCGATGTGCAAGATCAGGGACGTCAGTGAGTTATATGCACTGGCCGACAAGTGTGCACGTGCTGAGGAAGGGAGGAGACTCCCCGGAGAGAATGTAGGAGCGGGAGGATCTGACAGTGAAGATGCTGCCCCGGCAAGGAAAAACCGGCGGCGGAACAACAGAAGGAGGAAAGGCAAAGAGGTGCTAGTTGTTGAGCAGTCTGGCAACGGTGGTGGCGCCAAGGAAGCCAAAGCTGGTGACTCCGGCAAGGAGGTTGCCGTGGAGGTGGCGGTCGCCGACAAGCAGGACGGCACCAACAAGCAGTATTGCAAGATCCACCGCAAACTTTTACATGTCGTGGGCCGATACGTTTTCTGATCGGGACACCTTTTTTCTCCCAAAATTGTAAACGGGGAGTTATTTTGTGGGTCGACGCGTTTTATGGGGTCCGATAGAGATTCTCTTACCTGCCCTTGCCTTAATTGTGTTGCCTACTGAAGATAAACAGACGCTAACTTATGCAACTTCAGTGTATGGGATTAGATGTCTCAAAGGATGGATGAGCTAGCTTAGTATGTGGGGTTTACGCCACGAGCTCTCACAGCCACAACGCTAAAGATCAGCCACACTATTACAAAACAAGCGATCAAACTTTAGAATGAACAATGTTGTCTACTTCAGCAGGGTATAGTATGATATAAGAACTTTCATAAACGAGTATTCCTAGTTGGTACTTGATTTGCTGCCGATTATCGCCACATATTAGCTCAGAATCTTCCTCAGTATCACGCAACCGGTACTCGACACGACATGCTTCTATCAACATCGACAAAGGGAATTGGCAGCAAAAAGTGCAAATAAAAACACCAAAGGATCATCTCCCTTGCTAGGTACACAACAATGTAAAAAATAAAAAATGAATTATGTTTTTCATATATAACTGTGACAAAATATGGAAGCAGACACATCATGTAGCATTTAGCTATTAAATTGCCTAATGCAGCATTAGTTTCCTAGAGTTTTGGCACGATATGGTTTAGTGTTGTAGAAAATATAGTTTGTCGTTAGAAGCAACAAAATGGCACATTTTTTGGCCTTCCCGTGCTCTACAAAAATGGGGGGATGATAAATACAGAGAAAAAATGTGCAGGTTTGAGTTTTTCATACATTTGCCCAGAAGGATGTGGCCAATAAATTGTCTAATGATTTTGGATATAATTGCCTACCGGTGCTTGTGAAAATGTCATCATACGGGGATAGACAATTTTATTGATTTTGAATGACATTTTCACAAGCATCGGTTGACCTATGAAGGATATGTCGAGTTCATCAAATCGGGAGATACCTACTCCATCTAGTCAGGAATTAGGTGTAATTCCTGAACCCACCATTGTGATGGAACACGTTGAAAATCCTGTGGAGGATGACAATGAAACTCCTGTAAGGAGTAAGAGACAGAGGACTACAAAGTCCTTTGGAGATGATTTCATTGTGTACCTCGTGGATGACACACCCAGGACTATTTCAGAAGCCTATGCACCTCATGATGCTGACTACTGGAAGGAAGCTGTTCGTAGTGAGATGGATTCCATCTTAGCTAACGAAACCTGGGAGATCACTAACCATCCTTATGGGCGCAAACCTGTAGGATGTAAGTGGGTGTTCAAGAAAAAGCTTAGACCTGATGGTACGGTTGAAAAGTACAAGGCTCAGCTTGTGGCCAAGGGTTATACACAGAAAGAAGGTGAAGACTACTTTGATACTTACTCACCTATGGCTAGACTAACCACTATTCGGGTGGTGCTATCACTTCCTGCCTCACATGGTCTTCTTGTTCATCAAATGGACATTAAGACGACTTTCCTCAATGGAGAGTTGAAGGAGGAAATTTACATGGATCAGTCAGAAGGTTTTGTAGTACCTGGTCAAGAAGGAAAGGGGTGCTGGGTATTAAAGTCTTTGTATGGCCTTAAACAAGCTCCTAAGGAGTGGCATGAGAAGTTTGAAAGAACATTAATTGCTGCAAGCTTTGTAGTAAACGATGGTGACAAGTGTGTGTACTATCGATGACATACCGATCTTTGGAACCAAACTTGATTTAATCAAGGAGGTAAAGGATTTCTTATCTCGTTGTTTTGAGATGAAGGATCTAGGGGTAGCTAATGTTATCTTAAACATCAAGCTGTTGAGAGATGAGAATGGTGGGATTACACTGCTTCAGTCTCACTATGTGGAAAAGGTTTTGAGTCGCTTTGGGTATAGCGACTGTAATCCTTCTCCAACTCCATATATGCTAGTGTGTTGCTTCGAAGGAATTGACGGATTGCTAGAGATCAACTGAGGTATTCTTAGATTATTGGCTCGCTTATGTATTGCTAGAGATCAACTGCTTCAGTCTCACTATGTGGAAAAGGTTTTGAGTCGCTTTGGGTATAGCGACTGCAATCCTTCTCCAACTCCATATGATGCTAGTGTGTTGCTTCGAAGGAATTGACGGATTGCTAGAGATAAACTGAGCGTTTTCTAGTGATTGCTTTCATAAAAATGATGAAGATCTTAAAATGATTGGTGTTTCTTCTATTGATTCTTTGTTTAGTAAAATTAAAATTGATGAAAAAGGGATTGAAGAAGAGTCAACTTTAGCTAGAAGGCATCCCGATAATTTGGAGGGTGAAAATCTTTATGAAAAAAGTGATAAACGTGGGTTTGGAGAGGTCAAAACTTTAACTAGTGATGTACCCACTATTTTGGATTACAAAGACTTTAATCATGATAATTTCTCTTTGATTGATTGTATTTCTTTGTTGCAATCCATGATAAATTCACCTCATGCCTATGAACAAAATAAAGCTTTTACTAAATATATCGTAGATGCCATGATGAAAGCTTTAGAAGAAAGTTGGAATTAGAGATTTCAATTCCTAGAAAATTACATGATGAATGGGAACCTACTATCACAGTCAAGATTAATAATTATGAGTGTTTTGCTTTATGTGATTTAGGTGCTAGTGTTTCCACAATTCTGAAATCTTTATGCGATGTGCTTGGTCTTACCGATATTGAAGAATGTTCTCTTAATTTGCACTTGGCGGATTCTACTATTAAAAAGCCTATGAGAAGAATTAATGATGTTTTTATTCTTGCAAATAGAAATTATGTGCCCATAGATATTATTGTTCTTGATATTGATTGCAATCCGTCTTGTCCAATTAGACTTGGTAGACCGTTTTTATGCACTATAGGTGCCATGATTGATATGAAAGAAGGCAATATTAAATTTCAATTTCTGCTTAGGAAGGGTATGGAATACTTCCCTAGCACAAGAATTATGCCATCATATGAATCAATCATCTGGGCATCTTATGGATCTAGAAATAAAGATGACAATACTTGAATGACTAAAATGCATCGGTGGTCATTAAACTTGTCGCGTACACTCACTTTAGTCACTGTACTTAAGAATATGGTCAATACGGTCACTATATACACGTTGAGGTGATTATACGGTCACCGGCAGATCGTATTGCTCCGTATGCATCCATTTTGATCGGTCAACCAACCCACCTGGCCCCTCACTAGCTCACTTTCTCTCTCTATCATGCCGGCCCCACCTGTCAATGGGCGGAAGAAAGAAGCGGAGGGAAAAATAAAATCCGTATGCATCCATTTTGACCGGTCAACCAACCCACCTGGCCCCTCACTAGCTCACTTTCTCTCTCTGTCATGCCGGCCCCACCTGTCAATGGGCGGAAGAAAGAAGCGGAGGGAAAAATAAAATATTTGCACTGGTGGGGATTCGAACAGAGGACATCCCGTTTAATCACGAGCGGGCAAACCAGCTGCACCAACTTCAGTTTTTGATTAGATAGAAGAACATATACATGTATACTTTGCTGAATTCACGCGACAACCCTATAACTTTTTTGCGGGGGAGCCATAATTGTTAGGATTTAAATCATTATTATCAGATTGTCAACATTCAGCCATTGGGATTTTTTTTCTGGCCTTGTGGTTTGTTTCCAACGTATGTAGTCTGAATGTTCAAAGAATAGTAGGTACGTCTATACTGAACAAAAAAATTTAAGTGCTAATGCAATTTTGACGGTGAACCCTACGTATGAGTACATTTGAAAAAAATGTACAAGTACAAAATAAATTAAAGTGCTAATGCAATTTTGATGGTGAACCCTATGTATGAGTACATTTGAAAAAAAATGTACGAGTACAGACTACTGCCAACACCACTTTAAATCTCAAAAGGACCAACCACTGAAACTACATGAAACGATTATGAATTCTAAAAAAACATGAAACAATTATGATTTAGGGGCAAATCCCAATGGCTCGCACGCAAAAAAAAATTGCACCTTGCCACGTGAGTGCAGCGGAAACTTATAAAACATACTGTTTCCTCTTAATCTATGAAGAGCTTCACTTGTGCAGCTGGTTTGTTCTCGCTTCTATAAGCACGAGGATTCCGGTTCGAATCCCCACTTGCCATTAATTTTTTTTGGCTCTATTTCTTTCCTCCACCCTGATAGGTAGGGCCCGCATACACAGAGAGAAAGTGAGCTAATGAGGTGCCAAATGGGTTGGTTGACTGTCGGTGTACTAGAATAGGGGTACCCTAGTACCCCGAACTTGTGCACGGGCAGTTGCAGCACCCCGCGGCAAGGCTTGCCGGGCGAACGCCAAGATCCTCCGTGGTTCCCTTGGAGCCATTCAAGAACAAAGTATTTAAGCTCAGGAGACAAGGCCCCGGCAAGAGGAGCTTGCCGGGAAAGCCAACCAAGGCATTTCAAGGAACTTGCCACGACGCGCCACGCGCTCTGGCAAGGCAACAAGGCCCCGGCAAGAGGAGCTTGCCGGGAAGACCAACCAAGGTACCTTGAAGCCTGGTGAGCGACAAGCTTCCGGACCCGACAAGATAGCAGCAGTGGCAAGGCGCTTGCCGTGGCAGGCGGCCACTCTGTGCCCACACTCCAGCTCATCCGCCAACGTGTTGCTCTGGGGGCCTCTCCAGGCACGCGTGGCGGGAGGCTGTGCAGCCAACGGTGCGCAGTGGCATGCGAAGCTGACAAGATCGCCATCGTGGCGAACGGTGGCGCCCCTAACGGTCCCTTTCTGCACTGTTTGGGCGACTCAGACGGGCATTTAATGCCCTTGTCCCCTGCCATCAGGGTTAGGTAGGGTGCACTGTACAAGTAACTGTACCAACCACCTCACTTTTTACATTTGTACCCTTCTCTGCGTTGCCACCTGTCGGTGACCCCTTTAGCTTATAAAAGGAGGCCCATGCGCAACGTAGAGTGGGTTCAGTTCGACTCATTCGTAACCCAGAAAGACACTACGCTCTCTCTAGAGCAAGAACACAAGATAATACAGCCAGACAAGCAGCAGTAGGAGTGTTTTCTCTCCGGAGAGCTCCGAAGCTGGGTAAACTGCTCGTGTGCTTCGCCTCGATCTGCTCTTCGTGCGATCTCTGCCCCCCGCCGAATCGAAAGGGGCCCGGTCCGCCGGCCCCATAGGTGTTCGTGGATCAGTTTCCCCGACATCTTTGGCGCGCCAGGTAGGGGGCGTCGAGATTGTGTGAACCTGATCCGGTGTTCACACGAGCTAGATCTTCATTCCCTTCATCAACATGCCATCGAAGAAGAAGACTTCGGCGGCAGCCGCTCCGTCCACGTCACTTCCGCCACCGTTGGAGCAAACGGGTGGTGGAATGGACGCCGGCGGAAGAATGGACGTCAACGAGGAAGCTCATGATGCTGCCAGGTCCAAGAACAAGGCCGCACAAACCTTGGCGACTGTACATGTTCTACGCCACTCTCAGGAGGCGCAAGACCAACAGCGTCATGGCACTTGCAGTGCCATACGCATGATAGGCCAAGACCAAGCTGGTGGATCTCAGGGCGCTCAAGACCAGCATGCACACCAGCGTGCTGGCACGAGCGGGGCACGGTCGCCTGGACGGGATACTGCTCCTTCTAACATAGTTAGAAGTCCGAGCACGTCCCGCTCCTCGCGCCGTCCGCCACTGCCACCCACTACTCCAGCAGAAGCTTTGGCGCGAGCTCAACTACTCCTAGATTACCCTCCAACGTCGGACAAGATCGACGAATGGAGGGCCACCATTCAGAGTCTCATCGGCTACGCCAACGGCGACACTCCATGGCGGCCGAGCGCGTCGCCGCCGCGGCAGGGTTGCCGGGCGCGAGCTGGTGGCGACGAAACGGGTGGAGGTGCAACTACCATGCAATCACCACCCCGAAGGCCAAGATCGCCGACTCGCCGGATCCACCTCGACAGCGACTCCACTGCATCGTCGGATCCACGAGCTCGTCACGATCAGCGCCAAGTTCTTCATGATCGGCAACAAGAAGACACTCGAACTCGCATCGAGCGCCGAGAGAAGCGCGACGTCAATCCGACAAGCGCGCTGGGCCCTCTATTGACATGCATGCACCAGGGGAACCAGGCGATCTGCCGTACGCGGTAGGTTGCCCTGCGTTCACTCGTGAGCTGCGGCAAGTCCAGTGGCCCAGCACGAAGAACTTCAAGCCAGACGTACCGGAGAAGTACGACGGCAAGAGGCATCCGTCAGAGTTCCTCAGCATCTACACCATCGCGGTGCAGGCTGCCGGGGGACGGGATGACAAGATCCTTGCCAACTACTTCCCGCTGGTGCTCAAGCCCAACGTCAGATCCTGGCTCATGCACTTGCCGGACAACTCCATATCCTCTTGGGCTGATCTGTGCCATCAGTTTGTCGGCACCTTCACAGGCGGACACAAGCCTCATGGCCAGGAGAGTGATCTTCATCTGCTCACCCAGAAGGAAGGAGAGCCCCTGCGCAAGTACATTCAGAGATTCAGCAGTGTGCAGCACAACGTCCCAGACGTCCACCCTGCCATGGTGATCAGCGCGTTCCATTAGAACGTGCGAAACCGCAGGATGCGGGAGGAAATGGCGATGTGCAAGATCAGGGACGTCAGTGAGTTATATGCACTGGCCGACAAGTGTGCACGTGCTGAGGAAGGGAGGAGACTCCCCGGAGACAATGTAGGAGCGGGAGGATCTGACAGTGAAGATGTTGCCCCGGCAAGGAAAAACCGGCGGCGGAACAACAGAAGGAGGAAAGGCAAAGAGGTGCTAGTTGTTGAGCAGTCCGGCAACGGTGGTGGCGCCAAGGAAGCCAAAGCTGGTGACTCCGGCAAGGAGGTTGCCGCGGAGGTGGCAGTCGCCGACAAGCAGGACGGCACCAACAAGCAGTATTGCAAGATCCACTGCACCAAGGGCCATGATCTCTAGAACTGTAAGAAAGTCGAGCAACTTGTTGAGCAACAGAAAGCTGAGTATGAGCGGCGCGACAAGGAGAAGGCCCAGGAAGGTGCTAGGGGATCCGGCAAGAAACATCCCGGCCGAGGAGGACGCCGCGGCAAGGCCAAGCAGCGGCAAGGAGACAGACCTCCTCGCGGCCGCGACAAGGATGAAGATGACGACAACGATGAAGACATGGATGATGAGGAGACTGATGAGTAGGAGTTCCAGAAAGCCACAGAGGTCCTATGCATTGACGGTGGTGCTTCTCTGCACACCTCGCACCGCCAGCTCAAGCAGTGGGTGCGGGAAGTTACTGCAGCAGAACCACCCGTCGAGTCACGCAAGCCTCTGAAATGGTCCAGCACGCCTATCATCTTTGATATTGAGGATCACCCTGATCGCATAACTGCGGTCGGATGCTTGCCGATGTTGGTTTCACCAACAATCCGCAACCTCAAAGTCACTAAGATGCTAGTTGACGGCGGGGCCGGCTTGAACCTGATCTCCTCCGCGGTGCTCCAGAAACTCCAAATCCCTGACAGTGAGCTCGAAGAGACCGGTACATTCCAAGGAATCAACCCGGGAAGCAGCAAGCCGAAGGGAAAGATCACGTTGCCGGTAACATTTGGCAGCGAGCTGAACTTCAGGACCGAGAGGGTCACATTTGATGTTGCTGACTTTCCATTACCTTACAATGGAATCCTTGGCCGTCCGACACTCGCCAAGTTCATGGCAGCCTCTCACTATGCGTACAACGTACTGAAATGCCAGGCCCGATAAGTGTCATCTCTGTCCCTAGCGACAAGAAGGATGCCCTTATCTGTGCCGACAAGATCTACTGGGAAGCAGCAGCCGCAGCAGAACGCAAGACACTTGCCGCTGAAGCTCCCGGGGGGAAGAAGAAGACCAAGTCCGGCAAGAGCTCTGATGCCCACTCCGG
This sequence comes from Triticum dicoccoides, assembly GCF_002162155.2. Classification (NCBI taxonomy): domain Eukaryota; kingdom Viridiplantae; phylum Streptophyta; class Magnoliopsida; order Poales; family Poaceae; genus Triticum; species Triticum dicoccoides. The sequence continues at coordinate 370,150,610 of NC_041384.1, read as the reverse complement.
CAAGCGCACCTCTTCGGAGTGCTGCGCTACCGTCGAGGACACACAATCGAGCTCCACCGGCAAGTGTAAGAAGGCAATGGCAGCTCCACCTGAGACCAAGAAGGTGTCTGCCAAGGAGGACGACACTGGTGGTACCTTCACCATCAGCGCCACTCTTGACCCCAAATAGGAAGGCGCGCTCGTTGCTTTCCTGCGGGCGAATGTCGACGTGTTTGCGTGGCAACCGTCTGATATCCCCGGTGTTCCCAGGAAAGTAATTGAGCACCACCTTGCCGTCTGCCCTGATGCGTGGCCCGTCAAGCAGAAAGTCAGGAAGCAGGCAGTGGAGCGCCAAGAATTCATCGCAGAAGAAATGAAGAAGTTGGAAGCAGCAGGCCTTGTCAGAGGAGTGCTCCATCCCACGTGGTTGGCCAATCCTGTTGTCATGCGCAAAGCTAACGGGAAATGGAGACTTTGTATTGACTTCACTGATGTTAATAAAGCTTGTCCCAAAGACCCATTTCCCTTGCCGCGCATTGACCAGATTGTTGACTCCACAGCCGGATGTGATTTGCTTTCATTTCTTGATGCATACTCAGGATACCATCAGATCTTCATGGCAGAACAGGATGAAGAGAAAACCGCATTTATCACCCCGTGTGGCACGTACTGTTTCGTACGGATGCCTTTCGGTTTGAAGAATGCTGGTTCAACATTCGCAAGGGTAGTCCACCACGCTTTTGAGCCGCAGATGCACAGAAATGTGGAAGCCTACATGGATGACATAGTGGTCAAGAGCAAGAACAGGGCGACCCTGATTCAAGATTTAGACGAGACATTTGCAAATCTGCACAAGATCAACCTCAAGCTTAACCCCGAGAAGTGCGTATTTGGAGTTCCTTCCGGCAAGCTTCTCGGGTTCTTCATGTCTCAGCGGGGAATTGAAGCCAATCCCGACAAGATCAAGGCCATTGAGCAGATCGAAGCACCAAAGCGCGTCAAGGATGTACGAAGGCTTGCCGGTTGCGTGGCTGCTCTCAGCAGGTTTATCTCTAGATCTGCTGAGCGCGCCCTGCCATTTTTCAAAATTTTGAAAAAGGCAGGTCCAATGAAATGGACTCCGAAGGCGGAGGCTGCGCTGCAGGACTTGAAGAGATACCTGTCCTCCACTCCAACACTTGTCGCACCTAAGCCGCAAGAGAAGTTGCTGCTGTATATAGCGGCAACCAATCAAGTGGTTAGTGCCGCGTTAGTGGCGGAGAGGGAGGCAGATGATGAGCCAGCAACCACGGCAGATGCATCCAGCGACAAGCAGGGGGCTTCGCCGACAAGCTCTGGTCCCGACAAAGATGGATCTGCGCAGGAGCATGATAAGATACAGAAGAGAATGGTGCAGCGTCCAGTTTACTTTGTCAGTTCCCTTCTACAGGGGGCTAGATCAAGGTACTCTGGTGTGCAGAAGTTGCTTTTCGGCCTCCTCATGGCCTCGAGAAAGCTGCGCCATTACTTCCAAGCACATGAGATCACAGTCGTCACTCGCTTTACGCTGAAGAGGATACTGCAAAATCCAGAAGCAACAGGCAGGATTGTCGAGTGGGCGTTGGAACTGTCAAGCTTTGTCCTCAAGTTTGAGAGCACTTCAACTATCCAAAGCAGAGCATTGGCAGAGTTCATAGCAGAGTGGACGCCAACCCCAGATGAAGAAATCCCAGAGACGAGCATCCCCGTCAAAGAGGCAAGCAAAGAGTGGCTGATGTACTTTGATGGTGCCTTCTCGCTGCAAGGCGCCGGTGCGGGCGTGCTGCTTGTCACACCCACCGGAGAGCACCTCAAGTACGTAGTCCAGATGCACTTTCCCAAGGAGCAAGCAACCAACAATACTGCAGAGTATGAAGGATTGCTTGCCGGTCTCAGAATCGCAGCAGACCTTGGGATCAAGAAGCTCATTGTCAAGGGTGACTCACAGCTTGTCGTCCGCCAAGTGAACAAGAACTACCAGAGTCCATTGATGGAAGCATATGTTGATGAAGTGAGGAAGCTAGAAGAGCACTTTGACGGCCTACAGATGGAGCATATCCCAAGAGCTCAGAATGACATTGCTGATGGCCTGTCAAAGTGCGCCGCACTAAAGTTACCTGTGGAACCAGGGATCTTTGTGCTCAAGTTGACTCAACCATCCGTAACACCATCAACTAGACAAAGCAAGAAGAGGAAGTTGGTTTCTGGTGACTACTTTCCGGCAGAGCTCCCCGAAGCCGCCGCCAATAAAGTCCCCAAGATCAACACCAAGGATGCTGAGGGGCAGTCTGCTCCGGCAAGCCTTATGGTTTGTTCCATTGAAGCAGATGCTCCCGACAAGTTTTGCTCCGGCAAACTTGCCGGGGAACATCAAGCTCCGGCAGGGCCGCAAGTCCTTGCCGTAGAAGCGGATGTTCCCGCAGCAGCAGATGTGCCTTTAGTCCTTGTTGTCGAGCCACAAGCTCCAGCATGGGCACAGCAGATTGTCCATTTCCTTCAGACAGGAGAACTTCCCGAAGAACAAGAAGAAGCGGAAAAAGTAGCCCGGCAGTCAAGTATGTACCAGTTTTTCGATAGCATACTATACAGAAGAAGACTCAACGGTGTGAAATTGAAGTGTATTTGCCGGGAAGATGGACAAAAGCTGTTGGCAGAGATACATGGAGGCATATGTGGCCATCACATTGGCGCAAGAGCACTTGCCGGCAAAGCTTTCCGGCAAGGTTTCTTTTGGCCGACAGCCCTCCAGGATGCAACTGCACAAGTAACCAAGTGTGAAGCGTGCCAGTTCCACTCCAAATAGATAAACCAGCCAACTCAAGCTCTCCAGACGATCCCTGTATCCTGGCCATTTTCGGTCTGGGGGCTCGATATCCTCGGCCCTTTCCCCCGAGCTGTCGGGGGCTTTGAGTACTTGTACGTCGCAATCGACAAGTTCACAAAGTGGCCGGAAGTGCAGCCAGTGAGGAAGGTGACAGCCCAGTCAGCAGTCAAGTTCTTCAGGTCAATTGTTTGCCATTTCGGGATCCCTAACAGCATCATCACCGACAACGGCACGCAATTCACGAGCCGCACCTTCATGCAGTACGTCCAAGACCTTGGCGCCAAGGTCTGCTTCGCTTCTGTTGCTCATCCAAGAAGCAACGGTCAAGCAGAGAGGGCAAATGCTGAAGTGCTGCGCGGGCTCAAGACCAGAACTTTCGACAGGCTGCGCAAGTGCGGAAGAAACTGGATCGAGGAGCTGCCGGTGGTTCTTTGGTCGATCAGAACGACGCCAAATCGAGCCACTAGCCAGACACCTTTCGCTCTAGTCTATGGAGCAGAGGCAGTTCTCCCCACGGAACTCGTATACGGATCGCCTCGAGTGCTCGCTTACGATGAGCTTGAGCAAGAACAGCTGCGACAAGACGACGCGCTGCTCCTTGAGGAAGATCGTCTTCAGGCTGCTGTACGAGCTGCTCGATACCAGCAAGCTTTGCGCCGCTACCATAGCCGCAAAGTTAAGGCCAGAAGCTTCGAGGAAGGCGACCTTGTTCTTCGGCGCGTTCAGTCCGCCAAGAATTCCAACAAGTTGACGCCGAAGTGGGAAGGCCCTTATCGGGTGAGACGAGTCACAAGGCCCGGCGCTGTCCGCCTTGAGACCGAAGATGGCATTCTGGTGAGCAACTCCTGGAACATAGAAAATCTTCGTAAGTTTTTCCCGTAAGGCGCGGTTGTCGGAACCCCGTTCCGGCAACCACCTTTTGTACAAGTCTTGCCGCTGTTGCATGTAATCCTTTGTACAAAGCCGGGCGCAGATCCCGTGCGTAAATAGAACCCCATGTGCTCCGCACAACTTGTCCATTTCATGCATTAGTTTCTTTCTTGCATGCGTTATCTGACACTTTGTGCAGCACCTACATCCGGTAAGCAATAACGAGCCGAAGGGCTCCATATCGTTATTTACTCTTCTTTCTTCTTTTTTAACAAAGGAAAAGAAGGTTCCCTCGCACACAAGTTTGCCGAGGGGGGAAGGAGAAGATTGTGGTATGGACCAGGTGTCGTTCAAGCAAAGTTTTGCCTTGCCGGGAAGCAAACGACAGAAAAGCTAAGTTGCCAAAGTTTGAGCAATCAATTTTTAAATTTTTTGAGTTATCTTCCTCGAACGACCCTGCTTTGTATGGAAAACCTGTGCGCGGAGGAACCAACTCGTGGCTAGTTGCGCCCTTACTTTGTTTTGAGTCCACTCAACAACTTAAGTGTGCTGCATCTAGTCGCGACAAGGTTTCTTGTCGGAAGCAGCGCCGCCAGCAGGCTGCTGATCGTTCCGCACTCAGCGCTCGCGGCTCGGATGCCTGCGCCGACAAGTTCCCTAGAAGCGTAGGGTAGAAACATACAAAGGAAGGAATCTAGTAGAGGAAATAACATAGCAATTGATAACAGAAATAAAGTTATATTACAAGATAACTTGTCGCAGCTCTAACACAATGTTTTCATAACATGATTAGCAGCGACAAGGGAAAAGAAGAAATGGGCGGCCTAGTCTACGCGTCCGCCCTCGACCCTCTTGATCTCGCTCACCTTGTCCACAATGGGTGCGACAGGGGCCTTGAGTGCGTCCCGATCGGTGTCTGGCGGCAAGGACTTAAGGACGTTGGTGAAGCTGAGGCCTGGATTGCGGAAGGCCACCTTCATCAGCACCTTCTGGAGAACCCCAACGCAGATTTTGCGCGACTCGTCGGCCAGCTGCTTTGGGATCCTCTCCCAGAGCCGCTGGAGTGCCTCGCCACGCCCTTGAAGAACAAGCTGAGCTTGGCGCTGGGTTGGAGATTCTCGTCGGAGGGATACCCAAAGTCCTCCATCCCCAGCTGCGCCAGCTCCTCGTTGATGACTATGGCAATATTCACCAGACCTTCGGTCCAGTGCTCCATAGTGTCTCTGAACGAGTTCTGGGTAACTGCAATGCTCTCCAGCAGCGCCGCGTCAGCCTTGACCTTCTCCGACAAGGTCTTCTCCCGCTTCTTGGCGGCCTCCAGCGTCTGCGTCAGCGTGGCCAGCTTCAGCTCCAGGTCTGCATTGGAATCCTTGGCGGCGCTGAGCTCCTTGCCCCTCTCAGCGAGAAGACCTTGCAGCTCACCGTGGGCGGCAGCATCCTTCTCACCCTCACGCTTGAACACGGCAAGCTCCTCGCCGCTCTTCCCAATGTTGGCCTCCAGCTGCGCCACTTTCTCCTCCAACTCCTTCTTGGCGGCCTCTGCGATCGCGGCAGCGTCCTTCGCCTCCTTGAGCGCCCCGCCAAGTGCTTGCTCGCGCTCGGCGACCTCCTCCTCGTAGCTGTCGAGGTTGGCCTTCCGCTGCACCAATTCACCTTCTCGCGCAGATTGCTTCTCGGCGGCCAGCCTTTGTTCCTCCTCAGCTTTGGCCTTCTCGAGAAGGAAGGCCGTGCGCTCCTCGTCGAGTCGCTCCCGCTCCTGTGCCAGGGACCGGAGAGCCTCTTGATTGTGGCCCCGGAGCTCCTCCGCGCGCTTCTCCATGTCAACTCCCGCCTTCGCGACAAGCGCTTCCCGGGAAGCCAACTTGGCTTGCCGGGCGCGGTAGAGTGACAGCAGCTTCCGCAGCAGCTGCTCCTCCTCAGGCTCGCCACTGCTGCTGCTGGGCGCGTCGACCAACGACAGTCCAGCAGAGGCGAGCACCTCCCCGTCGAAAGTTCCCCCCTCGACTGGCGCCCTGGAGCTCGACGCCCAGGGTAGCTTGATGAAGATGTCGTCGCCGGCCTTCAAGTAGGCGCCGGGCTGGGGCTCCTCTGAGCTCGGCTCCGCAAAAGTGGCGGAGGGATCGGCGGTCGGCGCAGCGCCTGGCGCTCCTGCGGCCTCAGGGTCGTCAGTGCGATCGCCCGACCCCTCGCCGGCTTCTGCGGTGGCAGCCTTGGCGGCCTCCTCGCCGGCGGTCTCATCAGCACCAGCCCCTTTCTCGCCGGCGCCCTCTGTCTCCATCGGCTCAGCCGCAGATGGGTCTGAAGAACGAAGAAGGGAGGAAAATCAATCAAAAATCCAAGAGAAGAAAATCAGAAGAAGAACCCAAGGGAAAGTTTTTGGACAAGTGAATTACCTGTGCCAAGATCTGCAGTTGCGGCCTCGGCCGCCGCAGGATCGACCGTGCTGCCCCTTGCCGGAGAGTTCTCCCTTGCCGGAGAGCGCTCCCTTACCGGGAACCCCTCCCTTGGCGGCGTAGTCGAAGCAGATGGCACTTCGGGACCAACTTCCGGGCGCTCCTGATGTGGCTGCTCTGCTCCTACACAAATCAACAAGCAAGATATGAACAAAGGAAAAAGCACTCATGCGCGCCCGACAACAGAAAGCTATCTATGAACTTACGCTGGGGGCTGCGCTGGGGGCTGCTTTGAGGAGTGATTGCCGGGTCCGTCAAGGTAGTCTTGGACCCACCTCCTGCTGACACGGTGGGGTCATCCTCGATGACAATCACCGTGGCCTTGGCCCTCTTCGCCACTCTCTGGGCCAGCGTTCTGAAAAGAAAGAAGTCCAGATTGAAGCAAGTCAAATACAAGATATAAACAGCAAGATTGAAGAACTACAAGAGCATCAAAGAAACTTACTCTTCTTCCTCCTCGTCGGAGCTGAGCGCGGAAAGATCGAAGTCCGGCCCTCCTCCGGTGCGGCGAGGCGGAGGAGTAGGATCCCTTGCCCGCTTGGCGGGGGCGATGGTGGTGGCCCGGGAAGATCCCGCTCCAGTTGCCGCTGCTGCGTGGGGCGCTCCCGCGGCGACATTGCTTGCCGCGGTAGAGCGCGTCGCACGGCTCGGCGGCTGTTGACCCAGCTGCCATCCCGCTACGTCCGCGCCCCTGCGAAGACGCCTTCTTGGCGGGGCCGGGGGCTCCGCCTGCGGCAAGCCTTCTGAAGGCTCAGGCTCTTCCTCGCCGGCCTCGCTCGGCTCAGCTTCAGAACCGGCAGGATCTTCCTCGCCGCCAATGAACTCCGCGCGCTCGGCAAGGTTTGCCGCCTCTGCCGCCTCCGCCTCCTCCACAGTGAACCCGAACACGCCCGCGGCAGCTGCGGCCGCAACCTCTTCCGCCCTAGTGGCGATGCGCTGCAGCTCCTCGTCGGTGGTGTCACGGGTGAGGCTCTTCTGCTCGTCAGCGTGGACCGGCACTTCTTCCAAGTTGTCGAAGAACGCTTGCACGACGTCATCCGCAGGCTCTTGCCAAGTTGGAACGATTCCGTGTGAATCGCACAACGGCATCATGGCGCGGATCCGGTCAAGCGAAGAATTGTTGCATAATGGGACGACGCCCCTCGGCAGCATGAATGGGTGCTGGGGGTCGCGTTTGAACAACTCCAGGAGCATTGCATCCAGCTCCAAGACGGTGAAGTTGTAGTTGAGGCCCGGCCGCAACCTCATGATGTCCGCTGAGTTCTTGAATTCCCAGGCGGGCCTCCCCCTCTCCTGCAGGGGGGCAATGCGGCGGCGAAGGAAATCTGCACCTACAGCGCCTACAGTGAGCCCGGCAAGCCTGAGGCGAAGGATCCTAGTAATGGCGATCTTCAGCCTCTCGTCTTCCGGGGCCACGTTGCTCCAGTCATTGCCGCGCACTATTGGAGCTTGGCGCACGGCGGTGAAAGGCTGCGGATTCTCCTCGACGATCCAACACCACTCCGCTCTCCACTCATCCCATTTGCTACGGAGCTCATCCTCCAAGTACGCCTCCTTCTTGCCGACTCTCGAGATCCAGGCAATCCCTCCGGCAAGCGGCTCTCCTCTCTCTACCCGAGGTATGAAGAAGTGGCGGAAAAGGGCAACGTTGGGGTGGACTCCGACAAAGTTTTCGCACAAATGCGCGAAAACTGCCATGGTCAGAACGGTGTTGGGGGTGAAGTCAAGGAGGCGGAAGCCGTATGTGTTCATGATATCGCAGAAGAACTCCGAGAAGGGCGGGCAGAGCCCGCAATAGAAGAATAGCGCGAAGAATGGGTACCCGTTTGGAGCCAGCTCCGAAGCAGCGGCCGGGAGTACCCTCATGCGCGGATGCGCACGCGTCTCCGTCGCCCAAAAGAGGTAGAAGTACTCCCTCAGCTCCTGCACGCCGAGCTGGGGGGAGAAGATGGCCCGCTCCTTCCGCAGCGCCGCAAGCCGCTGCGCCTCGGCCGACTTCACGCCCTTTCCCTTGTCGGCTTTCGGAGCCATGGCGGAGGTGGTGGGGGAGGTCGACGGCGTTGGTGATGCTAGTGGCAATGGGGGGCGGAGCGCTGCTCTCTCGGCTTCGAGAAGAAGGGGGGGGCGGCAGAGGTTCGTGAAGGTGGAGTAGTAGCAACCAGCGAGGGGGAACGAACTGCCCCTGTTTCCTCTGCTTATAAAGAGGGACGGGGGCGGACGTTTCGCCCTTCCGAATAAAGAACCACCCACGATCTCTCCCATGACGCCGCATTCAACGCGTGCCATTAGGGGAGAGCGCGGTGGATACAGAGCAAGATTCGGTGTGGCCCAGCCCGCGTGTGCCCGTGCCCTGTCTTGGGCCTGGCCCAACAGTGCTCGGCACGGTGTCTGGCCCAGGCCCGGGGGCTCCTGTCGGTGTACTAGAATAGGGGTACCCTAGTACCCCGAACTTGTGCACGGGCAGTTGCAGCACCCCGCGGCAAGGCTTGCCGGGCGAACGCCAAGATCCTCCGTGGTTCCCTTGGAGCCATTCAAGAACAAAGTATTTAAGCTCAGGAGACAAGGCCCCGGCAAGAGGAGCTTGTCGGGAAAGCCAACCAAGGCATTTCAAGGAACTTGCCGCGACGGGCCACGCGCTCCGGCAAGGCAACAAGGCCCCGGCAAGAGGAGCTTGCCGGGAAGACCAACCAAGGTACCTTGAAGCCCGGTGAGCGACAAGCTTCCGGACCCGACAAGATAGCAGCAGCGGCAAGGCGCTTGCCACGGCAGGCGGCCACTCTGTGCCCACACTCCAGCTCATCCGCCAACGTGTCGCTCTGGGGGCCTCTCCAGGCGCGCGTGGCGGGAGGCTGTGCAGCCAGCGGTGCGCAGTGGCATGCTAAGCTGACAAGATCGCCATCGTGGCGAACGGTGGCGCCCCTAATGGTCCCTTTCTGCACTGTTTGGGCGACTCAGACGGGCATTTAATGCCCTTGTCCCCTGCCGTCAGGGTTAGGTAGGGTGCACTATACAAGTAACTGTACCAACCACCTCACTTTTTACATTTGTACCCTTCTCTGCGTTGCCACCTGTCGGTTACCCCTTTAGCGTATAAAAGGAGGCCCATGCGCAACATAGAGTGGGTTCGGTTCGACTCATTCGTAACCCAGAAAGACACTACACTCTCTCTAGAGCAAGAACACAAGATAATACAGCCAGACAAGCAGCAGTAGGAGTGTTATCTCTCCGGAGAGCTCCGAAGCTGGTAAACTGCTCGTGTGCTTCGCCTCGATCTGCTCTTCGTGCGATCTCCGCCCCCCGCCGAACCGAAAGGGGCCCTGTCCGCCGGCCCCATAGGTGTTCGTGGATCAGTTTCCCCGACATTGACCGGTCAAAATGGATGCATACGGAGCGATACGGATCTGCCAGTGACCGTATAATCACCTCAACAGTTATATAGTGACTGTATTGACCGTATTCTTAAGTACAATGACCAATGTGAGCGTACGCGACAAGTTTAATGACCCATAGTGCATTTTACTCTACTTGAATCTATGCATTATGCCTAGCTAGGGGCATAAAACGATAGCGCTTGTTGGGAGGCAACCCACCGAATATTTTTTTGCCTTTTTCTTTCTATTCTTGAGTGTTTGCAAAATTATGCTACTGTTATGATTGTATTTTTTATATTTTAATTAGTTTTTGTGCCAAGTAAAGCCTTTGGGATTATGTTTGGTGATAGTTGATTTGATCTTGTTGAAAAATAGAAACTTTTGCATCGAGTAAAATAATTTTGATAAATCACAGGAGCGATGAAAAATTCTGAATGTTTTACAAAAGATTGATATAAAAATTTGCTAAATCAAATTTTCAGAAGTTTTTGAGTTACAGAAGTATACAAAGTTTTCAGATTGCTACAGACTGTTCTATTTTTGACAAATTCTGTTTTCTTTGCGGCATGTGCTTATTTTGATGAATCTATGGTGTGATCGGGGGGGGGGGTATAATTCATGGTAAAGTTGGAATACGATAGATATAATGCAAAAATAAAATATGAATGGGTTAGCAATAGAGCTTATAGTACTGATTTGCTTTCTTATACTAACGGATCTCATGAAGGTTTTGTTGAGTTTTGTGTGATTGAAGTTTTCAAGTTTTGGGTGAGATCACGATGGATGAAGGAATAAGGAGTAAGAAGAGACTAAGCTTGGGGATGCCCCATGGCACACCAAGTTATTATCCAAAGAGAAACAAGCAACTAAGCTTGGGGATGCCCTGAAAGGAATCCCCTCTTTCTTCTAACGACCATCGGTATTTTACTTGGAGCTCTAATTTTTCGTCACATATCATGAATTTTGCTTGGAGCGTCTTGTATTATATGAGTCTTTGCTTGTTTTTATTTTTAGTTTGTGTCATCTATCCTTGCTGGACACACCTATTTGAGAGAGCCAAAATTATGCTATGATTTGTTAGAATTGCTCTCTATGATTCACTTAAATTCTTTGAGCTATGGAATTGCTCTAGTGCTTCACTTATATCTTTTTGAGCATAGTGTGCTTTAATATTTTTGAAGAAATGCTCTCATGCTTCACTTAGATTTATTGAGAGTTAGTAATTTTTTGAAGAAATTCTCTCATGCTTCACTTGCATTATTTTGAGAGACAAAAAAAATTCCATGCTCATGTTCTTCACTTAAATTTGTTTGAGCTATCAAAAAGCAACATATGAAACTAGTCCCAAAGTGATAAATATTCAAGAGGGATGTAATAAAAACTTTCATGAAGATCATTGGACAAAATAAATTTGATTCCTTGTAATAATTTTGCGGTATAATGATAATAATATGTGAGTCATGTTGGTGAGTATTTATGCTTTAGTAAGAATATTTGTGTTAAGGTTTGTGATTCCCCATGCAAGCACGAAAGTCAACAATTATGCAATGAAATTACATCCTACTTGTGGTGCATTATTAGGTGTTATTTATGCTTAATGCTCGCTTATGTGATTTTTTTCGTTTCTTGGTTGGAGGCTTCTCAATCTATTTGCTAGCTTTCACTTGTACTAAGTAGAGATACTACTTGTGCATAAAAAAATCCTTAAACCCCGTTTTGCCATATGAGTCCAGCATACCTACCTATATGCGGTATTACCGTGCCGTTCTAAGCAAATTGGTATGTGCCATCTCTAATTTTCAAACTAAATTCCCTTTTTGTGTGCTCGTAACTCTCATGAAGCGGCAGGGGGTGGCTAATATTTTCCATGCTAGATGTGTTATTCTCAAGATGAGTGTTTATTCATTCGTCATTGCACGAGAGTACGGCGGTAATAGGGATGCCTAGTCCAGAAATAAGAAAGAAATTTACTTTATGTTGTCGAATAATAAATTCCTTGGAAAGTGTTGGTATGGACGGTACCCGTGGATACGGCTAGCCGTGGAATGTGAAAGAATGGTGGAAAAGGAATAAACTTTATTTTCTATTTGGGAACCGCCTATGATATATCTAGCATGGAAAGTGTTGGGAATTACTCAGTCATTTTCATCGACGGGAAAAATATGCCTCTCAAAATTTTTATCTCTCAATTTAAGCTTTGAGATCTGGCACCTCTACAAATCCCTACTTCCCTCTGCGAAGGGCCTTTCTATTTACTTTATGCAATTTTTATTTTTATTTGATTCTCCATCTTCTCTTATAAAGCACCAACTAAGAGGCACTATGTTCGTACTTGAGCATTGGGTATAGCTAATATGCGAGTGTGTTTCATGAATGGATCAATGATTGAGCATGATGGACTAGGGATAACTCTCTTTGGTGTTGATATTTTGAAAGACATGGTTGCTTGTTGATATGCTTGAGTATTTAAATCTTCATGTCAAAACTAGACTATTTCTTTGAGTCATATGAAAGTCCAAATGTCCATGCTACAAAGAAAAGAATATGTGCTGAACATGTTAGGCATCATTCTACATCAAAAATTCTGTTTTTATCATTAACCTAATTGAGGACGAGTAGGAATTAAGCTTGGGGATGCTGATATGTCTCCAATGTATCTATAATTTTTGCTTGTTCCATGTTGTTATATTATCATTCTTGGATGTTTTACAATCATTTCATAGCAACTTTATAACAATTTTTTGGACTAACCTACTGATATAGTGCCCAGTCCAGTTGTTGTTTTTTACTTCACAGAAAATCAATACCAAATGGAGTCCAAATGTAGTGGAACTTTTTGGAGATTTTTTCTAGACCAGAAGGAACAACTTGGGCCAAAGAAGTACCAGAGGGCGCCATTGGGGGTGCATAATAATTTTTCTAGATCATCTATATCCTTACAAGCAAGAATGTCTCTAGTTGTCTCCTCATTCATAACATAACCTTCTGGTATCTTTGGCAATTCATATCTAGGAGGGCTAGATCTAATAGGTGTTTCAGTTTCAAGCTCTTCATCAGTTTCAACATTCACAAAAGCTTTAGTTCTAGCAAGTTGTTCATCAAGAAATTTACCTAGTGGCACATTATCATCAAGCAAGATACTAGCATCATCATAAATATCATTCATAGCAGAAGTAGCATCATCAATAACTTGCGACATATTAGGATTAATAGCATGTGGTGGTGTTGCAAGCTTACTTATAACAGAAGGTGAGTCAAGTGCGGACCTAGATGGTAGTTCCTTCCTCCCCTTGTCTTAGAGGGAAAAATCTTAGTCTTAGCATCCTTCAGATTCTTCATAGTGAAAATTTGATAATAATCCCGAGTGACTCAACAAATATAGTTATGCTCCCCGGTAACGGTGCTAGAAAAAGGTCTTGATAACCCACAAGTATAGGGGACCGCAATAGTTTTCGAGGGTAGAGTATTCAACCGGAATTTATAGATTCGACACAAGGGGAGCCAAAGAATATTTGCAAGTATTAGCAGTTGAGTTGTCAATTCAACCACACCTGGATATTAATTATCTGCAGCAAAGTGATCAGTAGCACAGTAATATGGTGGATTTGATAGTAGTGGTAGCAGCAATAGTAATGGTAATAGTGATAGTAATAGTTTGTAGCAGTGATGATAGAAACACCAGCAGTAGTAACTTAGCAAGATCAATATGTAGGAAAATCGTAAGCATTGGATCGACAATTTGTTGGATGATATTCATATATAATAGTCATAACCTAGGGCGATACGGCACTAGCTCCAGTTCATAAATATAATATAGGCATGCATTATGTAAATAGTCATACGTGCTTATGGAAAGAACTTGCATGACATCTTTTGTCCTACCCTTGTAGTGATCCGACCTCAGATGGTCAAATCTCTGTGCATAAGTGTCATCCCTGGATCGGTAATGCTGACACACACAATACTTCGAAGGATTTATAACAGAGTAGCAATCACACACTTATTACATCGAATGTCTCCCAAGATAACTTATTACAATAATATGGCTTAAGGCCATCTAAATAAGATAACATCGGAAGTCTTGGAAGATAAAGTGAGTCCATCAACTCCAACAGCATAGCTGAGTGCACGACAAACGACCTAGCGCACCTTACTCTTCGTCTGAAAAGTCTGCAACATGATATGTTGTAGCCCAAAACGGGTCAGCACATGGAATATGCTGGCAAGATAACACAATAGAGCAATGAACAAGTAAATGGTATCACTACATGCATATATGGCTGGTGGAGGCTCTATGGTTATAATATTTTTGCGAAAAGCCAATTTTCCCCTACAACAAAATAATATATTTTATTTAACTATCATGGTAGTTGATAAACATTGAGAATGGTAACCCCATCTCAATCCCGATTAAACTGTAGTTAACAACCCAACAAAATTAATTTAGAGTGTTGAGATCAACATGATAATCCAAGAACCAGATACTCAAGATGTCCATAACCCGAGACACCGCTAACCATGATTAGTTTATACACTCTGCAGAGGTTTGCGCACTTTTCCCCACAAGACTCGATCTCCTCCGTTGGTTTTCTCGCACTACAGGGTGTTTGAGAAACGGATGACCGAGACACAGTCTTTCAGAAGCATTAACTCTTTACTCTCGGTAGACAGTTACACCTACTTTCCCCTACATCTGCTAGCCTACCACTGAAAGAGGTCATGCAACATACTCAACTATGCTAGAGCCCATAATAGCTTTTGGCTGCACATAGAAGTTTCTAGCATGAATAATCTTATGATCCCTTTGAGCCTGGGCGGCAAACCAAAGGACAACACTGGTATATCCCCAGGTGCCCGCAACCAATCCACCCAGATGTGTATTTAGGTAGCCACCTTAAGTTAACCATTAATTAACAATCTCACATCTGTCATGGATTACTCAAACCAAACCATGTCTATGAGCAACATAGCAAAATAAGCATAACATAGAAGTAACTCCCAAGGGTTTGATAATAAAAGGGCAATAGGTTCTACCTCATCATCTACTTCCCAATACCCACAAGTTAAAAGAACCTACTCATGCAATGTTTGAGGATTGTATCTAATGCATAAAAATTGGGTAATGAAGAAGTATGATCAAAGTGTTACTTGCCTTGTTGACGATCTGCAAACCCTAGAGACTCGTAGTAGCATGCTTCGCACTCCGGAAATTCTATCGCAAATAAACAATAGCATACATAAGCACTCAAGCATAGATGCAAGGGTAAAACTCAGTTGAGAAAGAACAAATTGAAAGTTCAACTGAAGAGCTTCGATTTGCAAAAAGAATCGATCAAATTGGCACTACGGAACTGAAACTACGATAAAAAGAACTTCGAATTCAAATCTGCTTGAAACCAAATTTTAAATTTGTCAAAAGCATGTTCAAGTTGATTAACTGGAAATAGGGCTTCGAGACGAAGATTTTGGCATTGGTTTCATTGGATTTGGACGAACGGTTAAAAAGTTGCGAGGGTTTGAAGATCAGGGGCTAATTTGCGATAAAAGTAATCATGGATAGGTCCCTGGCCGGAAAAAATAAACAGAAAAAGAAAAATCTATCGGACGAACGTCCGCTAACAGAGGCTAACGAACGAAATCGTTCGTTAACAGAACCAAATGAATGAACGTTCGTAAAATAACCTAAGTGAAGAAAACCGATCTTAATAAAAAATGATCTAGGGTTTTAAAGAAAAATCGAGCGGTTTATACCTAAAACCGAAAAAACGGCGGCGACGAAGTCAACGGCGGCGGCCGGATTCCGGCGAAGCGGGCTGCGGGGCTACGGCAGGGCTCCTCGACGGTGGCGTGGTGGCGGGTGGCGGAGCGCGGCGCGGGGCGACGACAGGCGGCGGCGGCACGCGGTGGCGGATGCAGCGGTGGCTTCGGCTTGCTGCTGGGAGCGGCTGG
>NC_041384.1:370012896-370134674 GCF_002162155.2 Triticum dicoccoides | reverse complement strand
TGGTCTCTGACTTGGGAGAGGGCGCAGTGCGGCGGCGGCGACCCAGAGTCCGGCGCGAACATGGTGCGCGGAGGCGGCGCCCAAGCGGGTCGGCTGGGCTGCGGCCCAGTTCGGTCCAGGAGAGATTTTTAATAAATTCCGCCGAAGGAAAAATCCTAAAGAAATATAAAAAATTCTAAAAACAATTTTCACCGTTTAGATAAAATATTTAGAACAAAGTGAACATTTTTCTGGCCTAAAAATGCAATTGTGAAAAATGCATATTTTTCCAATTCAAATAAAAGAACAATAAAATCCCAAAAAATGTTTGTTTTATTTTTGGAGAAATCCTTTTATCTCCTCTCATTTTATTTATATTGGAAATATTTTGAAGAGAAAAATATTGAAACCAAAAAGATCCTACTTTCAAATTTGAGAAAAAAATGAAATATGAAAATAGTGAAATCCCCAACTCTCTCCATGGGTCCTTTAGTTGCTTAGAATTTCCAGGATCGCAAACGAGCTGCAAATAAAATATGATATGCATATGATGACCTATGTATAACATTACAAATTGAAAATTTGGGATGTTACAACCCTCTCGTGGCAGCGGGGTCCTATTGGAAACTAAGGGATATTAAGGCCTCCTTTTAATAGAGAACTGGAACAAAGCATTAACACACAGTGAATACATGAACTCCTCAAACTAAGGTCATCACCGAGAAGTATCCCGACTATTGTCACTCCGCGGTTGCCAGATCATAACACGTACTTGGTGACTATAACTTGCAAGATCGGATCTAGAACATAGATATAATGGAAATAACATAAACGGTTCAGATCTGAAATGATGGCACCCGGGCCCAAAGTGACAAGCATTAAGCATGGAAAAGTCATAGCAACATCAATCTCAGAACATAGTGGATACTAGGGATCAAGACCTAACAAAACTAACTCGATTACATGATGAATCTCATCCAACTCCTCACCGACCAGCGAGCCTATGAAGGAATTAATTACTCCCGGTGGAGAGGATCATAGAATTGGTGATGTAGGGGGCTTGGTGATGATGAAGACCGAAGATTCCCCTCTTTGGAGCCCCAAACGGACTCCAGATCTAGCCTCCCGATGAAGAACAGGAGGTGACGGTGGCTCCATATCGCGAAACAAGATAATTCTTCCTCCCCTGATTTTTCTGGAAAAATGTAATTTTATAGCGTTGGTTTCAGGGTCTCTAGGGCCACCAGGTGGGGACAACCCACCTGGGCGCGCCTAGAGGGGGCCCCCTCCCTGGTGGGTTGTTCCCACCTAGGTGGCCCCCTCTGGTGGTTCTTGGCTCCAGTATTTTTCTTTATTCATATGAAAATTCCTCGCAAAGTTTTGTTCCAGTCCGAGAACTTTTATTCTGCACAAAAACAACACCATGGTACTTCTGCTGAAAACAACGTCAGTCCGCGTTAGTTTCATTCAAATCATGCAAATTAGAGTCCAAAACAATAGGAAAAGCGTTAGGAAAAGTAGATACGACGAAGATGTATCAACTCCCCCATGCTTAAACCTTTGCTTGTCCTCAAGCAATTCAGTTGATAAACTGAAAGTGAAAAAGAAAAGCTTTTTCGAACTCTTTTGCTCTTGTTTGCATAAATAAGCTTAAACAACACACATGTATTCAGCCAAGATTATAACTAACCATGTCGACAATAACTCTTAAGAATTATATTAACTCATATCAATGACATAATCAGCTAGCGAGCAATAGTAAGATATCTCAAACAACAACATGTTGTCAAAACAACCATGATATAATATGATAATAGTGGTATCTCCCTAGCCCTTTCTGAGACCGCAAAACATAAATGCAGAGCACCTCCAAAGTTCAAGCAGCGACTAAACATTGTAATTCATGGTAGAAAAGATCCAGCCATGATGCACCCAACATTAGCTACACACAATGCATGAGCATGACAAGGGGGCTCTCAGGTTCTGGCGCTTATTTGAGAAGGTGATGACACAAAATAAAAGTAAATAGATAGTCCCTTCACAGAGGGAAGTAGTGATTTGCAGCGGTGCTAGAGCTCAAGTTTTTAAAACATAGGTAAATGAAATTTTGAGAGGTTCACCCTTCTTGTTTACTTTGCGACCATTGGTTATCAATATCTTCCATGCTAAACACATTAGTGCCGGTCACCAAGCGATAAAGTAAAGGTTATGACAGTTTTTGTTTGATTATTTGTAAGCTCTTTTCTTTTTGCAATTCAGGACTGGGAATCCCTATTACTGCCCCTCTCGTGCAATTACGAGTGAATAAACACTCATTATGAGATTAACCCGCTTAGCATGGAAGATACCGACTACCTCCTGTCAGTCTCTATATGAACGATCCTGGTACACAAAAATGATATTTATTTGAAGTTTTTTAGAGGTGGCACATGCAAATTTACTTAGGACGGCAGGGTAATACCGCATATAGGTAGGTATGGTGGACTCATCTGGAATAACTTGGGTTCAAGGTTTTTTTTATGCAAGCAGAATTCCTGCTTAGTACAGGCGAAGGCTAGCAAATAGGTTGAGAACCGGCCTGCTAGAGAGCAAGAACGGTCATGAACATGCATTATGCATAAGTAACAATGCATACTAGCATGAGTAGGATATGAACACCATGAACATAAATATCATAGAGGCTATGTTGGTTTTGAGTCAACTACATGCATGAACATGTGCCAAGTCAAGCCACTCGAACATTCAGAGGAGGATACCAAACCATCATACTACATCACAATCATTCTAACGCAATGTTGATATCCAAGATAAATAATTATCCACTCCTAGATACTTATGCATGGTATGAGAAACTATAATCTCTAATTGTCATTGCAAACATGTTTGATCATAATCGGTTGAATCATGGATACTAGGGTAAACATATTTACAAAAACAAAACAAGTCGAGTTCATACCTGTTTCTCTTTGCCACTGCCAGTTCATAAAATATCGTCATTATTGACTTTCACTTGCATGACCCAATGATATGAAAATAATAATAGTGCAAGAGTGCCGTGGACTAAGCTGGAATCTGCAAACATTTTATTCAAAAGGAGAAGACAAGGTAATATAGGCTCTTTTTTAGATCAACAATAATGCCTATGAGAGCCAGTCAACATTTTCATCGTGTTCTCCTCGGTATGACTCAAAATAAAGAAAAAGAAATTCAGAGAGACACACTGAAATATTTTTGGAGCTTTTGATTTTTCTGAAAGAAAGCAACTTAAAGAAAGAAAAACAAAAACGAGAAAAACTATTTACACGGGAAAGCTCCCAACAAGTAAAAGAAGAAAAAGGAAATCTTTTTGGGTTTTATTTTTAGATATTACAGCTAACTACGCTAGAAAGACAAATAAAAAACAAGCAAGAAATATTTTTGCATTTTCTCAAATTTTTTCAAACACACAAGAAAAAAGTGAGAAAACAAATTTAGCATGGATAATACAATGAAAGAGTGTGGACACCGACAACTGAAATGAAATGTGTGAACATGAATGTAGTGTCGGTGGAAATATGTATTCTCGCAAGCTTAGGCTTTTGGCCTAACTTAGTAATCACCACCTGAAGAAGCCGTGGGGTCTGATGTTGAAGTGCTGGGGAGCGGGTACCTGAGGGTCCCACTCTTGAGGCTCCTCCTCTGCCGCAACCAAGTTGTTCCGGTAGGCGACAATGTCCTCAGGCATAATCCTGTATCCGCCCCTGGCAATAGGATCAAACAAAGCAGGTGCAAGGAGTGGAATAGGAATAGGAATATTAGTGTAATCGCCAGCAATAAAATAGTGCTGTTCCATAGCCTGAAGATCTAAATAAACTTTAGGTAAAGGATAATCATGCTGGCGTATCTGAATGTTAAAGTGAGTCGCCAAGCGAGTTGCGTAAATACCACCATGTATTTTGCCCTTGGATCTGTTAATGTGGAGGCGACGTGCCACAATAGCTCCCAAGCTATAAGTGTTGTCGCCGTAAAGTGCATGACGTAAAACAACAAAGTTTGGAGCACTAAGTCCACCTACCTTTTCTCTAGCAAGTAAACACTTCACAATAAATAGAGCAAAATAATGCACAACAGGAAAGTGCAAGCTAGTTGCAGTGACACCTGACACCCCTCTCTCATCCCCCATAGTCAAAGTGCGGTAAAAACGACCAAACTCCGTGGGTCTAGGCTCAACTAAATCCTCGTCAGAAGGGATCTTGCAAATATCACAAAATTCAGCAAGTGGTATCTGACGGGTTTCAGCATATAAAGAAAACTGCACCTCAGGGGGATTATTCCTAGGAAGGAATTGAAAACTTTGCACAAAGGAATTTGTGAGGAGATGATATTGTTCCCATTCAACTACTATGAAGTCGGTGAGGCCAGCATTAGCAACATATTGTGTAAACTCTTGAAGGATTCCAACCCCTTCCATGAACGGGTTATG
This sequence comes from Triticum dicoccoides, assembly GCF_002162155.2. Lineage (NCBI taxonomy): Eukaryota > Viridiplantae > Streptophyta > Magnoliopsida > Poales > Poaceae > Triticum > Triticum dicoccoides. The sequence goes on along the minus strand of NC_041384.1, from coordinate 370,130,233 downwards.
CAGCCATTCGCATGGCCATACCTCCACCATTCTCCAGGTGTGGAGATCACTATCAGATGACTCCCCAATAACTCCCTTGGAGTTCTTCTTGGAAGCAAACTTCATAGAGATACTCATCTTTTTCCTATCAACACAATTCTGAATTTTTTAGTCCATCAAATATTTCTCAACAAAACTCCAGAAGATTGAAAGCAACTACTCATAGGGATGCATAGAGGCCATATGAAGCATTCAAACTACTTAGAACTTTAAGAATTCAACATCCAAGCTCATCTACAGCAGCACCAAGAGTAGCTAATTATTCAAAATATAAATCACCAAAGCAAAAACTAATTGGACAAATGGAGGAGTCACATACCATGCAACAATCCCCTGAAACAATTTTGGAAACGGAGCTTCGAGCAAAGAGATCAAAATCCGCGGGTTTGAGAGCAAGAACACGAGAGAGAGCAATGGTGATTTTTTCTAGAGGTAGGTGGTGATGTGCGATGAAGATATAAGTGAGTGGGGCCACGTGGGGACCACAACCCACCAGGGCGCGCTTGGGGGTCCTAGCACGCCCAGGTGGGTTGTGCCCACCAGGTGCACCTCCCTCTGATGTTATTTGCACCAAAAGTCCTTAAATATTCAGAAAAATCGTATTAAATTTTCATAGCATTCTCAGAACTTTTATTTTTGGGTCATTTTTTATTGCACAGGAAATTAAGTAAACAGATAAAACACAACATTTTATTTTATTTAACTAATAAAAATAGACAACAAAAGGTGGGTATAGAAGGTAGTGCTCACTAAATTCACCAACATCATACCTCTCAAAAATGATCCATTAATAAGGTTGATCAAGTCTTATTAACAACCACTTTCGATTAGCATGAATCCGAAGAACTTTCGTAAATCACTAAGTTACCTCAACGGGGATATGAATGTCCCCAACAATATGCATTTCATATTTCTTTTTAACAGTAGGTAGAGGTAGTTGAAAACTTCCAATAGTGATTGTAGGAGATTTTTCAATAACATTAATACCATTCACTTGGAATTGTTTCTTCGGAAAGTGCACCATATATATGCTCATTACCATTGATATGAAAGGTGACCTTGCTTTTATTACAATCAATAACAGCCCCTGCAGTATTCAAAAAGGGTCTCCCAAGGATAATCGACATGTTGTCGTCCTCGGGCATCTCAAGTATAACAATGTCAGTCAAAATAGTAACATTAGCAACAACAACAGGCACATCCTCACAAATACCGATAGGTATGACAGTTGATTTGTCAGCCATTTGCAAAGATATTTCAGTAGGTGTGAGTTTATTCAAATCAAGTCTTTTATATAAAGAGAAATGCATAACACTAACACCAACTCCCAAATCACATAAAGCAGTTTTCACATAATTTCTTTTGATGGAGCAAGGTATAGTTGGTATTCTCGGATCTCCAAGTTTTTAGGTACTCCATCTTTAAAAGTATAATTAGCAAGCATGGTGGAGATTCATCTTCTGGTATTTTTCTCTTATTGGTGATGATATCTTTCATGTACTTTGCATAAGGAGGCATTTTTAAGATGTCAGTCAAGCGAGTACGCAAAAAGACTGGCCTCAACATTTCAACAAAGCATTCAAATTCTTCATCATCTTTCTTTTTAGTTGACTTAGGTGGAAAGGGCATAGGTTTTTGAACCCATGGTCCTCTTTCCTTACCATGTTTTCTAGCAACAAAGTCTCTTTTATCATATATTTTATTCTTGGGTTGTGGGTTATCAAGATCAACTGCTGGTTCTATCTCAACATCATTGTCTGGTTCTTTATTATTTGTTTGAGTATTTTAATGAACCTCATCATTATCTTTTTCATTATCAGAAGGTGAGTGTTCATTACCATATTGATTTTTAGCATCAGAGATAGAAACTTCATTATCATTATCATTATCAGGAGGTTTTTCTACTATAGGTTCACTAGAGGCATGCAAAGTCCTATCATTCTTCTTCTTCTTGTTTTTCTTTTTAGAAGGACTAGGTGCATCAGTGTTAACTCTTTGAGAATCCAGTTCAATTCTCTTTTGGTGTCCCTTAGGATAAAGTGGTTCCTGAGTCACCTTACCTCCTCTAGTGGCTACTCTAACAGCGAAGTCATTGATATTATTATTCATTTCATCTAACAACTGTCTTTAAGATTTAGCAACTTGTTCCAACTAAGTTTGAACCATAGAAGCATGCTTCCCCACACCTCTAACATCATTTGAATTCTAAATAACAAGTCACACAAGTGAGCAATCATATCAGAATTGTATTTCAATTGTTTCATAACATTTGCATTGAAGTGATCTTGCTTTCTAATGTAATTTTCAAACTCATAAAGGCATTGGCTACGGTGCATATTGTGAGGATTATCATTATCATTGAATTTTATTAGATAATTTACCTCTACCATCTTAGGTGGTGGTGGTGTATCTAGCCCATGTATTTCTTCAATAGGAGGTAAATTTTTGACATCCTCAGCTTTAATACCTTTTTCCTTCATAGATTTCTTTGCCTCTTGCATATCTTTAGGACTGAGATATAAGATACCCCTCTTCTTTGGACTGGGTTTAAGCGGTGGTTCAGGAAGAGTCCAATCATCATAATTTTTCAATATGTCATTCAATAATTCTTCACCTTGCCCAATAGTTCGTTCCTTGAAAACACAACCAGCATGACTATCTAGGAAATCCCTAGAAGCATCTGTTAATCCATTATAGAAGACATCAAGTATTTCATTTTTCTTAAGAGGATGATTCGGCAAAGCATTAAGCAATTGGAGAAGCCTCCCCGAATATTATGGGACACTCTCTTCTTCAATTTGCACAATGTTAAATATTTCCTGTAAGGCAACTTGTTTCTTATGAGCAGGAAATTATTTTTTAGAGAAATAATAAATCATATCCCAGGGACTACGCACACAACCAGGAGCAAGAGTATTGTACAAAGCTATAGCATCACCCTTTAATGAGAACAGAAATAATTTGAGAATATAATGATAGCGAATTTTCTCATCATGAGCAAAAAGGGTGGCTATGTCATTCAACTTAGTAAGATGTGCCACGACAGTTTCAGTTTCATAACCATGGAGAGGATCAGATTCAACCAAAGTAATCAACTCTGGGTCGACAAAGAATTCAAAATCCTTATCATCAACAAATATAGGTGAAGTAGCAAACCGTGGATCACATTTCATTTTAGCATTCAAAGTCCTTTCTTTACACTTGCATAATAATTTTTCTAGATCATCTCTATCCTTACAAGCAAGAATGTCTCTAGTTGTCTCCTCATTCATAACATAACCTTCCGGTATCATCGGCAATTCATATCTAGGAGGGCCAGTTCTAGTAGGTGTTTCAGTTTCAAGCTCTTCATCAGTTTCAACAATTTCATCAGTTTCAGCATTCTCAAAAGCTTTAGTTCTAGCAAGTTGTTCATCAAGAAATTTACCTAGTGGAACATTATCATAAAGCAAGGTACTAGCATCATCATAATTATCATTCATAGCAGAAGTATCATCATCAATAACTTGCGACATATCAGGATTAATAGCATGTGGTGGTGTTGCAAGCTTACTTATAACAGAAGGTGAATCAAGTGCGAAGCTAGATGGCAGTTCCTTACCTCCCCTCGTCTTAGAGGGAAAAATCTTAGTCTTAGCATCCTTCAGATTCTTCATAGTGACAATTTTATAATAATCCCAAGTGACTCAACAAATATAGCTATGCTCCCCAGCAACGGCGCCAGAAAAAGTTCTTGATAACCCACAAGTATAGGGGATCACAACAGTTTTTGAGGGTAGAGTATTCAACCCAAATTTATAGATTTGACACAAGGGGAGCCATAGAATATTTGAGTATTAGCAGTTGAGTTGTCAATTCAACCACACCTGGAGATTAATTATCTGCAGCAAAGTGATCAGTAGCATAGTAATATGATAGATTTGATAGTAGTTGTAGCAGCAATATTAATGGTAACAATGATAGTAATAGTTTTGTAGCAGTGATGATAGTAACAACAGCAGTAGTAACTTAGCAAGATCAATATGTAGGAAAATTGTAGGCATTGGATCGGTGTTGGATGATATTCATCATATAACAGTCATAGCCTAGGGTGATACGACACTAGCTCCAGTTCATAAATATAATGTAGGCACGTATTTCGTAAATAGTCATACGTGCTTATGGAAAGAACTTGCATGACATCTTTTGTCCTACCCTCCTGTGTCAGCGGGGTCCTATTGGAAACTAAGGGACATTAAGGCCTCCTTTTAATAGAGAACTAGAACAAAGCATTAACACACTGTGAATATATGAACTCCTCAAACTACGGTCATCACCGGGAAGTATCCCGACTATTGTCACTCCGGGGTTGCCAAATCATAACACGTAGTAGGTGACAATAACTTGCAAGATCGGATCTAGAACAAAGATATAATGGTGATAACATAGACGGTTCAGATCTGAAATCATGGCACCCGGGCCCAAAGTGACAAGCATTAAGCATGGTAAAGTCATAGCAACATCAATCTCAAAACATAGTGGATATTAGGGATCAAGCCCTAACAAAACTAACTCGATTACATGATGAATCTCATCCAACTTCTCACCGACCAGCGAGCCTACGAAGGAATTACTCACTCCCGACGGAGAGCATCATGGAATTGGTGATGGAGGAGGGTTGGTGATGACAAAGACCAAAGATTCCCCTCTCCGGAGCCCCAAACGGACTCTAGATTTGGCCTCCCGATGAAGAATAGGAGGTGACGGCGGTTCCATATAGCGAAACGAGATAATTCTTCCTCCCCTGATTTTTTTCTTCTGAAAAATGTGATTTTATAGCGTCTGTTTCAGGGTCTACGGGGCCACTAGGTGGGGACAACCCACCTAGGCGCGCTTGGAGGGGGGCGCCCTGGTGGGTTGTGCCCACCCAGGTTTCCCCCCTCCGGTGGTTCTTGGCTCCAGTATTTTTCTTTATTCATATAAAAATTCCTTGCAAAGTTTTCTTCCAATCCGAGAACTTTTATTTTTGCACAAAAACAACATCATGGTAGTTCTGCTGAAAACAGCGGCAGTCCGGGTTAGTTTCATTCAAAACATGCAAATTAGAGTCCAAAACTAGAGGAAAAGCATTAGGACAAGTAGATACGACAGAGACGTATCATTCTCCCCGGCAAGCAAGAGCTCCATGATGTGGATGGAGTGCTCCACCCAAACCGGGTTGTTGGTGTACACCACCGAGAGGTCCGTGAACCTTCTGTGCGTGTCCACCATGACATGCATGGTGAATTGCTGCTCATCGTAGACAGCCGCTCGGAGCACCATTGGAGCCATGCAAGATACCCTCTAAGAATTTGTCGTGGTGGGTGTGCTTCCAGCAATGGTGGGGCGCGATCGAAAGGTTGAAGAGACACAAGGGTTAAATGGCCGCTGTAATAAATGGGGGTCGGCCGGCCTGTAATCGTCACGTGTCTTGTCATGGCCCTCGCAGTGGAGGATTCTAGTGCACGCTTGACAACATCGCATCGAAAGCATTTCGTTTGGCCACGGGTGGGTTCGAAGAGGCGCCAAATGTATCGTTGGTGAGCCTGTTCCCGCGCTACCGCACAGTTTACCGTGCAAGCTTCCCGCTCGGCTAGTTCGGCCACACGTCGGCTAGAAGAGGGACAAACCGTGGGTGTTTATTGGCAAAAGGCTTTGTAAAAACGAAGCGTGTGGAATGACTTCGATCATAAGTTTCCCCGTGGGTGATGAGGTCAAAGTTACACAGAAGGGTGATGATGGACACTCGAGTGCGATAATTAATTTTGCGCTCTATAGGGCACACTGTTGAAGAAACCAACTGTGTGCAATAATGTTGAAGATCATAGTCGAGTTAGCTATACAGATTGTGTGCTATGAGATCGACACAAGGTAAACAGATTTGAGAATGGTTAATAAAATCTAAGACCATTGCATATTAAGGTCAAAATAGTGCTACCAATATACGAGTCTCATACGATGCCATTTCAACGATTGTACCACAAAAGCTCGAAATATTACAAGGTTCAAATTCCAGAGTTATATGGCTCAAATTCAAAGATTACAAGGTTCAAACTGATATTAGAAATGAAATTCAGCTCATCAGCTGCAAACGCTCGCGCTGATCTGCTAAACATGGATATCAGAGAGGTTCAAACTAATATTACCACTTCTAAGTCTGGTTTCAAAATCTCATAATTTTTGCAAAGGGGCCAGCCACTGAGAAGTCATGTATGGGGTTGACATGATGACTTGCGATTACTCTATCATCTAAAGTTCCAAAATGAAATTCAGCATTTTTGGATCCTATTTCACTCTGCCGTAGTCGCCGGCGGTGATCAACAAACCATTCATTTTTGCGAAATAAATGTAGGGAAAACCTCATTACCTTCAACACCCTTGCTCTGACAACAAAGAACCTGGCGAATATAATCTCCAGTAAGGTCCCTCGGTAGGAGTTCAAAATAATTTCTTAGAGATGTAGATCTAGGCAGTCGACGTGATTGTTATATTGTATCACATTATCCACCATTGGGCCTAATCTTATCTGCAAAATAAGAAAACGTGTTAGTGCCTACATGCAGTTTTGAACACTACTACAGGCCTATTTGGTTTGCAGGATTTGTAAAATGCACTAACATGCCATCTTCGATCTGACATGATTAACATGGGCATTTGATTACAATCTAGAAAAATGTAGCCTTCTTCACAAGTGGTTGGATTGGATGAAAAGTTCCCTAAGAAAACTAGTACAGATGAATCCAAAGGAGAAATGCTTATGAATTGTAGCCATATGGATCAAGCAACCAATATGGGGGGGGGGACATGTATGTACTGAAATTCTCCAAAAGAATCCTTTAGAAATCGTAGTACATTGTCATTGTAAACTTGGAAAAAGGTGTCACAAATTGAACTCCCTTATGGTTAACATTTAACAGGAAAGGAACATCACCTCGATATATAGCTTCTCCAAGCACGGAAAGCATCTCAGGAAACTGACAACTTGCTCCAGGTTCGGGCTGATAGATTCTAGTGCCAAGACCTTCACTGTGAGTAGTTTCGGTGTCAAGCTTGTCAGAATCATTTTATGGATGACAAACGAACATACAACTTCAAAATTAGAAATAATGTTAATTTGTAGAAGGAGAGGTAGAAGGCGGATGTTGTACCTGAACGGGTGTGTATCCAATAACAAGTTCGGAGTATTTGTCAGAAGAGTAGCCCACCACTATCAATTTCGCCGCAGAAATGACATTGATTCTTGTTGGACCTTCTAGATCAACTACAAGTAATATCTCAAGTGCAGGTGTGTCCTCAATGACCATACCATGGTACACATCTTGTGATGTCTTCCTGCCAGCAACACACATAAATAGTCCCGAGAGTCATGGAGGTGATGTGGAAGCTGCTCAACCCATTGATCGCCTGAAGAAGAAGCTAGTCGAGTGCACTACAGCCACGGAGCAGGTGCTCCATGTCACCGTTTGGGAGGCACACGACGGCGATCTCGAGGTGCTTCAGTTGTGGTAGAATAAGAGCGGGTGCATCATTAGGGGGGGTGCCAGTTCCTGAACGTGCAGCGTTGGCGCGAGGCTGTAATATCCCAGAATTCTAAATTTTGGACTGTTATATTTAATAAATAGTTTTGATTGATTATTTGATTGTGGTGTGGTTGCTCGTGTGAAATTGAGTAAAATTTGAAACTTTTTGGAAGTTGAATGAGAGGGAATGAAATGACTTTCCCAAACTTTCATCTTGCATTTATGATCTCCATGAATACAAATTCATTCCATCGCAAAACCCTAGAGTGAAGATGATATGACTTCTTCCAATTAAATAAATGAAAAGGGTTTGAAAAGATTTGAATTCCATTTGGAACTATTTCAAATTCGGAAACTTTATGCAACTCAAAGAGTTTCACAAGAGAAGATAAAATGACTTCTTCAAATGCTAAGAAAGAGAGTTGGAAGTTTCAAAGAATCAAATTGAAAGTCCCTTCGAAGTTATTTTGAAACCCACTTTCAATTTGGAGTTATTTGGTTTTATTTAAGTTATCTTTCTCCAAAAATAAAATATATGGAAACTAGGGTAAAATGATTCCCTAAAATAGAAAAATGGAGAGAAATAAATTTGAAGTTATTTTGGTATTTTAAAACATTTTTATTTGGTTTTTTTGAACCAGTAGCACTGTTTGCTTTATTTAATTTTTTGTGGAATTTATTTGCCTCTGAAAATATGTTCATTATTTGGTAATCTTTTTCTAAAAATTTTGATATATAATATGCCTATGTGCAATTTTACTTTTATTTATGTTATTCAGTTTTCCTTTTGTGTTTTATTTAAAAAAACTGCTCGTGCGCCTGGACCTAAGAGTCGCCCACGTGCGCAACATAGTGGCATCGGGTGCCCAATCATTTTATTTTTCTTCTCTCCTACATGGGTCAGGCCTAGCCAGTCATTTTCTATCACTTTGACCGAATTTTGTTAAAAAAAATTACAGCGCGCGCGGCCAGGCCGAACTTTTATCCCATGCGCATGCTTTTTTTCAAATTTTATCTGCGTACGTATATGTTTAGTCCCACATTGCCTAACCTTTGACTCCTAAACCTCTTTTTCATCTACAAATATAGACCCATAGAGCCTCCAAAAACATCTGATTCAGGTTAAATCAATATTTTGGTTTGACTAGATTCACTGAAGAAAAATATATTTCTCCTCACCGACGGGACTTCTGGAAGTTGTTTCCTCTCTCTGAAGTCGTCTTTTCTCTACCTTATAAAGGTATATTTTTTTCCTTTTTCCTATCTTTTTCTTTTGTAAAACAGTTTGGCCCTGATTTTTCAAATAACCATAACTTTTTACTCGTTCATCCTAATTAGATAAAACCAACGCCTATATTTTTGTGTTGATTCCATCAATCTAGTGAATCTATCAAATAATCTTTTTGCAACTTTAAAAGTTTGTTCAGATTCATAGTCAAACTTCTTTTTATCATATCTTTTTATCCGTAGCTCCATTTTCGATGAACTCAACTGCATCGAATTTGTATTGAAGTAATTTTTCCGTTTGCACAATTAGTGTCATCTTTCCAACATATAATTTTGATCATAGTAAGATTACAACAGATTCAATGCTATTTTGAATAATTGTATCTTTTGATCCGTTATTTTCAATCTACTAATTCTTTTTTCCTACATGTTTCTATTGACTTCCTACTTCCAGTAGCATCATTAGTTTTAACTTTGGAACCTTTCAAACTATTTGAACCTTCATTTGATCATATCTTGTAAACGGTGGCACATTTTCAATTGATTCCTTATTGCAATCGAATCCCTAGACATAATCTATCATCTTGAGCCATCACCACACTTTATCAACAAAATTAGGATCTGATCTTGCAAAATAATTTGATTTGGTTCTTTTGGAGTTTTCGCAATCTTCATTTGCATTTTCTTTTGGGTCTTTGAGTGATTGCTTATGTGTGGATAAAATTGCTTTCTTACGATAGATTGATCGGAGTGTGACGAGTAGAACTATCAGGAATTATGAGTGCGAAGAATCTTCATCAATGGTACAAGGCAAGTTCACACCTTGATCATACTTTTCTATACCCAGTTTTTTATGCATTAGTTTTACCCTCAAAGATTGCATGAGAAGGATTGGGAACATGTGGTGTTATTATGTAGTTCATGAGGTAGGAACCTATGATCCTTGAAACATCCCGGGAATATACGTTATGCTCATATTGCTTAGCCATACTCGTAGACGGGGATTGGTATGTGAGAATCATGCAAGTTGTGAGAGTTAATAACTAAGGGAAACTTAAGGTGGCTACTTTAATACACTTCTGGGGGGATTGGTTGCGGGCACCTGGGGAATGCAGTGTTGCCCTAGGAGATCCTAAGCTATCCGTGTGATCATCCTATGGAATGCCACCCAGGCTCAAAGGGATCATAAGACTATTCATGCTAGAAACTTCCGTGTGCAGCCACAAGCCATTATGGGCTCTGGCATAGTTAAGTAAGTTGTGGGAAACCTTTCCATGATGGGCTAGCAGATGTAGGGGAGTGTAGGTGTACCGGCCTATCTATCAGTTAGGGGGACCTCTTCGGAAAGACTATGTTTTGATCATTCGGTTCTCAAACATCAGGCAGTGCGAGAAATTCAACGGAGGAGATCGAGTCTTGTGCAAAAAAGTGCGCAAACCTCTGCAGAGTGTACAAACAAATCATGATTTGTCGTGTCCCCGGTTATGGACATTTTGAGTATTTGGTATTTGAATTATTGATTCATCTCATCACTCTATTTAATGAAATTGTTGGGTTATTATTGATTTGGTGATTTTGGGATTGAGTTGGGTTTACCTTCTCAATATGGGTAATTTAACTTAGTAGTAAATAAAATTTATTCCTTTGTTGTAGGGAAAAATTAGCTTTATGTAAAATTTAAACTTAGAGCCTCCACCAGCCAAATATGCATATAGAGATAGACAATTCTCATTATTACTCTATGGTGTGAAATTGCCAGTACATTCAATGTACTGACCTACATGGCTGCAACGTCTCATGTTGCAGGATTCTTACGATGAGTAAGTGATACGTTAGGGTTACGATGTCTACACTCAACTTTGCCGTTGGTGTTGTTGGGACTCCACATCTTTGTTGTTTCTTCCGCTATATGGATTGAGGTAATAGGGTTTACGTTACTTTATACATGTGATTTACCTCTGTTATAAATCCTCGTGTACTGTGTGTGTCAGCATACCGATCCAGGGATGACACTTAAGCACAGAGACTTCGATCCATTCGGGTCGGATCGCTACAAGATGGTATTAGAGCACATGTTGACTGTAGGACGTGGCCCCTAGAAACTGGCAAGCCCTTAGGAAATGTTTTCCCCTTTTGACCACACGAGGATTCAGCTGATGAGACCACTCCGAGAAGATATCGGACAACTAAGACCACTTCGGAATGAAGAGGATTTTACCATGCTTTACAATAAAGGAAACTACAATGGTTGAAGACTCTGAAGACTAGGAGAAATTAAAGGCTCTGAAGAATTTCCAGAGTTGTATGACCAAGGAAGGCTACACTTATGGAACTTGTCACACTATTGAAGCTGAAAATACCCGAGATCCAGGTGTGTTGGAAAAAGACCAGAACATGGAGAATTAAAACTCAAAGTTTTTGTCAAGAAAAATCAAAGGCAGGAGATATCAACTATGGAATGATAGCTCATGGCGGAGACATGGGCATAAACATGGATATCCAAGATGTTATCGCTCGCTTATGCTATTGTCACGGTGCTGAGTTAAGTATGCATTTCTTTGGAAGGATTGGATGAAAAAAGGGCTAATGGAGCACCTATCAACAAAATATGGAGTCTTAACCCTAGCTGGTGTATCACCAAGATGTGGAGTAGTACATCAAGAATTTTAAGATGGATCTTCAGGAAGCCGTATTAGACAAGGAAGCATTTCATGAAGAACTCGGGATCCATAAGCTGAAAGTAGCCAACCTGGAGGAGCAAAACCTCGAGATACCAGAGATTCGACGGTAACTGAAGGACAGTAGGACCATGGTTCATGCCAAGGATGTTGAAACGTAGAAGTTTGGAACGCGACTCCAGAATATTAAAGGACATCACAAGAGACTTCACGTCAATAGAAATGACCTGGCAGAAGAACTTGAGAAGACCAACAAGCACGATTAGAAGAAGACCAAACCCCTGTTATATACTTACGTTAGATGCGACGATTGTGAGCTGTCATTTGTTTGATGTTTTTCCGATAGCCAATAAATAAAATTTGTCTCTTCAAAACTATTGTTTGTATTGTGTGTATCCCTCTCTATCTCTCTTATCTCACCCCAAAACCCTTGGAGCCAATAGAGGATGAATGTAGATGAACTCATATTTCCTGGACCGATGACTCAATTGGAGACAGATCGATGGGTTCAGAACATGGAAGATTACATGAATAGTAACACTATAGTCGGAAAGGATATGGCCCAGCATGCTCTTCAGTGCTTTGAAAGAGGTGCTGCTACTTGGTGGAGGATGTACCAAACCATCAATGGATGGCAAAGAGTAACCACTTGGGAAGAATTTAAGTTGATGTTCCTAAAGTCTCGTCTTGTGTCCCAAAAATTGAAGCCTTATGGAAATGATATGAAGAAACCTTGTGCATGCAAGCTCTGTGGAGAAATAGGACACAACCATAAGAACACAAAGATGAATGCCCATATTGTGAAGAAAGTCACCCAGCTGAAGAATGCCCAACTAGGCAGATTACTTGTTTCTTGTGTGAAGGGACTACCCACTACCATGCTCAGTGTCACATTTACCCCGTGGTTCAAAGAGCCATCCAGCAGAAGAAAGAAGCAATGAAATGAGCCCTCATGGAAATTTTAAAAGAACCCGTGATGAAGGAAGAGGTGGAGGACACGCCCGAAGAAGACCCAATTAAACCCTGCATCAACTCATGCTATTCATGTGGAGAAGAAGGACACATCTCCTAGAATTGTTTGAAGGGGGGATCTAGTAGCATTTCTGACAGTGGAAGTAGAGTATGACCCACAGGAAATAGAAGCCCTGATTGGCATGGAAAAGTCTAGGAAGAGAAATAGATTGGAATCCAGGGACAACCCAATTTCCACAAAGGACCTGAGTCATCTCACATGTTTCATGTGCAAATATTCAGGGCACTACTTCAGTGATTGCCCAAAAAGGGAAGACGAGGACCCAAGGAGGCTATATAATCACATGGAAATCCCGAGACTGGTCAGAAGTAATATGTTTCATTGTAACGAAGCAGGGCACTTTGCCAGAGATTGTCACAAAGAGAAGGAGGCTTGTGCTAAATAGTAGTAGTAGTGGGAACATTTATTTTTATTATTGAGGTGTTGAGTTGAGGCATGTAATGGAAATGCAGGAGATTTTAATAATTTGAGAATCAATAAAGTTAGCATCGTCGGTACTGATTTTGAATTTTATGAGTTGTTACTCTATGAAGAAAGATTTTAACCATTTTTCGAGGATATGAGAAATATGGTCTATGGAAGAATTTGTGCATTTCAAGGGTGGTATAATGCGAGATTCACTAAACCATATACAAGGTAATGATTTGGGTGCGGAATGGATTGATCACCATGCCGACTTACTCTTATTATTCGCCTTGCTATATGGGATGGTAAATCTGAGTGACTTACCCATAGTAGAGCGACGACGATCAAAACCTTGTTTGAACCTTAGAATGGTATAACAATTTTCCCTTGTAAAAGGAAGCTGTTGCCAACCGTAGGTCATACGGTGAGAATGAAGCCCAGACCCGTTTTCTGCAGAGACCCAGTCAAATTGTTTGATGACCGCCATGAGATATTGGTAATTGTTTAGTATTGGCGCTAGATCTGTCAGCTAAGAAGACCCAGTCTCGGAAGAACCTTACCAAGATGAAAGGACACAAGAATTGAGAAAAGAAGGTTATGCCACTACCGGAAAATCCTAGAGCAGGAATTATCCTGAAGATCTAGGAAGAATGACCTTGTCAACAATAAGGATGGAGTAGAAGAGTTCTGATGGAGCCGTAACCATGTTTCTAAGGGTGGTAGCACCCCAGACCTTCGTGACAATCGATGGATTTTGAGGAGACCCCCAACCCTAACCTACTTCTTGCTAGCCTCTCCGAATCTCGAGGGAGAGATTCATTTTAAGGGTGGTAGGTTTGTAACATCCCAAAATTCTAAATTCTGGAATATTATATTTAATAAATAGTTTTGATTGATTATTTGATTGTGGTGTGGTTGCTTATGTGAAATTGAGTTAAAGTTGAAACTTTTTCAAAGTTGAATGAGAAGGAATTAAATGACTTTCCCAAACTTTCATCTTGCATTTATGATCTCCATGAATACAAATTCATTTCATCACAAAACCCTAGGGTGAAGATGATATGGCTTCTTCCATTTAAATAAATGAAAAGGGTTTGAAAAGATTTGAATTCCATTTGGAACTATTTCAAATTCGTAAACTTTATGCAACTCCAAGAGTTTCACGAGAGAAGATAAAATGACTTCTTCAAATGCTAAGAAAGAGAGTTCAAAGTTTCAAAGAATCAAATTGAAAGTCCCTTTGAAGTTATTTTGAAATCCACTTTCAATTTGGAGTTATTTGGTTTTATTCAAGTTATTTTTATCCAAAAATAAAATATATGGAAAATAGTGTAAAATGATTCCCTACAATAGAAAAATTGAGATAAAGAAATTTGAAGTTATTTTCGTATTTTAAAACGTTTTTATTTGGTTTTTATTTGAACCAGTAGCACCGTTTGCTTTATTTAGTTTTTTGAGGAATTTATTTGCCTCTGAAAATATATTCATCATTTGGGAAATCTTTTTCTGGAAATTTTGATATATAATATGGCTATGTACAATTTTATTTTTATTTACATTATTCAGTTTCCTTTTTGTGTTTTATTTAAAAAAACTGCACGTGCGCCTGGAATTAAAAGGCGCCCACGTGCGCAGCATAGTGGCATCGGGCGCCCGATCATTTTATTTTTCTTCTCTTCTACATGGGCTAGGCCTAGCCAGTCATTTTTTTCACTTTGACCGAATTTTGTTTAAAAAAAACTATAGCGCGCGTGGCTGAGCCAAACTTTTAGCTCATGCGCATGATTTTTCCAAATTTCATCTGCGTACGTATATATTTAGTCATACATTGCCTAGCTTTTGACCCCTAAACATCTTTTTCACCTATAAATATAGACCCACAGAGCCTCCAAAATTCATCCGATTCGGATTAAATCAATATTTTAATTTGACTAGATTCATTAAAGAGAAATATATTTCTCCTTTCCGACGAGACTTCTGGAAGTTGTCTCCTCTCACCGAAGTCGTCTTCTCTCTACCTTATAAAGGTAACTTTCTTCCTATTTTCTTATATAATCTCATAATTTATTAGACTAGTACGATTGAATAATTAGATTATCAATTAGTCTCAGCATTTACACTTTAGGCATAGAAATCTTTTAGTAATAGCTCTTTTTTTCGTCAAACAGCTTGGACCTGATTTTTTAAATAGTCATAACTTTTTACTCGTTCATCCGAATTAGATAAAACCAACACCTACATTTTCGTCTTAATTCCACCTATCTAGTGAATCTATCAAATAAACTTTTTGCAACTTTCAAATTTCAAAATTTGTTCAGATTCATATTCAAACTCTTTTGATCATATCTTTTTATCCGTAGCTCCGTTTTCGATGAACCCAAGTGCATCGGATTCGTATTGAAGTAATCTTCCCGTTCGACCGATTAGTGTCATCTTTTCAACATATAATTTTGATCATAGTCAGATTACAACAGATTCAATGCTATTTTGAATTACTTGTATCTTTTGATCCGTTATTTTCAATCTAGTAATTCTTTTTCCTACATGTTCCTATTGACTTCCTACATCCAGTAGGATCATTAGTTTTAACTTTGGAACCTTTCAAAGTATTTGAACCTTCATTTGATCATATCTTGTAAATGGTGATGCATTTTCAATTGATTCCTTATTGCAATTGAATCCCTAGACATAATCTATCATCTTGAGCCATCACCACACGTTATCAACAAAATTAGAATCTGATCTTGCAAAATAATTTGATTTGGTTCTTTTGGAGTTTTCGCAATCTTCATTTGCATTTTCTTTTGGGTATTTGAGTGATTGCTTATGTGTGGATAAAATTGCTTACTTACGATAGATTGATCCGAGTGTGACGAGTAGACCTATTAGGAATTATGAGTGCGAAGAATCTTCATCAATGGTACAAGGCAAGTTCACACCTTAATCATACTTTTCTATACCCAGTTTTTTATGCATTAGTTTTACCCTCAAAGATTGCATGAGTAGGATTGGGAACATGTGGTGTTATTATGTAGTTCATGAGGTAGGAACCTATGATCCTTGAAACATCCCGGGAATATACGTTATGCTCATATTGCTTAGCCATGCTCGTAGACGAGTATTGGTATGTGAGAATCTTGCAACTTGTGAGAGTTAATAACTAATGGAAACTTAAGGTGGCTACTTTAATACACATCTGGGTGGATTGGTTGCGGCACGTGGGGAATGCAGTGTTGTCCTAGGAGATCCCGGGGTATCCGTGTGATCATCCTATGGAATGCCACCCAGGCTCAAAGGGACCATAAGACTATTCATGCTAGAAACTTCCGTGTGCAGCCACAAGCAATTATGGGTTATGATGTCTACACTCAACTTTTCCATGGTGGGCTAGCAGGTGTAGGGGAGTGTAGGTGTACCGGCCTATCTATCGGGTAAGGGGACCTATTCGGAAAGACTATGTTGCGATCATTCGGTTCTCAAACATCAGGCAGTGCGAGAAATTCAACGGAGGAGATCGAGTCTTGTGCGGAAAAGTGCGCAAACCTCTGCAAAGTGTACAAACAAATCATGATTTGCCATGTCCCCGGTATGGACATTTTGAGTATCTGGTATTTGAATTATTGATTGATCTCATCACTCTATTTAATGAAATTGTTGGGTTATTAACGATTTGGTGATTTTGGGATTGAGTTGGGGTTACCTTCTCAATATGGGTAATTTAACTTAGTAGTAAATAAAATTTATTCCTTTGTTGTAGGGAAAAATTAGCTTTATGTAAAATTTAAACTTAGAGCCTCCACCAGCCAAATATGCATATAGAGATAGACAATTCTCATTATTACTCTATGGTGTGAAACTGCCAGTACATTCAATGTACTGACCTACATGGCTGCAATGTCTCATGTTGCATGATTCTCACGACGAGTAAGTGATACGTTAGGGTTATGATGTCTACACTCAACTTTGCCGTTGTTGTTGTTGGGACTCCACAGCTTTGTTGTTTCTTCCGCTATATGGATTGAGGTAATAGTGTTTACGTTACTTTATACATGTGATTTACCTCTGTTATAAATCCTCGTGTACTGTGTGTGTCAGCATACCGATCCAGGGATGACACTTAAGCACAGAGACTTCGATCCATTCGGGTCAGGTCGCTACAAGATGGTATCAGAGCACATGTTCACTGTAGGACGTGACCCCTAGAAACTGGCAGGTGTCGGTGTCAAAACCGGTGGATCTTGGGTAGGGGCCCCCGAACTGTGTGTCTAGGATCGATGGTAACAAGAGAAAGGGGACACAATGTTTACCCAGGTTTGGGCCCTCTCTATGGAGGTAATACCCTATGTCCTGCTTGATTGATATTGATGAATATGAGTGTTACAAGAGTTGATCTATCATGAGATCATAATGGCTAAACCCTAGAAGCCTCTCCTATATGACTATGGTAATGAATATGTCCTTTCCGGACTAACCCCTCCGGTCTATATAGACATCGAGGGGATCTAGGGTTTACATAGAGTCGGTTACATAAGAAGGAATCTTCATAGTCGGTCGCCAAGCTTGCCTTCCATGACAAGGAGAGTCCAATCAGGACACGGATACAGTCTTCGGTCTTCATGTCTTCACATCCCATTAGTCCGGCCCATGGATAACAGGCCGGACGCCCGAGGATCCCTTAGTCCAGGACTCCCTCAGTAGCCCCCGAACCAATCTTCAATAGCGAGGTGTTCGGCACACAAATTGTATTCTGCATTGCAAGGCAGGTTCTTCCAAGTGATGTATTCGGCCATTGGTTCAATGTCGCTCTCCTCGACCTCTGCGCGTTAAATAACTTCGCCTCCCACGTGTCAAGCGAAGGCGGAAGGTGATGGTATTTTTCCAGATAACACCCCGTCCATGCAAGGAAGAACGCCTATTAAAGAGATTGGATCCTAGATCCATTCGGCACCACGCAGAGGAAAACCCTGGAGACTGCTTAGGAGAAACCATTCCAGCATGGTTAGCATCCCCAGCTCCTCCAACCGTTCCGGCCCAGAGAAAGGCCAGTGGGAGAGATGTTCAGTGTCCCACAGTCAATTGACGAAGCTGCAGACGCAGGGATTCCTTCCCCCCGTAGATCTAGTTCCTGTTCCAGCGGGGCTAGATTCCTTCAACGGTGAGATTTAGGTAGAGGACTTCCCCAACCCGTCCGGGGGAGAGAGAGTATGTTTCGTACCCTACCTGCTAAGGGGCATTGGATTTCCCATTCATCCGTTCCTCCGAGGGCTTATGGAATACTATGGCCTCCAGCTTCACAACTTCACCCCTGCCTCCATTCTGCACATTGCGGGTTACGTCGCTTTATGCGAACTATTCCTGGGTATCGAGGCTCTTTTTGAGCTGTGGAGGAAGTTGTTCTGTCTTGTCCTGTGTAATCACGAGGGGTCAATATTTGAGGTGGGCGGAGCCGAAGTATGGCGTATCGCTGATACCGGATATCTGTCCGGCACACCAAGGAAAGCATTCGAAGAATGGCCTTACGAATGGTTCTATATTGAGGACGTCGCGCTTCTCGACCCAGTTCGAAAGGGTCTTCCTGAATTCACGAGCGTTCCACTGAAGAAACACCACAATTGGCGTCCTCGGAGTCTTGAAGAGGAGGACAACGTAGAAGTTCGCCAGCTTATGAGCAAGATAAAGATGCTCGCTCAGTCCGAACTCACAATAATCGAGGTAATGGCGATCTCCATAGCGCGCGGGGTTTAGCCGCTACAATAGAGAGGGCTGCCCATGTGGCACTATAACAGAGAGGATGACGCCTCCCGCTATGGCCGGAAGGGTCCGGATACCCCCGCTGCTTTGGCCAAAATATTGGCCGAGCTATTTAAAGGGGAGGAAGAGGAATTTCTTTGCATTAAGCACAAAGATGGGTATTCTTTGTATGATCCTCCCAGTTGGGTAAGCCTCAACCCCTCTACCCCAATCATTCCACTTCCGGATTACTTTTGATAAATTTTAGGTCTGTTTGTTATGCTAGCACTAGCGGAAGGTCACCGAAGGACTTCATAGTCCTGCCCTACAGCCAGAGATCCACAATCGGGAGCTAGATCCTGGGTTTGAAGAGGATCCGGATATATTCGTGGTGCTTGCGGGGGAGTGTTTTACCAGACAAGCTATGACAGCACAGAAGTGGCCATCACCGCCGACTACCCTGGCCTTCTTCCTGCTTCACATGTAAATAATTAAGAAACACCTTCTCTAAAAGAGTGCTCTTATTCTGCCTCACCCACCGCACTATATCGTGCTTCAAAGGGGAGACGTTCGGCGATTTCGAAGAGAGCGGCTCCCACGCCGGGCAAGCCTTCCAAGAGGAAAGCAAATGAAGACACGGCCGTGCCTTCATCGAAGAGGTATGAATTCGCCAACCCGCACCTGAGCAGTCACGTCCAACCGTGACCTTCCCATTTTCCATGTGTCAGGAGGACGGTGCGCCGGACTATATCCGGAGATTCGAGCAGCCGTACTTCCCACAGCCCGGATCCAAATCCTATTGCGCAGACGGGGGCTGATGCAGGGGTGACGCCGGACTGTCCTCCAGCGGAGGACTCAGATGATGTATCCGTCACCAACTCGGAAGTGGAGAGTGCCATGAATCATCAGCATCGCAGGGCCATTTTACAAGACCCTGGCTTTTCAGAAGAGTCGTTTAACACCTTCAGCTCAGCCGATGCATACATCCGGGCTGCTCGAGATGGGATTAACAGGGCCACAAAGCAACATTTGAAAGATGTGCAGGTAAATTTGCTTTGTCTGACTATGATAACCATATGCTGGTAGCCCCCGAGACTTAAAGGAGTTGAAACAACTGATTTGAGGATCAATGTACAACCAGGTGCTTACGGAGAGGAATACCCAGCTGGCTCAGGAGCTAGAAAAGTGTCAGCGCCAGCTACTTGCTACCAATGCCGAACTGGAGAAATACAAGGCACCTCCCGGTAATATTTTCCTCTATCAAAAATTCATAATGATACACTGATAGTGTGAATCTGGGTTCTAATCTTTGTGTTGGGTCAT
This sequence comes from Triticum dicoccoides, assembly GCF_002162155.2. NCBI lineage: Eukaryota > Viridiplantae > Streptophyta > Magnoliopsida > Poales > Poaceae > Triticum > Triticum dicoccoides. The sequence continues at coordinate 370,110,260 of NC_041384.1, read as the reverse complement.
TAGACCAAGTACAAGAGCAGCTGGACACCGCTTGAAGCGAAGAACACGGAGCCAAAAAGCTACTAGCAGCGGGCGAGCATGTATTGACAAAAGTTGTTGAGGAGAAAAAGAAACTCCAGGATTCGAACATCAAATTGGGCGAAGAACTGAAAGATGTGCGAGCACAGTTATCCGACTCTGTGAAGGAGAACAAGAAGCTCCGAGGCGGCATATTCAGTACGTGGCCGCTTTTATCTTATAGCAGTTTGGATGTAACGGTAGCTGATATAGCTGTAATTGCAGGTATATTGACGAACCACCCCGAAGTGGAAGTGTCCGGATCATCAAATGATCTCCTGCAAGGGCTGTCGCAGTTGCACGAGCAAGATCGGCAGGCTATGTGGAGTGTAGCCAAGGCCTTATGGCCATCCAACTCCCCTCCAGGAAGCATGGAGAAGCTGGTAGAGCTGTTCAAGGGAGCGCGGCGGCGTATCCGGCTGTGGAAGATATCTGCCTACCGAGAGGGTGCGCAAGAGGTTTGGGCCATGGTGAAGACGCGATATACCAAGCTGGATCCTAATCACATGGCTCGTGTCGGACCGGTAGGGCCGAATGGGGAAGAAATTCCCGTTAGTATAGTATATGAACAAGTAGAGGTGGCCGCCAAATATTCCCAACAGGATTGTAAGTTAGACTGCCTGTTGGAAGGTGTAGAGGAAGAGGTGTTCGAGTCCAAGTGACTGTGTACTTTCCTCATCTAGCTGAATTGTATATCATTTTTCATGGCACACCTTTTCGCTTCAACCTTCGGACCTGAAGGTGCGGAGTGTTTCCGAATACCGTCGCGGCCAAATAGGCCGGGGTATGCCTAGAAAACTAGGCGTAGGGTTCATAGTTGCTTGAACAGGCAAGTTGTATCTGGCTAGCTATGTTATATTACATTGATATCGTAAGAAACATCTTCCAGAGAGAATAGTTCCATTAAGGGTTCCTTTCCTTGGGTGTGCATGCATTTAATGTACATGTCTGAATTGTGATGCGAGCACCACAGTTTGTATAACTTCTGGGGGTGCACAATGGAGTGAGTTTAGAAAACATCTTTAATTCACCGACCAAATATTCCCTTAAGAATGCTATCTTTCAGCTTCACCCAGTCTGAGGTACACACCCGGATGACCCGGCAGTAACAATCACAGAGGTGCTCCCTTTATGCCCTAGCCAAACTAACGGGAACGTAGGGCATAAGCACAGGAGCCAGGCAACCCAGCTTGGCCAAAACTTAAGTCATATAGATGCATATAGTGGCAAAGAAAAGGTACATATGGAAAAACTCATACGTGAGGAGCTTAATGCTCAAGGAATGACAAGAACTTCTGTCCGATAAGCCCCCAGGTACAAGTGACATACATATTTAAATATGTATGTGTTGATGGTGTGCGGTCTAGCCGTACCAAAGTGTTAAAGCAAGAAAGCATAAAGTAATCGGAAAAGAGAGAAAAAATAATGGAAACTACAGGGGAGGAGGAGACGAACGAGGGGTTTGGCGCTAGGCATAGAACCTTCGGAGTCTGGCCGCGTTCCAGGGGTTCGGCTCGAGGCGATTGTTTGATGCATCGCGAAGACGGTACTTTCCTCCGGTGAGAACTTCGTCAAATATGAAGGGACCCTCCCATTTGGGCTTGAGTTTGTCCTTTTTCTTCTCCGGGAGGCGTAGAATGAGTTTGCCAACGTTGTAAGTCTTGGCCCGTACTTCTCTGCTTTGATACCTTCGAGCCTGCTGTTGGTAAAATGCTGAACGGGCTTTTGCGACATCGCGTTCCTCCTCCAGGGAATCTAGGCCGTCCTGCCGATCAAGCTCGACTTCTCTCTCTTCGTACATACGCACTCGAGGTGAGTCGTGAATAATATCGCAGGGCAATACAACCTCTGCGCCGTACACCATGAAGAAAGGTGTGTATCCGGTAGTACTGTTGGGCGTGGTCTGCAGCCCACAGAGTACGGATTCGAGCTCCTCAACCCAGTGCTTGTCTGGTTCTTTCAAAGACCACACTAGTCTGGGTTTGATGCCGCTCATAATAAGACTGTTGGCCCGTTCGACTTGAACGTTGGTTTGTGGGTGGTAGACGGAGGCGTAATCGAGTTTAATACCTAGATTAGTACACCAGGTTTTTACCTCATCGACTGTGAAATTGGAGCCATTGTCAGTGATGATGCTGTGTGGGACACCATAACGGTGCACAACACCGTATATGAAGTCTATCACCGGGCCGGATTCAGCCGTTTTGACCGGCTTAGCCTCTATCCACTTAGTGAATTTTTCCACCATAACCAGCAGATATTTTTTCTTATGGCTTCCCCCTTTAAGGGGTCCAACCATATCGAGTCCCCAGACCGCAAAAGGCTAAGTGTTGGGGATTGTTTGTAAGGCGGTGGGGGGCATATGGCTTTGATTGGCAAAGAGTTGGCATCCGCCGCAATGTTGGACAAGGTTCTGTGCATCTGTTCGGGCCGTCGGCCAATAAAACCCCATATGGAAGGCCTTGCTAACAAGGGCCTGAGCTACGACGTGGTGACCGCCGAGTCCGGCATGAATTTCAGCCAAGAGCTGCCGCCCCTCTTCCTCAGATATACATCATTGAAGGACTCTGGTGGCGCTTTTCTTGTAGAGCTCTCCATCATGAACCTTGTAGGCCTTTGAACGCCGGGCAATGCACTGGGCCTCATTCTGTTCCTCAGGAAGCTCTTTCCTGTTGAGATAGGCCAGGAAGGGTTCGGTCTATGGGGCAATGACTGCCATGATGAGATGCGCCGACGGTGTTATATCGATGGCTGAGCCCCCGACGACGTCGGTGTTTCCGGGATCTTGGATTATGTTTGGTTCCGGACTAGTATTGCCGTTTTCCCCCTGCCACACCATGGATGGCTTAAAGAGCCTTTCCAAAAAAATATTAGATGGGACGGGGTCGCTCTTAGTGCCGATACGAGCAAGAACATCCACCGCTTGATTACTTTCTCGAGCCACATGGTGGAACTCGAGGCCCTCGAACCGGGCCGACATATTTATGACCACGTTTTGATACGCTGCCATCTTGGGATCTTTAGCATCAAAATCTCCGTTTATTTGAGATATTGCAAGGTTGGAGTCCCCGCGTACTTCTAGGCGTTGTATGCCCATGGAGACAGCCATCCGGAGACCGTGTAATAAGGCCTCGTATTCGGCTGCGTTATTGGAGTCTTTGTATAGTATTTGGAGAATGTACTGGATGATGTCTCCAGTAGCGGATGTTAAAACGACGCCTGCTCCTAATTCTGCCAGCATTTTGGAGCCGTTAAAGTACATGACCCAATTGGAGTATGTCCGTACTCTTTAGGGAGTTCGGCCTCTGTCCATTCGGCGACGAAGTCAGCCAGTACTTGGGATTTGATAGCTCGACATGGTTTATATGTAATGTCAAATGGGAGGAGTTCAATGGCCCATTTGGCAATCCGGCCCGTAGCATCGTGGTTGTTTATAATGTCATTGAGTGGTACTTCGAAGGCCATCATGATCGAACACTGCTGGAAGTAGTGACGGAGCTTTCGGGATGCCATGAAGACCACATATGCTATTTTTTGATAATGAGGGTATCGGGATTTGCATGGTGTAAGGACAGTAGATACGTAGTACATTGGCTTCTGAAGCGGGAATTTATGTCCTTCTGTTCCCGTTCAACGACGAGTACGGCGCTCACCACCTGGTGTGTTGCTGATATGTATAATAACATCGGTTCGCCGGTGTTTGGTGCGGCCAGGATTGGATTGATCGCAAGAAGGGTTTTTATTTCCTCCAGTCCAGCTGTTGCCGCGTCTGTCCACTCGAAGTGGTCGGTTCATCGTAGAAGGCGATAGAGTGGCAGTGCCTTTTCTCCCAATCTAGAGATAAATCGGCTTAGGGCTGCTACGCAACCCACAACCTTCTGAACTTGTTTAAGGTCTGTTGGCTTAGCCAATTGTGACAAAGCTCGGATTTTGGCTGGGTTTGCTTAGATTCCTTTATTGGAAATGATGAAGCCCAGCAGTTTTCTAGCGGGGACGCCAAAGACACACTTTTCCGGATTGAGCTTAATGTCATACGCCCGGAGGTTGTCGAATGTAAGATGTAAGTCGTCTATTAGTGTTTCGACGTGCCTGGTTTAGATGACGACGTCATCGATGTAAGCTTCTACTGTTTTGCCAATCTATTTCTCCAGGCATGTTTGAATCATGCGTTGGTATGTGGCGCCGGCGTTCTTGAGCCCAAAAGGCATGGTGTTGAAGCAGAATGGCCCATATAGGGTGATAAATGTTCTTGCGGCTTGATCGGACTCCTTCATTTTGATTTGATGGTATCTGGATTATGCATCGAGGAAACACAGTGAGTCGTGTCCTGCGGTGGCGTCGATGATTAGACCAATGCTGGGGAGGGGGAACGGATTTTATGGCAAGCCTTGTTGAGGTCTTTGAAATCGACACACAGGCGCCAGGATTTGTCCTTGGTACCATCACCAGGTTTGCCAGCCAGTCCGGATGTTTGATTTCTCTAATGAATCTGGCCTCGATGATTTTGGCTAGCTCCTCCCCCATGGCTTGACGCTTAGGTTCGGAAAAGCACCGCAGTGTTTGCTTAACCGGTTTAAACCCCTTTAATATATTGAGGCTATGTTCGGCCAGCTCGCGTGGGATCCCTGGCATATCTGAAGGGTGCCAGGCGAATATGTCCCAGTTTTCGTGCAGGAATTCTCGTAGTGCGGTGTCAACTGTTGGGTTCAGTTGAGCTCCGATAGATGCTGTCTTCTTGGGGTCCGTTGGGTGGACCTGGAATTTGACTGTTTCTTCTGCTGGTTTGAAGGAGGTGGATTTAGGGCGTTTGTCGAGGATCACATCATCCCTGTCCACCGTGGAGCATAGTGTGGTTAATTCTTCGGCTGTGAGGGCTTCGGATAGCTCCTCCAGGGCCAGGGATGCAGTTTTGTTTTCAGCGTGGAGTGCTATGTCCGGATCACTGACGAGAGTGATTATACCGTTTGGCCCGGGAATTTTGAGCTTCATATACCTGTAATGGGGTATGGCCTGAAATCGTGTAAAAGCATCCCGCCCCAACAAGGCGTGATATCCGCTCCTGAAAGGGGCCACTTGGAAAGTTATTTCTTCGGACCGATAGTTCTCCGGCATGCCGAATACCACGTCAAGTGTGATTTTGCCCGCGCACCGCGCCTCCTGACTAGGAATAATTCCTCGGAAGGTTGTGTTACTTTGCATGATGTGGCTCCTGTCTATTTCCATTTTATGGAGTGTGTCCTCATAAATGAGGTTTAGTCCGCTGCCGCTGCCCATGAGGACCTTGGTGAGTCGAAACCCGTCCACGATGGGACTGAGGACTAACGCGGCTGGCGCTCCTACTGTTCTGTACTTTGGTTCGTCACCGGCGTTCAATGTTATAGCCGTGTCGTTCTAGGGGTTTATCGCAGCAATTTGGCAGACTTCGGCGAGCTCACGAAGCACCCTTTTGCTCTTGTTGTTTGAAGAAAATGTCTCAAAGACCGTCAATACTCTTGAGTTATCGTCCCCTGGGGGATGCCATTCTGGGTCGTCCTTGATAAGGATGTCCTCGCCGCTCTTGGCTACCTGTCGTAGTATCCAACATGCTCTAAGGCTATGGGTTGCCACAGTATCTGGTGCTGTATGTATTTTGCATGGGCCATCGAGCCATCCACCAGAACGGTGCCGTGCCGCATAGCGGTTTTGTGTTTCTTGACTTTTGGACTGGGCGTGCCGCGAAGGTGCGCCCTTTTCGCATGTAGGAGGAGTTGAGTTGGGACTGACGGTTCCCAGCGAGCTGCCTGAGTTTTCCAGTGCTCTCCATCGTGCTGTACTTTTGTACAATGGTTGCTAAGTCAGCGAATTTCAGTATGCGGTGGTGATTGATGGTGGTGAGGATTCCTTCGTCCGCGCAATTGTTGCAGAACACTGATATTGCGTCCTCGTCACGGGAATCTTTTACCTTGTCCTTGACAAGGAGGAATCTGGCCCAGAAGTGGTGGACTGTTTCCTGAGACTGCTGTTTTATGCTCATGAGAGCGTCTATATCCGGGTGGGTGGGTGGAATTAAATCCGAACCCCGACCTGACCGATTATCCGGAGTCTGATGACCTTCCGGGCTTAACAGTCCTTGTTTTCGAATATCTTCTGATTGTTTAGGACCGTCGTCCGATGCTATGTTCGGAGGGCTAGTCGCATCCTTTCGTGGGTGAGTATCCGGCTCTACCTGATCGGTGATCCAAGCATAGTCCATCTTCAGTATAGAAGAAGACTCGCCGTCCTGCTCCACGACTACCGTGATCTGGTGGGTGACCGGTAGGGTCTCGATTTCTCCTTGATCGGTTTTAGTCCCGATCCGATTGTAGTCTGTGGCTATTCCCAATGCGGCGATGTGATCTAGGAGTTCGTTCAAAGACGAAAACTCTGTCGGACCCATCTGTTTGGAGTGCTCGGAGTTGATGCGAAGGGGGTTTTCGATGGCCCGAGAGGTCATCGCCGTCTCAAAGGCCGAACGGGCGATCATAGTAAAGCCGCCCAATCGGAGGGTTTGGCCCGGAGCTAGAGCTCCCCCGAAGGTGATGTTGTCTTTAAGGACAAGGCGAGCCATTGAGCCTTACGTCGACGGCACAGTGAAACTCTCAATGAAACCACCAATGTCGGTGTCAAAACCGGCGGATCTAGGGTAGGGGGTCCCGAACTGTGCGTCTAGGATTGATGGTAACAGGAGACAGGGGACACAATGTTTACCCAGGTTTGGGCCCTCTCTATGGAGGTAATACCCTACGTCCTTCTTGATTGATATTGATGAATATGAGTGTTACAAGAGTTGATCTACCACGAGATCGTAATGGCTAAACCCTAGAAGCCTAGCCTATATGACTATGGTAATGAATATGTCCTTTCCGGACTAACCCCTCCGGTCTATATAGACATCGAGGGGATCTAGGGTTTACATAGAGTCGGTTACATAAGAAGGAATCTTCATAGTCGGTCGCCAATCTTGCCTTCCACGCCAAGGAGAGTCCAATCTGGACACGGATACAGTCTTTAGTCTTCATGTCTTCACAACCCATCAGTCCGGCCCATGGATAACAGGCCGGACGCCCGAGGACCCCTTAGTCCAGGACTCTCGCAGCAAGCCCTTAGGAAATGTTTTCCCTAAAACTTTATTTTCAAAAGACATCCCTTAACTCTCATCTTTTCCAAGCTTTACCAAATTTTCCTCTTACCTCAAATAGTTAGACCATACCCTTTCCCCTTTTGACCACACGAGGATTCAGCTGATGAGACCACTCTGAGAAGATATCGGACAACTAAGACCACTTCAGAATGAAGAGGGTTTTACCGTGCATTAGAATAAAGGAAACTACAATGGCTCAAGACTCCGAAGACTAGGAGAAATTAAAGGCCCTGAAGAATTTCCAAAGTTGTATGACCAAGGAGGGCTACCCTTATGGAACTTATCAGACTATTAAAGCTGTTAATAACCGAGATCAAGGTGTGTCAGAAAAAGACCGGAACATGGAACGTTAAAACTCAAAGTTTTTATCAAGAAAACCCCAAGGCAGGAGATATAAACTATGGAATGATAGCTCATGGCGGAGACATGGGCATAAACATGGATATCCAAGATGTTATCGCCCGCTTATGCTATTGTCACGGTGCTGAGTTAAGCATGCATTTCTTTGGAAGGATTGGATGACAAAAGGGCTAATGGAGCACCTATCAGCAAAAGATGCAGTTTTAACCCTAGCTGGTGTATCACCAAGATGTGGAGTAGTACATCAAGAATTTTAAGATGGACCTTCAAGAAGCCGTATTATACAAGGAAGCATTTCGTGAAGAACTCAGGATCCATAAGCTGAAAGTAGCCAACCTGGAGGAGCAAAACCTCGAGATACCAAAGATTCGACAGGAACTGAAGGACAGTAGGACCATGGTTCACGCCAAGGATGTTGAAACGTAGAAGTTTGGAACGAGACTCCAGAATATTAAAGGACGTCACGAGAGAGTTCGCATCAACAGAAATGACCTGGTAGAAGAACTTGAGAAGACCAACAAGCACGATTAGAAGAAGACTAAACCCCTGTTATATACTTACGTTAGATGCGACGATTGTGAGCTGTCATTTGTTTGATGTTTTTCCGACAGCCACAAAATAAAATTTGTCTCTTCAAAACTATTGTTTGTATTGTGTGTATCCCTCTCTATCTCTCTTATCTCACCCCAAAACCCTTGGAGCCAATAGAGGATGAATGGAGATGAACTCATATTTCCTGGACCGATGACTCAATTGGAGACGGACCGATGGGTTCAAAACATGGAAGATTACATGAAGAATAACAATATAGCCGGAAAGGATATGGCCTAGCATGCTCTTGAGTGCTTTGAAAGAGGTGCTGCTACTTGGTGGAGGATGTACCAAACCATCAATGGATGGCAAAGTGTAACCACTTGGGAAGAATTTAAGTTGACATTGCTATAGTCTCGTCTTGTGTCCTAGAAATTGAAGCCTTATGGAAATGATATGAAAAAAACCTTGTGCATGCAAGCTCTATGGAGAAATAGGACACAACCATAAAGAACACAAGGATGAATGCCCTCATTATGAAGAAAGTCACCCAGCTGAAGAATGCCCAACTAGGCAGATTACTTGTTTCTTGTGTGAAGGGACTACCCACTACCCTGCTCAGTGTCACATTTACCCCGTGGTTCAAAGAACCATCCAACAGAAGAAAGAAGCAATGAAATGAGCCCTCATGGAAATTTTAAAAGAACCCATGATGAAGGAAGAGGTGGAGGACAGGCCCGAAGAAGACCCAATTAAACCCTGCACCAAGTCATGCTATTCATGTAGAGAAGAAGGACACATCTCCTAGAATTGTCTTAACGAGGATCTAGTAGCATTTCCGACAATGGAAGTAGAGTATCACCCACAGGAAATAGAAGCCCTGATTGGCACGGAAAAGTCCAGGAAGAGAAATAGATTGGAATCCAGGGACAACCCAATTTCTACAAAGAAGGACCAGAGTCAGATCACATGTTTCATGTGCAAAGATTCAGGGCACTACTTCAGTGATTGCCCAAAAAGGGAAGACGAGGACCCAAGGAGGCTATATAATCACATGGAAACCTCGAGACTAGTCAGAAGTAATATGTTTTCGTTGTAACGAAGCAGGGCACTTTGCCAGAGATTGTCCCAAAGAGAAGGAGGCTTGTGCTAAATAGTAGTAGTAGTGGGAACATTTATTTTATTATTGAGGTGTTGAGTTGAGGCATGTAATGGAAATGTAGGAGATTGTAATAATTTGAGAATCAATAAAGTTAGCATCGTCCGTACTGATTTTGAATTTGATGAGTTGCTACTCTATGAAGAAAGATTTTGACCATTTTCGAGGATATGAGAAATATGGTCTATGGAATAATTTGTGCATTTCAAGGGTGGTAGTACCCTGTGAGGACATTTGACCCATGGAAAAGATAATGATATTCCACAGAGTGGACTCCGGACAAAATAAGTATGAGTTTTATCTCGATATGTGGGATACCTCAAGAATATGAAGGGATGAAGTACTATTGGATATAAAGGAGGTATAATGTTGGTAATATGGAGCAATTATAACCCCAGGATGAGTTCAATGTTTACAAGTGATGAGATGGGCCATAACCCACAGGCTCCAGGACCTGCCAAGAAGCAAGCACACTCTTCCTGAAGGTAAAAAACATGGAAGAGGATATGACTTTATCAACAGACGATCTTATACGAGTTACGCAAAACCTATGAGTTGTGAAGAACGATAGATGTTTTGTTCAGCTTGCAGAAGTAATGGATATATTCGAACTTAGTTCGTCGACAAGAAAAATTCTGCAATGCTTGTGAGGATGACAGAGTGTTACAATGCGAGATTCACTAAACCATATACAAGGTAATGATTTGGGTGTGGAATGGATTGATCACCATGCCGACTTACTCTTATTATTCCCCTTGCTATATTGGATGGTAAATCTGAGTGACTTACCCATAGTAGAGCGACGACGATCAAAACCTTGTTTGAACCTTAGAATGGTATAACAATTTTCCCTTGTACAAGGCAGCTGATTCCAACCGTAGGTCATACGGTGAGAATGAAGCCCAGACCCGTTTTCTGCAGGGACCCAGTCAAATTGTTTGATGACCGCCATGAGATATCGATAGTTGTTTAGTATTGGTGCCAGACCTGTCAGCTAAGAAGACCCAGTCTCGAAAGAACCTTACCAAGATGAAAGGACACAAGAATTGAGGAAAAAAGGTTATGCCACTACCGGAAGAGCCCGGAGAAGGAATTATCCTGAAGATCTGAGAAGACTGACCTTGTCAACAATAAGTATGGAGTACATGAGTTTTGATGGAGCCGCAACCATGTTTCTAAGGGTGGTAGCACCCCAGGCCTTCGTGACAATCGATGGATTTTGAGGAGATCCCCGACCCTAACCTACTTCTTGCTAGCCTCTCCGAATCTCGAGGGCGAGATTCATTTTAAGGGTGGTAGGTTTGTAACATCCCCAAATTCTAAATTGTGGAATGTTATATTTGATAAATAGTTTTGATTGATTATTTGATTGTGGTGTGGTTGCTTGTGTGAAATTGAGTAAAATTTTAAACTTTTTGAAAGTTGAATGAGAGGGAATGAAATGACTTTCCCAAACTTTCATCTTGCATTTATGATCTCCATGAATACAAATTCATTTCATCACAAAACCCTAGAGTGAAGATGATATGACTTCTTCCATTTAAATAAATGAAAAGGGTTTGAAAAGATTTGAATTCCATTTGGAACTATTCAAATTCAGAAACTTTATGCAACTCAAAGAGTTTCACAAGAGAAGATAAAATGACTTCTTCAAATGCTAAGAAAGAGAGTTCGAAGTTTCAATGAATCAAATTGAAAGTCCCTTTGAAGTTATTTTGAAACCCACTTTCAATTTGGAGTTATTTGGTTTTATTCAAGTTATTTTTATCCAAAAATAAAATATATGGAAAATAGGGTAAAATGATTCCCTACAATAGAAAAATGGAGAGAAATAAATTTTAAGTTATTTTGGTATTTTAAAACAATTTTTTATTTGGTTTTTATTTAAACCAGTAGCACTGTTTGCTTTATTTAATTTTTTGTGGAAATTATTTGCCTCTGAAAAATATGTTCATCATTTGGAAAATCTTTTTCTGAAAGTTTTGATATATAATATGCCTATGTACAATTTTATTTCTATTTACGTTATTCAGTTTTGTTTTTGTGTTTTATTAAAAAAAACTGCACGTGCGCCTGGAACTAACAGTCGCCCAAGTGCGGAGCATAGTGGCATCGGGCGCCCCATCATTTTATTTTTCTTCTCTCCTACATGGTTCCGGCCTAGCCAACCATTTTTTATTTTTTTCACTTTGACCGAATTTTGTTTTTAAAAAACTACAGCGCGCGCGGCCGGGCCGAACTTTTAGCTCATGCGCATGATTTTTTCAAATTTCATTTCCGTACGTATATGTTTAGTTCCACATTGCCTAACCTTTGACCCCTAAACCTCTTTTTGACCTATAAATATAGACCCATAGAGCCTCCAAAAATCATCCGATTCAGATTAAATCAATATTTTGGTTTGACTAGATTCACTAAAGAAAAATATATTTCTCCTCTCCGATGGGACTTCTGGAAGTTGTCTCCTCTCTTCGAAGTCGTCTTCTCTCTATCTTATAAAAGGTATATTTCTTCCTATTTTTTATATACTCCCGTAGCTTATTAGACTAGTACGATAGAATAATTAGATTATCAATTAGTCTCTGTATTTACACTTTAGGCGTAGAAATCTTTTAGCAATAGCTCTTTTACCTCCGTAAAATAGCTTGGCCCTGATTTTTCAAATAGCTATAACTTTTTACTCTTTTATTCAAATTAGATAAAACCAATGCCTACATATTCGTATTGATTCCACCTATCTAGTGAATCTATCAAATAAACTTTTTGCCACTTTCAAATTTCAAAGTTTGTTCAGATTCATATTCAAACTACTTTTGATCATATCTTTTTATCCGCAGCTCTGTTTTCAATGAACCCAACTGCATCGGATTCGTATTGAAGTAATTTTTTCGTTCGCACAATTAGTGTCATCTTTCCAACATATAATTTTGATTATAGTCAGATTACAACAGACTTAATGCTATTTTGAATTACTTGTTTCTTTTGATCCGCTATTTTTAATCTAGTAATTCTTTTTCCTACATGTTCCTATTGACTTCCTGCATCCAGTAGTATCATTAGTTTTAACTTTGGAACCTTTCAAACTATTTGAACCTTCATTTGATCATAACTTGTAAACAGTAGCGCATTTTCAATTGATTCCTTATTGCAATTGAATCCCTAGACATAATCTATCATCTTGAGCCATCACCACACTATATCAACAAAATTAGGATCTGATCTTGCAAAATAATTTGATTTGGTTCTTTTGGAGTTTTCACAATCTTCATTTGCATTTTCTTTTGGGTCTTTGAGTGATTGCTTATGTGTGGATAAAATTGCTTGCTTACGATAGATTGATCGAAGTGTGACGAGTAGAACTATCAGGAATTATGAGTGCGAAGAATCTTCATCAACGGTACAAGGAAAGTTCACACCTTGATCATACTTTTCTATACCCAGTTTTTTATGCATTAGTTTTACCCTCAGATTGCATGAGTAGGATTGGGAACATGTGGTGTTATTATGTAGTTCATGAGGTAGGAACCTATGATCCTTGAAACATCCCAGGAATATACGTTATGCTCATATTGCTTAGCCATGCTCGTAGATGGGGATTGGTATGTGAGAATCATGCAAGTTGTGAGAGTTAATAACTAAGGGAAACTTAAGGTGGCTACTTTAATACACATCTGGGTGGATTGGTTGCGGGCACGTGGGGAATGCAGTGTTGTCCTAGGAGATCCCGGGGTATCCGTGTGATCAACCTATGGAATGCCACCCAGTCTCAAAGGGATCATAAGACTATTCATGCTAGAAACTTCCGTGTGCAGCCACAAGCCATTATGGGCTCTGGCATAGTGAAGTAAGTTGTGCGGAACCTTTCCATGATGGGCTAGTAGATGTAGGGAGTGTAGGTGTACCAGCCTATCTATCGGTTAAGGGGACCTCCTCGGAAAGACTATGTTTCGATCAATTGGTTCTCAAACATCAGGTAGTACGAGAAATTCAATGGAGGAGATCGAGTCTTGTGCGGAAAAGTGCGCAAACCTCTGAAGAGTGTACAAACAAATCATGATTTGCCATGTCCCCGGTTATGGACATTTTGAGTATCTGGTATTTGAATTATTGATTGACCTCATCACTCTATTTAACGAAATTGTTGGGTTATTAACGATTTGGTGATTCTGGGATAGAGTTGGGGTTACCTTCTCAATATGGGTAATTTAACTTAGTAGTAAATAAAATTTATTCCTTTGTTGTAGGGAAAAATTAGCTTTATGCAAAATTTAAATTTAGAGCCTCCACCAGCCAAATATGCATATAGCGATAGACAATTCTCATTATTACTCTAGGTGTGAAATTGCCAGTACATTCAATGTACTGACCTACATGGCTGCAACGTCTCATGTTGCATGATTCTTACGATGAGTAAGTGATACGTTAGGGTTATGATGTCTACACTCAACTTTGCCGTTGGTGTTGTTGGGACTCCACAACTTTGTTGTTTCTTCCGCTATATGGATTGAGGTAATAGTGTTTACGTTACTTTATACATGTGATTTACCTCTGTTATAAATCCTCGTGTACTGTGTGTGTCAGCATATCGATCCAGGGATGACACTTAAGCACAGAGACATCGATCCATTCGGGTCGGGTCGCTACAAGATGGTATCAGAGCACATGTTGACTGTAGGACGTGACCCCTAGAAACTGGCAAGCCCTTAGGAAATGTTTTCCCTAAAACTTTATTTTGAAAAGAGATCCCTTAACTCTCATCTTTTCCAAGCTTTACCAAATTTCATCTTACCTCAAATAGTTAGACGATACCCTTTCCCCTTTTGACCACACGAGGATTCAGCTGATGAGACCACTCCGAGAAGATATCAGACAACTAAGACCACTTCGGAATCAAGAGGGTTTTACCATGCATTAGAACAATGGAAACTACAACGGTTGAAGACTCTGAAGTCTAGGAGAAATTGAAGGCTCTAAAGAATTTCCAAAGTTGTATGACCAAGGAAGGCTACCCTTATGGAACTTGTCAAACTATTGAAGCTGTCAATATCCGAGATCAAGGTGTGTCAGAAAAAAGACCAGAACATGGAGCGTTAAAACTCAAAGTTTTTGTCAAGAAAACCCCAAGGCAGGAGATATCAACTATGGAATGATAGCTCATGGCGGAGACATGGGCATAAACATGGATATCCAAGATGTTATCGCCCGCTTATGCTATTATCACGGTGCTGAGTTAAGCATGCATTTCTTTGGAAGGATTGGATGACAAAAGGGCTAATGGAGCACCTATCAGGAAAAGATGCAGTTTTAACCCTAGCTGGTGTATCACCAAGATGTGGAGTAGTACATCAAGAATTTTAAGATGGACCTTCAAGAAGCCGTATTAGACAAGGAAGCATTTCATGAAGAACTCAGGACCCAGAAGATGAAAGTAGCCAAGCTGGAGGAGCAAAACCTCGATATACCGGAGATTCGACATGAATTGAAGGACAGTAGGACGATGGTTCACGCCAAGGATGTTGAAACCCAGAAGTTTGGAACGCAACTCCAGAATATTAAAGGACGTCACGAGAGACTTCGCGTCAACAGAAATGACCTGGTAGAAGAACTTGAGAAGACTAGCAATCACGATTAGAAGAAGACTAAACCCCTGTTATATACTTACGTTAGATGCAACGATTGTGAGCTGTCATTTTTTTGATGTTTTTCTGACAGCCACAAAATAAAATTTGTCTCTTCAAAACTATTGTTTGTATTGTGTGTATCCCTCGCTATCTCTCTTATCTCACCCCAAAACCCTTGGAGCCAATAGAGGATGAATGGAGATGAACTCATATTTCCTGGACCAATGACTCAATTGGAGACGTACCGATGGGTTCAGAAATGGAAGATCACATGAAGAATAACACTATAGCCAGAAAGGATATGGCCCAACATGCTCTTGAGTGCTTTGAAAGTGGTGCTGCTACTTGGTGGAGGATGTACCAAACCATCAATGGATGGCAAAGAGTAACCACTTGGGAAGAATTTAAGTTGACATTGCTATAGTCTCGTCTTGTGTCCCAAAAATTGAAGCCTTATGGAAATGATATGAAAAAACCTTGTGCATGCAAGCTCTGTGGAGAAATAGGACACAACCATAAAGAACACAAGGATGAATGCCCTCATTGTGAAGAAAGTCACCCGACTAAAGAATGCCCAACTAGGCAGATTACTTGTTTCTTGTGTGAAGGGACGACCCACTACCCTGCTCAGTGTCACATTTACCCCGTGGTTCAAAGAACCATCCAGCAGAAGAAAGAAGCAATGAAATGAGCCCTCATGGAAATTTTAAAAGAACCCATGATGAAGGAAGAGGTGGAGGACACACCCGAAGAAGACCCAATTAAACCCTACACCAAGTCATGCTATTCATGTGGAGATGAAGGACACGTCTCCTAGAATTGTCTAAAGGGGGATCTAGTAGAATTTCCGATAGTGGAAGTAGAGTATGACCCACAGGAAATAGAAGCCCTGATTGGCACGGAAAATTCCAGGAAGTTAAATAGATTGGAATCCAGGGACAACCCAATTTCTACAAAGAAGGACCTGAGTCATATCACATGTTTCATGTGCAAAGATTCAGGGCACTACTTCAGCGGTTGCCCAAAAAGGGAAGACAAGGACCCAAGGAGGCTATATAATCACATGGAAACCTCGAGATTGGTCAGAAGTAATATGTTTTCGTTGTAACGAAGCAGGGCACTTTGACAGAGATTGTCTGTGATGCCCGGATAATTAAGCTACAGTGATCCCACGCTAATGATGCCATGTCACCTCAATTACTGTTGCTAATCGTGCGTTAGTTCAAAGCCGATACAAATTCCAATTTTAAAAAATGGCAACCAACAAGAGTTTTCAAATGTTAAAACTAAAATGTCCGGGTTGTGCCAAATATTGAATAGGTAATTATGGTGGAAGAACCAAACTTTTATAAAATGTTTAAATGTTCTAAAATGCATAAAACGTGGCAAGAACAAATATTTAATTGCTTTTAAAATAATAATCAATTACAAAATAATTAGTTTTAGGTGCAAAGTTAATTGAAGAAGTAGCATATTTATTAATACTAATTTAGGTACAACTAATGTATTTTATAAAAATAATGTATTTAAAATATAAAATTAAAACAGAAAAGAACAGAGAATAAACAAAATATAAAAGGAAAGCAAACAAAAATAAAAGAGAAAACCCCCCTCCCCCGCTGGACCCTGGCCCAGTTGTCCTCTAGGCCAACCAGGAGGCCCACCCCACTCCTCCTTATCCCCCACTCCACCCGAAACCCTAACTGCACTACCCCACTACGCCCACCCCACTCGTCCCACTCCCCCTCCGCCCCCTCCACGATCCAAATCGGGATCAGGGGCGCTCGACGCCGTCGCCGTCTCCCCGCGGCGCCGCTCAGACCCGTCTACGCCGGACCGATTCGTCCTCGACTCCTCCTTGCCGTGCTCTGCACCACCTTGCCGCCCGGACCGCCCCTGCCGTCGTGGACCACGTCGGCCCGCCTCCCGTCTCCTCCCGCACGGCGCCTGCCCCCTGGACACATACTGGATCGGCGGCTCGACCCCGCGGCGCCCCAAGCCCCGACGTCGCGCCGTCGCCGCTCCCCATCGTCTCCGTTCTCCTCCTCGCCCCCACTGCCCGTGCCCTACAACCACGGTGAGGCCCAGGGCCTCCCCCTCTCGTCCTCTCCAAATTGTGCCGTCCGCCGCCTGCATTCGCCGTGCACGCGCACCCTCGCGCGACCACGGCCGCACCCACATCGCAGAGGCCGTGTGGTGGAGCCCGCGCTCCGGTCCGCATTTGACACCACGCGCCCTGCCCTCTCCTTCCCTCGCGTCCGCTCGCGCCCGCAACCGCGCACCCTTGCTAGCTGTGGCCCATGCGCGCTGCCCCCTGGCCAGCACCGGCCTTCGCCAAGCCGCTCGCCCGCGGCGAACGCATTCCCCGCCGGCGCGCCCTCCACGGCTAGGGCCCTGGCGTCCCCCACCGGCGACCGCCTGCCTCGCCACGGCCTCGCCCTCCTCTGCACGCTCCGTCTCCCCTGCTCCCACTCTGCCACGTGCCACCCTGCACACACCGCCGCCCCGCTCAGGCTTCCCTCGCCGCGCTCCGCCTCCCCACGCTGGCCGCTCGCCGCGGCCCGCATCGCCGCACCGGCCACGGCCGCCGCCGCTATGCTCACCGGCGCGCACGGTGCTCGCGCCCATCGGGCGCCCACGGCCTCGCCCGTTAGCCCACGCACCGCACCCGCTATCGCCCCCTGTGCCAATGACGAGGGGGCCCCGCCCCAGAACATTTATAAAAAAAGAGAAAGAAAGATTAAAGAAAATAATAAAAAAATAAAAATATTAATTAATTAATTAGTTAATTGAATTAATTAACTTAACTAATCCTGATTAGATTAACCTAATTACTAATTAATATGTTTTAGTTAGTCTCAGTCAATGACAAACGGGACCCACTAGTGAGGTTGACCAGTCAACCCCTGTTGACTGTTGGCGTCAGCATGACATCATGCTGATGTCATAATTAATTAAATTCCAGAAATTAATAAATTCTTTTGAAAATCGTATCTTTTAATCTGTAACTCGGATGGAAAAACTTTGTACATGAAAGTCGCTCAGAATGACGAGACGAAACCGAATAAGCAACCCATCCGTCTACCACGCATCCCTAGCATAGCGAACATGCAACTTTCCCCCTCCAATTCATCTATTCGAAAATGCGAAACCCCGGGGATATTTTCCCGGATGTTTCCCCCCTTCGCCAGTACCACCTCATACCGCGTTAGGGCACCCCTAGCACCATGTATTGTCATGTTATGCCTTGTGATGCTTTGATTGCACTCTTATTTATTGTGTTCCCCTCTGTTACTTCTTTCCGGTAGACCCTGAGACCGCTGCCGATAACCCTGTTGTCGACTACGGTGTTGACGACCCTTCTTGCTAGAGCAACCAGGCAAGCCCCCCCCCTTGATCACCAGATATCGCCTACTCTTCTCTATACTGCTTGCATTAGAGTAGTGTAGCATGTTACTGCTTTCCATTAATCCTATCATGATGCATAGCCTGTCATTGTTACTACACTTGTTGATACCTTACCTGCAATCCTACATGCCTAGTATAGGTTGCTAGTACTTCATCAGTGGCCCTACATTCTTGTCCGTCTGCCATGCTATACTATCGGGCCGTGATCACTCGGGAGGTGATCACGGATATATACATACATATATACATACTATACAGGTGGTGACTAAAGTCGGGTCGGCTCGTTGAGTACCCTCAAGTGATACTGATGTGGGGGCTGAAGGGGAAGGTGGCTCCATCTAGGTAGTTGTGGGCCTGAGTTCCCGACGGCCCCCCAACTGTTACTTTGTGGCAGAGCGACAGGGCAGGTTGAGACCACCTAGGAGAGAGGTGGGCCTGGCCCTGGTCGACGTTCGCGGTTACTTCAAGATAACACGCTTAACGAGATCTGGGTATTTGATCTGAGTCTGGCTACTGGCCTATACGCACTAACCAACTACGCGGGAACAATTATGGGCACTCGACGTCGTGGTATCAGCCAAAGCCTTCGTGACGTCTGCGACTGAGCGGCGCGCGCTGGGTTGGACCATGTAACGCAACTTCCTTTGTAATGGAGGTTGCTAGGTCTGCTCACCGGCCGCGTTCGCAACGTGCAGGTGTGCAATGGGCGATGGGCCTAGACCCCTGCGGCATAGGATTTAGACCGACGTGCTGACCTCTCTGTTGTGCCTAGGTAGGTTTGCGATGTGTTGATCTTTCGAGGCCGGGCATGACCCAGGAAAGTGTGTCCGGACAAAGGGGATCAAGCATGTTGGGAAATGTGGTGCACCCCTGCAGGGAAGTTAATCTATTCGAATAGCCGTGATCTTCGGTAACAGGACGACTTGGAGTTGTACCTTGACCTTATGACAACTAGAACCGGATACTTAATAAAACACACCATTCCAAGTGCCAGATACAATCGGTGATCGCTCTCTCACAGGGCGACGAGGGGAGGATCATCGGTTAGGATTATGCTACACGGTGCTACTTGGTGAACTTACCTTCTACTCTCTTCTACATGCTGCAAGATGGAGGTGGCCAGAAGTGTAGACTTTGATAGGACTAGCTATCCCCCCTTATTCCGGCATTCTGCAGTTCAGTCCACATATGATACCCTTATTCCATTTGATACCGATGCATACATATGTAGTGTAGCTCCTTGCTTGCGAGTACTTTGGATTAGTACTCACGGTTGCTTTGCTCCCCCTTTTCCTCCTTGCTATACCTGATTGCTGCGACCAGACGATGGAGCCCAGGAGCCAGACTCCACCGTCGATGACGACTCCAACTACACTGGAGGTGCCTACTACTACGTGCAGCCCGCTGATGACGACCAGGAGTAGTTTAGGAGGATCCCAGGCAAGAGGCCTGCACCTCTTTCGATCTGTATCCCAGTTTGTGCTAGCCTTCTTAAGGCAAACTTGTTTAACTTATGTATGTACTCAGATATTGTTGCTTCCGCTAACTCGTCTATGATTGAGCTGTTGTATTCGAGCCTTCGAGGCCCCTGGCTTGTAATATGATGCTTGTATGACTTATGTTATTTGTAGAGTTGTGTTGTGATATCTTCCCGTGAGTCCCTGCTCTTGATCATACACGTTTGCGTGTATGATTGAATTGGGGGCGTCACAAGTTGGTATCAGAGTCGACTGCCTGTAGGAATCCCCCTTCCACACTCCATGGCCGAAGTCGAGTCTAGACATTGCAAAACTTTTTACTAACATGGCTGTGTGTCTTACGGGCCCACGTCGCCATTGGGTGGTAGTAGGATATTTTACTCCTCGATCTTTACTCTGGGACTTTGAACTCTCTTCTATTCGGGTTAAATGATTTTGCTAAAGTCTAACTTTAGGTTCTCGGAGATACTTCCTCCCGGAGAGCCCCTTCATTCCAGATGATGGCCTGCTTCACCACAAGATTCCGAAGATACTCTCCGTTATTCTTTCGAGACCTTGTGCCCACCACTTTTGCTATTCCCGACCACTGATAAATGCTTATGGATAACTGCTTACACTTGTCGTTCTTACCATTGTTCCTAGTTGCCCCTGTTATTACTTGATACCCTGAAAATTTCTTCGATAAGTCGAGAACCCTTTGTGCCCACCGCTTTGCAGCTCTTTGCCGCAGACATACCCTTGTGGATAATTTCTCGCACTTATCGAGTATCCGCTCATCCCCAGTTGATTCATGTGTTTCACAATGGTCTTCGAAATACTATTCGATCCTCCAAAATTCCTCAGTAGCTTATTGCTCTGCAATACTTGTCTGCTTGCATTATGGATGCTTTCCATATGTCTGGCAATATTCGTTAGTATCCTTAGACACCGTCATTTTGATCCTATTGATTCAACATGAGTGCGAATGCATGCAATCATCAGTTGATCCTTTTAAATTATCTTTCTGGCTCAGACGTCATTTTAAACTTGATATGGTTCTCGACCAGTTGGATTGCCATTGATTGTACCCCTAAGGCTATTCAACTTATCCATCCCTAATCAGAGCATTGCTTCTGATCCCTTGTCTTGGAATTCATAATTCCTTTGCATTTGAGCTTTGAGTTAGTCAGTTGTTTCTATAATCCGATGCGTATGCATTCCTTCTTCCTTTGATAGAGTACCGATACTCACATCAGCTCTGTTGTATACCACCGGACCTCTTGTTGGATTAATATCCGACAGTGTCCTTCATATTCAAGTAACCTTGTGAGCCTTTCCATGGATATATATAAAGCCTTTGGTAAATTGTATCCTCTGCTTTCACAACCATGCTCTGTTTTCGAGCTGTTGGTATTTACTATTGAAGCTTGTGGTATATGTTTCCACGATACCCTGACGGGTTGAACCTATGCCTTCCTTATTAAGTGTGAACTCGAAAGTTTTCACGAGTCATACTCTTCTGGTATTTTGCTAGATTAAATGTCTACACTACAGCTTCATCAAAAGCGAGAAGTAAAATGAAAAGTTATGCATGGGAGAAGTGGGAGTCGACCTTGAGCCCTTGCGTTCATGCCCATGGACCTGATGTGAAACTTATCATCGAAGCTTCTTGTGAATGATAATTATCCCCTTGTTATAAGTTCATCTTGTATCTGTGGACGTGGTTCTGACCATGTTTCTCCTTGATTCCATTTCTCGTGCAAGTTTGAGCACTTGTCTTCTGCAGAGCATTACACTAGTCCAACCTCTACTTTCATCTATCATCGAGTATTACCCCCCTGGTATCTCGAGATTATCATGGAACTGCATAACCTCTTATGAGTTCTTCATCAGGTGCTACCTTCTCACCGATTCCAATTTTTCATGGGCTCTGAGTTACTAAACACTCAAAGACACCGATAACTGACTCAAGTCCGCAGCGCGATTAAACAACTCTTGGTAACCTTCATTACTTACGAGTTTGAACTCGATCACGTCATTCCTAGCCTGCTTGGCTATATCCTTGTCGTGCTGATTTTAACTGTGCTACCTGGTCCTTCTTCCTGGAGCACAATTTTTGATGATGAGCTAAGCTTACGTCGATTTTCCTCATCATATCATTTCGCCTTGGACAACAATCTTGATTTCGAGTTTGTGTCATACCATTGGTTCCATTAACTTTTCACTTCATCATTCCTTTAACTTGATGTCATCGCCGATCTATTAAATCTTCATGGAGCCTCTCAACAAAATTTGTCATGATCATCATCAACATCTTGACTCCTTCCTAGATATCAGTCGAGTTCCCGATGAGAAATACCATCCTTACCCCTTGATGATTTGTGTTACCATCGACAACACCCTTACCGTTCTTTCATCACAAACTCGTTTTGTTATGGATGCAACATGTTATCCATCTTGCATTATATTCTACCTTGAAGTATTACTGTCTTTTATGTCAAGGATGTTGTGAGACTTGCTCCACCTCATAACAATTCTTGATACGGTGATACTTATCGTCGTATCCCTTTGTTTCTTAGTCCGCGTGTTGATTCTAGTCGGGATGCAGTGAACAATGCTGCTTGGATTCTGAACTTCTAGCAACCCTATTGCTTTGAAGTTGATGGTCGATAGTTCATTCTTAGACTATTGGTTGTTGAATCATCATTCTATCATTGATCATGCTACCTAAGCCCAGATCTCGGGTGCGCTTTTCAACCAATGTTTAATTGTGTATGTTTTTTCTCTAGCATACATCATTATATCATTTGATATGACAAATGTTATCTCCTTGTTCACATAAGTGTGGAAATCCATCTTTTGAAAATCTCAATGAATTGTCGCTGAATTAATCGACCACCTCCTCTCCTCTCCTTGATTTAATGATGAACTCTTGTTTCGAGACTTGCCTCCATAGTTCATTTCGCGAAAATCTTACAATGCCATCTCGTCAATTTGTGTCGCACCTTTTCCTTCTCAGGCATCCTGAGTCTGAGGTATCCTAACACCAATCAGATCTAAATCTCGGTCAGATATGATGGTTGGAACATATTTCCAAGAGTTATAAATGTTGGTCTTGATATGGCCCGGTAAGGTAATGTCATGCCTAGCACACCTGGCCGAATGAACTAGTTTCCTTTTTAGCAAGGTTAGCGATTCTTCCATGAGGAAATCGTAAGACTTATTCTATAAGTTGTCCCTGATGGATCCTTTGTGTGTCAAAAATCTGACCCTTACTTGATGACCATGTCAATGCTATCTCGAAGCATGTCTGTGGTACTCCGATTTTCAACAAAAACATTTGAAGCCCAATGTTAAATGTTTCTTGCTCAATTACCCCAAACACCGTTGTATGGGTAATGTCATGATATTTCTCTCCCCTTTCCTAAAGGGTTTTCTACGTTATATCCTATCCTGGATATCATGCTCTGCTTGTCCTTGGGAAGGATATACCCCTGAAATATGTGTTTAAACACATTTTTTCCTTTCGATTGTTCTATTTAATCTGATAATCCTATTTTCCTTTCCATTGTTTGGTTTAACCTTTCTTGTGATCTATATGATCTAAGTAGTAATACTCTCCTGCTTATGTAAACACCTTGGTGTACAATCCTGTCAGCAAGACCCTGTTACTATTGTTGATGACATTCCGATAGCCACCGATGGACGAGAACTTTGCATATTGGTCCGCCTCGTTCAACGAGCAGGAAAATGGTTCTCTTCGTCCCTCGCCCTTGGTGCCGACGTTGTTGCCGACATAACGGACAGGCTATCCTCTGACAAGCCTTGCTATCATGACCATGCAAGACGTCACCGCTCCTCCTACTTTTAACCCACATGGTGGGCCCATAACCCACAGGTCCTAGGATCAAAACTTGACTCTCCTATACAACCCCTATTTCCAAAGTTATTCCTCACGCTTGGCTACGTATGTAATTCACTAGCGACCTTCCGTGTGATCATCAATTCTGGTATTAAATACAATAATTATTCCCGTTGCTCTAAAACCCTTTCACACCTTGTTATAGGCAACGAACGATTGCCTATTCACTTGAAATTTTTAATTGCGCCTTTTTACCTTACTCTCGATAACTTTCTTGAATTTCAACGCGAGAGATATTCACTAAGATAGCCCCCAAGCACCTAACGTGTGTTGAGCTCCTTCCTTCCCGAGTCTTTCCCCCTTATCTTTTCATAAGTTCGATGGAGATCCTGAAGACAGGATGACAACTTCATCATGAGGCATCAAGGCAGAGAAATGAAGATGTCAATGTAATGGATCGGCTTCTTCGAGAAGAGCAACCAAGACCGAGAAGACTCAATAGAATTTTGTAGCCAGAACTTTCCCCCTTACTTCACCTCCTAAATCTCGGGACGAGATTTCTTGTAGTAGAGGAGAATTGTGATGCCCGGATAATTAAGCTATAGTAATCCCACGCTAATGGTGCCACGTCACCTCAATTACTGTTATTAATCGCGCGTTAGTTCAAAACCGATACAAATTCCAATTTAAAAATGGCAACCAACAAGAGTTCTCAAATATTAAAACTAAAATGTCCAGGTTGTGCCAAATAATGAATAGGTAATTATGGTGGAAGAACCAAACTTTTATAAAATGTTTAAATGTTCTAAAATGCATAAAACATGGCAAGAACAAATATTTAATTGCTTTTAAAATAATAATCAATTACAAACTAATTAGTTTTAGGTGCAAAGTTAATTGAAGAAGTAGCATATTTATTAATACTAATTTAGGTACAACTAATGTATTTTATAAAACTAATGTATTTAAAATATAAATTAAAACAGAAAAGAATAGACAATAAACAAAATATAAAAGGAAAGAAAACAAAAATAAAAGAGAAAACCCCCCTCCCCCGCTGGACCCCGGCCCAGTTGGCCTCTAGGCCAACCAGGAGTCCCACCCCACTCCTCCTTATCCCCCACTCCACCCAAAACCCTAACCGCACTACCCCACTACGCCCACCCCACTCGTCCCACTCCCCTCCGCCCCCTCCTCGATCCAAATCGGGATCGGGGGCGCTCGACGCCGTCACCGTCTCCCCGCGGCGCCGCTCAGACCCGTCTACGCCGGACCGATTTGTCTTCGACTCCTCCTTGCCGTGCTCTGCACCACCTCGCCGCCCGGACCGCCCCTGCCGTCATGGACCACGCCGGCCACCTCCCATCTCCTCCCGCATGGTGCCTGCCCCCTCGACTCGTACTGGATCGGCGTCTTGACCCTGCGACGCCCCAAGCATAGACGTCGCGCCGTCGCCGCTCGTCGTCGTCTCCGTCCTCCTCCTCGCCCCCCATTGCCCATGCCCTACAACCACGGTGCGGCCCAGGGCCTCCCCCCTCTCGTCATCTCCCCATTGTGTGGTCCGCCACCCGCATTCCCCGTGCACGCGCACCCTCACGTGATGACACCCTGCGCCCTGCCCTCTCCTTCCCTCGCGTCTGCTCGCACCCGCAATCGCGCACCGCTGCTAGCTGCGGCCCGCGCGCCGCTCGCCCGCGGCGAACGCATTCCTCGCCGGCACGCCCTCCACGGCTAGGGCCCCGGCGTCCCCCACCGGCGACCACCCGCCTCGCCACGGCCTTGCCCTCCTCTGCACGGTCCGTCGCCCCTGCTCCCACTTTGCCACAGGCGGCCCTGCACACACCGCCGCCCTGCTCCGGCTTCCCTTGCCGCGCTCCGCCTCCCCACGCAGGCCGCTCGCCACGGCCTGCATCGCCGCACCGGCCACGGCTGCCGCCGCTATGCTCGCCAGCACACCCGGCGCTTGCGCCTATCGGGCACCCACGGCCTCGCCCGTTAGCCCACGCACCGCACCCGCTATCGCCCCCTGTGCCAATGACGAGGGGGCCCCGCCCCAGATCGTTTATAAAAAAAAGAGAAAGAAAGATTAAAAGAAAATAATAAAAGTATTAATTAATTACTTAATTAATTAATTAATTAACTTAACTAATCCTGGTTAGATTAACCTAATTACTAATTAAACTAATTAATTTGTTTTAGTTAGTCTCAGTCAATGACAAACGGGACCCACTGGTCAGGTTGACCAGTCAACCCCTGTTGACTACTGACATCAGCATGACATCATGCTGATGTCATAAATCCAATTTCGAATTAAATTAAACAATTAATTAAATTCCAGAAATTAATAAATTCTTTTGAAAATCATATCTTTTAATCTGTAACTCGAATGGAAAAGCTTTGTACATGAAAGTCGCTCAGAACGACGAGGCGAATCCGGATACGTAGCATGTTCGTCCGCCACGCATCCCTAGCATAGCAAACACACAACTTTCCCCCTCCAATTCATCTATCCAAAAACGCGAAACCCCAAGGATATTTTCCCGGATGTTTCCCCCTTCGCCGGTACCACCTCATACCGCGTTAGGGAACCCCTAGCACCACGCATTGTCATGTTATGCCTTGTGATGCTTTGATTGCATTGTTATTTATTGTGTTCCCCTCCGTTACTTCTTTCCGGTAGACCCCGAGACCGCTGCCGGTACCCCTGTTGTCGACGACCCTTCTTGCCACAGCAACCAGGCAAGCCCCCCCCCCCTTGATCACCAGATATCGCCTACTCTTCTCTATACTGCTTGCATTAGAGTAGTGTAGCATGTTACTGCTTTCCATTAATCCTATCCTGATGCATAGCCTGTCATTGTTACTACACTTGTTGATACCTTACCTGCAATCCTACATGCCTAGTATAGGTTGCTAGTACTTCATCAGTGGCCCTACATTCTTGTCCGTCTGCCATGCTATACTATCGGGCCGTGATCACTCGGGAGGTGATCACGGATATATACATACATATATACATACTATACAGGTGGTGACTAAAGTCGGGTCGGCTCGTTGAGTACCCTCAAGTGATACTGATGTGGGGGCTGAAGGGGCAGGTGGCTCCATCTAGGTAGTGGTGGGCCTGAGTTCCCGACGGCCCCCAACTGTTACTTTGTGGCGGAGCGACAGGGCAGGTTGAGACCACCTAGGAGAGAGGTGGGCCTGGACCTGGTCGGCATTCGCGGTTACTTCAAGGTAACACGCTTAACGAGATCTGGGTATTTGATCTGAGTCTGGCTACTGGCCTATACGCACTAACCAACTACGCGGGAACAATTATGGGCACTCGACGTCGTGGTATCAGCCAAAGCCTTCGTGACGTCTGCGACTGAGCGGCGCGCGCCGGGTTGGACCGCGTAACGCAACTTCCTTTGTAATGGAGGTTGCTAGGTCTGCTCACCGGCCGCGTTCGCAATGTGCAGGTGTGCAATGGGCGAAGGGCCCAGACCCCTGCGGCATAGGATTTAGACCGACGTGCTGACCTCTCTGTTGTGCCTAGGTAGGGTTGTGATGTGTTGATCTTTCGAGGCCGGGCATGACCCAGGAAAGTGTGTCCGGACAAAGGGGATCAAGCGTGTTGGGAAATGTGGTGCACCCCTGCAGGGAAGTTAATCTATTCGAATAGCCGTGATCTTCGGTAACAGGACGACTTGGAGTTGTACCTTGACCTTATGACAACTAGAACCGGATACTTAATAAAACAGACCCTTCCAAGTGCCAGATACAACCGGTGATCGCTCTCTCATAGGGCGACGAGGGGAGGATCATCGGTTAGGATTATGCTACACGGTGCTACTTGGTGAACTTACCTTCTACTCTCTTCTACATGCTGCAAGATGGAGGTGGCCAGAAGCGTAGACTTTGATAGGACTATCTATCCCCCCTTATTCCGGCATTCTGAAGTTCAGTCCACATATGATACCCTTATTCCATTTGATACCGATGCATACATATGTAGTGTAGCTCCTTGCTTGCGAGTACTTGGATGAGTACTCACGGTTGCTTTGCTCCCCCTTTTCCTCCTTCCTATAGCCGATTGTTGTGACCAGATGATGGAGCCCAAGAGCTAGACTCCACCGCCGATGACGACTCCAACTACACTGGAGGTGCCTACTACTACGTGCAGTCCGCTGACGATGATGAGGAGTAGTTTAGGAGAATCCCAGGCAGGAGGCATGCACCTCTTTCGATCTGTATCCCAGTTTGTGCTAGCCTTCTTAAGGCAAACTTGTTTAACTTATGTCTGTACTCAGATATTGTTGCTTCCGCTGACTCGTCTATGATTGAGCTGTTGTATTCGAGCCTTCGAGGCCCCTGGCTTGTAATATGATGCTTGTATGACTTATTTTATTTGTAGAGTTGTGTTGTGATATCTTCCCGTGAGTCCCTGATCTTGATCGTACATGTTTGTGTGTATGATTAGTGTACGATTGAATCGTGGGCGTCACATTGTCCCAAAGAGAAGGTGGCTTGTGCTAAATAGTAGTAGTAGTGGGAACATTTCTTTTTATTATTGAGGTGTTGAGTTGACGCATGTAATGGAAATGCTGGAGATTGTAATAATTTGAGAATCAATAAAGTTAGCATCGTCGGTACTGATTTTGAATTTTATGAGTTGTTACTCGATGAAGAAAGATTTTGACCATTTTCGAGGATACGAGAAATATGTAATATGGAAGAATTTGTGCATTTCAAGGGTGGTAGTACCCTGTGAGGACATTTGACCCCTGGAAAAGATAATGGTATTCCACGGAGTGGACTTCGGACAAAATAAGTATGAGTTTATCGGTGTACAAAAGTAGGGGCTCTTCTTTTGACCCCTTTACTTGTGCACGGGCAGTCAGAGCCACGGCCGCACTTAGTAGGGCAGAGGAGGGAAGCCGGAGAGAAGCCGAAGCATGAGACAACCAAGGCAACGCCAAAACCAGAAGCGCAGAAGAGAAAGAAGGTGAGGTGGACTCCATCAGCAAGATCCTTGCCGAGACAGCCTCCGCAATCCCGACAAGAGCCTTGCCGGGGCAACTTGCCCAATGCCAGCGGAGCAAGCCACCCTTGAGCCCATAGGCTCCAACCCAACCAACTACATTGGAACCAGGGCTCGGGAGGCGCCTCTGTGGTGGCATGCAAATCTTCGTCAAGATCATAAACATGTGTGATCAGATGAGGACCAGAAGACGGCGACCCTCGGCGGGATCCTAGCTGAGGAAATCCACAAGACCCCCGGCAAGACCCTTGCCGGGGATGACTACAACGTCACAGCAACACCCTTGCCGGGCCCCCAGCATGACCCTTGCCGAGGGCATCAACAGGGCCACTGCCAGGCCCGCGCTAGCCAAGACTCCACCACCGCCCCCAAGCAGCTGCTAGCTCAACCAGCTGGGCAGGCGCCTGCGTGGTGACGGGCGGCCTCTACACCGACTCAGCAAGCACCTGTGTGGTGGCATGCAACCCTTCAAGAAGGCTCCACCACCGCGCCAGCCCAGCAGCGAGCCAAGGTGGACCGTGATGCCTCATCTGCTCGGATGCGTGTCGAGGCCAGGAGAGGCGGCGACGGCTGGGATGTGCTTCCCTGGCGTCCCCGATAAAGCAAGAGGGGCATGTCGACAGCGCATTAAATGCGTTTGTCCGGCGGTCCCAGAGGATAGACTCGTCGACTGTAGACCTTTCCACCTCCTATGTGCCACTTTGTCAACCCCTTTTTCCTATAAAAGGAGGCCTAAGGCGTCCGGGAGGGGGATTCGGCTCTTTTGGGCAAGTTGCACCCCATAGCTAGCTCAAGAACACAAGAACACTCAAATACATCCACCAAAGCAAGACTACGGTATTACACATCTTCGTGGCCCGAACCTGGGTAAACGATTCGTGTGCTTCTTGTCAGACCCGCTCTTTGCATAACCTCGTGCTCGCCAACCGTAGAAGGGATCCCAGTGACCCCATAGGTGTCGTTTCCACCGACATCTTTGGCGCGCCAGGTAGGGGGGGTAGCTGTGAGAATCCGGTCTGGCAGTCAGCCTAGCGGTTCTTCATCGTCATGGCTCCCAAGAAGAAGAAGGCCACAGCGGTCGGTTCGCCGGGAGTCGGACGGCCCGTACTGGTGCGGGCGAGCAGCGGGCCGGTCGCCGACAGGACCCAAGGCGCGGTCCACGAGCACCAACATCGCTCTGGCAGTCAGAGCCCGGCGAGCGGCGTCATTCGTGCACAAGGGCCGCACGCCGCGAAATCCAAAAACGAAGCTAGGGCCCCCGCAGGCGGCGCGGGACCCTCCAGGGGCGTCGCCGTACCACCCACGAGCGGCACGGCGACCTCCAAAATGCCCACCCCGACGCCCACAATGCGCTCTTCCCAAGTTGTGCGTGACGAGCAGCATCACCACACCGGTGACCCTGGACACCATCGTGGGAAGTCATGTGCGTAATTTGCGGGACGAAGGAGGCCAGCATGTCCGCCGAAGTGCTGGCGAAAATGGCACACAGCCGCCGGGCCATGATAGAGCTCCTTCTAACGTGGTTAGAAGTCGAAGCGCGCCACGGTCCATGCAGCTTTCGCTGCCACCCACGCCAGCAGAAGATTTGGTGCACGCGCAACTGCTCCTCGACTTCCCTCCTGCCGCGGAGAAGCTCGACGAGTGAAGAGCCACTATCCGGAGCCTCTTCGGCGTCACCAACAAAGACGAGCCACGGCCGGTGGGGCCCTCAGGACGGCGCTCCATCGAGCCACTACACGCCAGCGGTGGAGGGGCTGGAGGTGCCGCAGCCATGGTGCACTCTCCTCCTCCACACCAGCCACCGTGGATGTCGGTCCGTCGTGATGACACTTGTGATAACATTTCCATAGCGCCATCTGACCCACAGACCCACCGCGACCAATGCCAGGTTCTTCGGGAGCGAGCCCATGAAGACGCCCGAACCACCATCGAGCGCTGGCGCGATACACGCCACCAGTCAGATAGGCAGGCGGGGCCCGCCATGGACCGCCCAAGCGCCGGGAGGCTTCGGCGGCCTACCTTACGAGGTGGGTTGCCCTGCCTTTACCCGTGAGCTGTGGTAGTTCCAGTGGCCGTCTCACCGCACGTTCAAACCCGATGTCGATGAGAAGTACAATGGCAAGACTCACCCGTCGGAGTTTCTCAGCATCTACACCATCGCAATGCAAGCCGCTGGGGATCACGATGATAAGGTGCTTGCCAATTACTTCTCGTTGGCCCTGAAACCCAATGTCATGTCTTGGTTGATGCACTTGCCGACGGATTCCATTTCTTCTTGGTCGGACCTGTGTCATGAGTTCATTGGTGCCTTCACTAGAGGCCACCAAGCTCATGGACAGGCGAGTGATTTGCATATCATTCCCTAGATGGAAGGTGAAATCCTGCGCAAGTATATACAGAGGTTCACCCGAGTGCAATACAACATCCCAGATGTTCACCCTGCCGCCGTGATCAGCGCATTCCATCAGAATGTGCGCACCCGCAAGGTGCGTGAAGAGCTGGCAATGAACAAGGTCAAGGATGTGGCCGAACTTTACATTCTAGCTGATAGATGCGCTCAGGTAGAAGAGGGGAGGAAGTACCCCGACAAAGACGCCGGCGCGGAAGCCGACTGTAATAGCGAAGACACTGCTGCCCCGACGAAGAAGGGTCAGCGTCGCAACAAGAAGCGCAAGGGCAAGACCGTGCTTGTTGTAGAGGGATCCGACGCCGCCAAGAAGGCCAAGGCAGATGACCCCAGCAAGGAGATTGCCAGGTGCGCCACTTGCCGGGCCTTGGCGGCTGCCGACAAGCCAGGGGGCTCCGACAAGCAATACTATAAGATCCATCGCACCAAAGGCCACAACCTCCAGAACTGCCGACAAGTCCAGCTACTTGCTGAAAAGCAAAAGGCCGAGTATGAGAGGTGGGACAAGGAGAAGGGACAAGATGGTGCTGGAGGATCCGGCAAGAAGGGTGGCAGCCAAGGAGGTCGCCGCGGCAAGGATAACCAGCAAGAGAGGACCGCTCGGGGCCATGACAAGAAGCGGGAAGACGATGATCATGACGAGGACGATGAGTCTGGCGAGCATGAGTTCCAGAAGGCTACGGAGGCCATGTACGTCGATGGTGGTGCCTTGCTGCATACTTCTCACCGCCAGCTCAAACAGTGGGCGTGTGAGGTCACAGCAGCGGAGCCCTTGTTCGACGCTCAGAAGCCACTAAAGTGGTCCAGCACGCCCCTCATCTTTGACGCCGAGGACCACCCTGACCGCACAACTGCGGTCGGGTGTTTGCCGTTGTTGGTCTCACCAACGATACGCAACCTCAAGGTGAAAAAGATGCTGGTTGATGGCGGGGCCGGTCTGAACATAATCTCACCCATTGTGATCAAAAGGCTGCAAATTCCTGATGGTGACCTCGAGGAAACAGGCACATTTCAAGGGGTAAACCCGGGAAGGAGCCAGCCGAAGGGGAAGGTCACATTGCCTGTGATGTTTGGAGGCGAATTGAACTACAGAGCGGAGCGGATTGTCTTTGATGTAGCCGAGATCCCCTTGCCCTACAACGGGATCCTCGGCTGCCCGGCACTAGCCAAGTTCATGGCGGTGTCGCACTACACCTACAACATGCTGAAGATGCCTGGGCCGATGACCATCATCACTGTCCCCTCCGATATGAAGGAAGCGTTGATCTGCGCTGACCAACTCTACCAAGAAGCAGTTGCAGCAGCTGCCGCCAAGGCACTTGCTCCTGCCACTAAAACCGAGGGAGGGGAGAAGAAGACCGATAAGACCTCTCGCACCCACTTCGGCAAGTGCACCTCTTCGGAGTGTTGTGCTACCGTCGAGGACATGCCAGAGAGCTTCACCGACAAGAGCAAGAAATCCAGAGTTGCACCACCAGAGACCAAGAGGGTGTCCGTCAAGGAGGATGGCACGGGAGGGGCTTTCACCATAAGCTCCACCCTCGATACCAAATAGGAAAGCGCGCTCATCACTTTCCTGTGGGAGAATGTCGATGTGTTTGCATGGCAAGCATCTGACATCCCCGGCGTTCCCAGGGAAGTGATTGAGCACCATCTCAATGTTTGTCCCCATGCGCGACCCGTCAGGCAGAAGGTCAGGAAGCAAACTTTGGAACGGCAGGAATTCATCACAGAGGAGATCAGGAAATTGGAAGCGGCAGGCTTGGTGAGAGGAGTGCTCCATCCAACGTGGTTGGCCAATCTGGTGGTGGTGCGCAAGGCGAACGAGAAGTGGAGGCTGTGTATCAATTACACAGATATCAATAAGGCTTGTCCTAAGGACCCCTTCCCATTGCCGCGCATTGACCAGATTGTTGACTCCACGGCCGGGTGTGATCTGTTATCATTCCTCAACGCCTACTTGGGCTACCACCAGATCTTCATGGAAAAGGAAGACGAAGAGAAGACAACATTCATCACCCCATGTGGTACCTATTGCTTTTTACGAATGCCTTTCGGGTTGAAGAGTGCTAGCTCGACATTCGCAAGGGCGGTCCAAATTGGTTTTGAGCCCCAGCTACATAGAAATATGGAAGCTTATATGGATGACATAGTGGTCAAAACCAAGGACAAGGCAACCCTTGTACAATACTTAGAAGAGACGTTTGCCAACCTACGCAAGATCAACCTCAAGTTGAACCTGAGAAGCATGTCTTTGGCGTTTCATCCAGTGACCTTCTCGGGTTCTTTGTGTTGCAGGGTGGGATCGAGGCAAACCCAGACAAGATCAAGGCTATTGAGCAGATTGAGGCACCCAAGCGGATCAAGGATGTGCGTCGGCTCACTGGTTGCATTGCCGCCATGAGCAGATTCATCTCCAAGTCTGCTGAGTGTGCCCTTTCCTTTTTCAAGATCTTGAAGAAGGCGGGCCCAATGGAGTGGACCCCAGAGGCCAAGGCAACGTTGCAGGATCTGAAGAAATACCTTTCCTCTACACCAATACTGGTTACGCCTAAACCACAAGACCCGTTGCTGCTGTATCTGGCGGCAACAAATCAAGTGGTATGTGCCGCGCTAGTGGTGCAGAGGGAGGTCAGTAAAGAGGCAGTGGCGACAGCGGGACTGGAGGATGGCAAGCCAGAAGTTCCCCCAGCAGGGCCCGATGCCAGCAAGGCAAGGCCCCCGGCGGAGTCTGATGCCATCAGGACAGGCCCCATGCAATCAAATGAGGTGGTGCAGAAGAAGAAGATGATGCAGCACCTAGTTTACTTTGTCATCTCACTCCTGCAGGGGGCCGGGTCAAGGTACTCTGGTGTGCAGAAATTGCTCTTTGGCCTCCTTATGGCCTCGAGGAAGCCGCGTCACTACTTCCAAGCACACAAAATCACCGTCGTCACCCGCCTCCCGTTACAACGGATACTGCACAACCCAGATGCAACCGGAAGGATTGTGGAGTGGGCCTTGGAGCTTTCGAGCTTTGGTTTGAAGTTTGAAAGTACTTTGACAATCCAGAGCAGAGTCTTGGCAGAGTTCATTGTAGAATGGACCTCAACGCCTGATGAGGAAATCCAGGAGACCACCCTCCCCGGCAAGGAAGCAAATCACAACTAGATCATGTACTTTGATGGGGCTTTCTCCATGCAAGGCGCCGGTGCTGGTGTGCTGCTCGTCGCACCCACCGGAGAGCACCTCAAGTATGTAATCTAGATGCACTTTCCTAGGGAGATGTCCACCAACAACACTGCTGAGTACGAGGGGTTGCTTGCCGGCCTCAGGATTGCGGCGGACCTCAGTGTCAAGAAGCTCATCATCAGGGGTGAGTCACAGCTTGTCGTCAGACAAGTTAACAAATATTATCAGAGCCCGTTGATGAAGGCCTACGTAGATGAGGTGAGGAAGCTGGATGAGCGCTTTAACGGTATACAAGCAGAGCACGTTCCCCGAGTGGAGAACTACATCGCCGTTTACCTGTCAAAGCGCGGTGCATTCAAGCTACCTGTGGAGACAGGTACCTTTTTGCTTCGGTTAACTCAACCATCCGTCGAACCATCAACGGAGCAGAACAAACGGAGGAAATCAGGCCCTGGCAAGTACTTTCCCACTGAGCCCCCAGGGGCCGCCGGCAAGGGTGTTGCCGCGAATTCTGAGCCTGCCGAGGAGCGACTGATTCTGACGGGCCGTCAAGCCCTGGCCATAGAGACGGCCGCTCCCATGGCAGAAGAAATGCCTTTGGTCCTTGCTGTCGATCCCCTGGCTCCGGCATGGGCATAGCATACCGTCCGATTCCTCCAAACAGGGGAGCTTCCTGAGGATCAAGAAGAAGCGGAGAAAGTAGCCTGTCGGTCTGCCATGTATCAGTCCGTCAATGATGTCCTGTACAGGAAGAGATCGAATGGTGTGAAATTGAAGTGCATTCCCCGGGAGGAAGGACTGGAGCTGTTGGCGGAGATACACAGAGGCATATGTGGCTCCCACATAGGGTCGAGGGCCCTTGCCGGCAAGGCATTCTGGCAGGGTTTCTTCTGGCCCACTGCCCTCCAGGATGCAACGGCATTAGTAACCAAGTGTGAAGCGTGTCAGTTCCATTCAAAGAAGCTTCATCAACCAGCCCAAGCCCTTCAAACAATTCCTCTTTCCTAGCCATTCTCGGTCTGGGGAATCGACATCCTGGGCCCTTTCCCCCGCGCTTTTGGGGGCTTTGAGTACTTGTATGTTGCGATTGACAAGTTCACAAAGTGGCCAGAGGTGGAAACAGTGAGGAAGGTGACAACACAGTTAGCCATCAAGTTCTTCAAGGGGCTAGTGTGCCGTTTTGGTGTGCCAAACAGAGTCATCACCGACAATGGCACGCAGTTCACAAGCCACACCTTCATGCAATACACCCAAGACCTCGGCAGCAGGGTCTGTTTCGCTTCCATGGCACACCCACGGAGAAACGGCCAGGCGGAGAGGGCAAATGCTGAAGTGTTGCGAGGCCCGAGGACAAAGACTTTTGACAGGCTGCACAAGAGCGGAAAGCACTAGATTTATGAGTTGCCGGCGGTTCTTTGGTCGATCAGAATGACGCCAAATCAAGCCACCGGCCAAACACCCTTTGCCCTAGTATACGGGGCAGAAGCAGTTCTCCCCACGGAACTCATATACGGGTCACCTCGAGTGCTCGCTTACGACGAGCTTGAGCAAGAGCAATTGCGGCAAGATGACGCAATGATCCTTGAGGAAGATCGTCTTCGAGCGGTTGTGAGAGCAGCATGCTACCAGCAAGCCTTGCGCCGCTACCATAGCCGCAAGGTTCATGCCCGAAGCTTTGAGGAAGGCGCCCTTATTCTTCGGCGCGTTCAGTCGGCCAAGAATTCCAACAAGTTGACGATGAAGTGGGAAGGCCCTTATCGGGTTATACGATTCACCAGGCATGGCGCAGTCCGCCTGGAGACCGAAGATGCTATTCCAGTGAGAAACTCTTGTAACATTGAGCATCTTCGCAAGTTTTACCCATAAGGCGCGGTTGCCGGGCCCCCCGGCAACCCACCTTTTCTACAAGCCTTTCCGGCAAGGCATGTAACCCTCTGTACAAAGCCAGGCACAGACCCTGAGCATAAATAAATGAAGCGCTGGCGCCCTAAGTTTTAGCATGCATGCTAGGTTAAGTCTCTCCCTCGGTTAGGGTTGATAGTGCATAGCGGCGACTAACCCCTAGCCTAGAGGTCGAGTATGCGTCTTTTTGTCTTGTTTGGTTCGCATGGCACGTGGACACTTCTGCTGAGCCGCTTGGGAGAAAGAAAACGAACCGGTGCTCCAGCCCCGGCAAGCCAAGATTGTTGGGGGCTGAAGACACGAGGATCTAACCATGGCAAGCCAAAGTTTCCAGGGGCTGCGGATTTAGGTAAGTCCTTCATCCCCTGTTGTGCATTTCTGTATAGAACTGGGACAAATGAAACCTCGTTTTGCTCCAAGACCACCGTGCTCCCCCCTTTTCTTGTACCCAAGTCCCTGGGACAGAACCGGGTCGTAGACGTGGTGGCAAGGAAATAAACGAAGGGCCCAACTCTACTTCGCCACTGCCTCCGCCAAAAGCGTGAGAATGGTCGACTGAAGTCAGGGGACGACAAGGCCTGTTGCCGGGTAACAATGTTTATTTTAAAAATAACAAGGATTCGTTCCTTGGCATGGGCCTCGCTCTCGCACAGAGAACTCGGCAAGCACCCTTTTTCATTAAAAACATCCGATACAGGTACAGTTCATACGAAATTAAAAACATGAGTAAGGGGATTACATGTCTTAAAATTAACAAGTGCCCGCAGGTTTACAAACTAAAAAGAGATAAGATACCAGTAATCCCTTTCTTGTCCCTCTCCTCGGGAGGTGGAACAAGATAGCAAGAGGGCAGAAAGAGCGCCTAGGCGAGGTGCGAGGAGCAGAAGGCACCAAGAGAACATCCCGGTGCCGGGAGGGGAGTTGGAAGATGAGGCAGCGGGCCGGCAATATGCGACGAAGGCGTCGGTGCCCGCGTACTCCAACTTGACGGCCGCCACCCGCCTTCTTCGCCTTCTCTGGCCCTCCTACGCTAGCCGCCCAAGGAGACGACGGGGAGCGCCTCGATGGAGAACTTGACGAGGAAGGCCCTCGGCAGGCCGCACGACGTAGGGCGGGGCGACGCAGTTAGTCGGAGACGAGGTCGACGTGACCCCGCTCGATGCTCTCGTCGTCGCTGTCGCTACCCTCCTCATCACTCCCGCTTGAAGAGGAATCTTCGTCATCGGAGGAGCTCTCCACGCAACACTTTAGGTGAGTTCCAAGATCTCCAAAGACCTTGACGGAGAGCAGGCCGCCCCCCATTAACTTGAAGTAAAGGACAAGCCCCGCCGTTAGGCTGTGGATGCGAGTGAACGTCTTCCATCCGCGACAAAGGTACATGACGTGAGGAGCGAGGAAGTCGATGTAGACCCGCGTGCCGCCATTCCCGCAGCCCCTCATGTGCAACCTGAGGGTCTGGGGTGGATCGAGCTCCATATCCCGAGCAAATGGGGTAGGAAGACGGAGGCGGCGACGCGGTGGCCGGCGCAGCCTGATGAAGAACTCGTGGGGCTGGTCCCCGACGTGGCCCTCCATCAGGGGAGGCATCATAGGCGGAGGCGAGGACGATGCGCCACCCCGTCCCCCTCTCCCCCGAGTGCCACGGCGACCTCGGCCTCGCCTCCCCTACCTCTCGTGGCCGGCTCCGCTGCCACGCGCTCTAGGGAAGGGGGGACGCGCTGTCGAGCAGCTACCCTCGCTGCCACCGTCGAAGGGCCAGCACGCCCTATCGCCATGGCGGGTGGAAGAAAGGAGCGGAGGTGGAAGAGGATGGATGCTGAGAGAATGTGGGATGACATCCCCTCCCCCTCCTTATTAAGGGGCGAGGTCGAGGCTCAGCCGCCCACTCAACCAATCCAGCCACCGGAGGCACAGGGAATCAGGACCGACCCGCTGCGCCAATCAGCGACGGCCCAGTTTCCTACCTCCACCGCCTGTCACATGCATGGGGGATACGTGGCGAGCAAACAGAATTGAGGGGACGAGTGAGGCAACCGTTCCCCACCCCATGATCGTGGGTGACTGACGCCTTGAAGACCATGGCCTGAGTCCGCCCAAGTAAATGAGCCGCGCCTCTGCGCCTCCCTCTTTTTATGGGGAAGGCGCGAGCCGCCTCTTTACCACGATGTGATGCATGCGTGCGGAAACCGCCCCACGCATGACCCCCGCGTCATGCAAGACCCACCACGTCGCGCGTTCAACGCAGGTCATGGGGAAGCGCAACAGATGATAAGTTATTGTGATAAAATCTGCCCCACCTGCCCACGCACCATTCTGGGCCTAGCCCAACAACGCGGCGCGCTTATGTGTAGCCCAGGCCCGGGGGCTCCTGTCGGTGTACAAAAGTAGGGGCTCTTCTTTTGACCCCTTTACTTGTGCATGGGTAGACAGAGCCACATGCCACGACCGCACTTAGTAGGGCAGAGGAGGGAAGGCGGAGAGAAGCCGAAGCACGAGACAACCAAGGCAACGCCAAGACCAGAATCATAGAAGAGAAAGAGGGCAAGGTGGACTCCATCGGCAAGATCCTCCGCAGCCCCGGCAAGAGCCTTCCGAGGCAACTTGCTCGATGCCAACGGAGCAAGCCACCCTTGAGCCCACAGGCTCCAACCCAACCAACTACATTGGAACCAGGGCTCGGGAGGCGCCTCTATGGTGGCATGCAAATCTTCGTCAAGATCATAAACATGTGAGATCAGATGAGGACCAGAAGACGGCGACCCTCGGCGGGATCCTAGCCGAGGAAATCCACAAGACCCCCAGCAAGACCCTTGTCGAGGAAGACTACAACGTCACAGCAATACCCTTGCCGAGGGCATCAACAGGGCCACTGCCAGGCCCGTGCCAGCCAAGACTCCACCATCGTCCCCAAGTAGCTGCTAGCTCAACCAGCTAGGCAGGCACCTGCGTGGCGATGGGCGGCCTCTACACCGACTCAACAAGCACCTGTGTGGTGGCATGCGACCCTTCATGAAGGCTCCACCACCGCACCAGCCCAGCAGCAAGCCAAGGTGGCGCCGTGGTGCCTCATTAGCTCGGATGCGTGTCGAGGCTAGGAGAGGCGGCGATGGCTGGGACGTGCTTCCCTGGCGTCCCCGATAAAGCAAGAGGGGCACGTCGGCAGCGCATTAAATGCGTTTGTCCGGTGGTCCCAGAGGATATACTCGTCAACTGTAGACCTTTCCACCTCCCGTGTGCCACTGTGTCAACCCCTTTTTCCTATAAAAGGAGGCCTGCAGCGTCCGGGAGGGGGATTCGGTTCTTTTGAGCA
Organism: Triticum dicoccoides; assembly: GCF_002162155.2. Classification (NCBI taxonomy): domain Eukaryota; kingdom Viridiplantae; phylum Streptophyta; class Magnoliopsida; order Poales; family Poaceae; genus Triticum; species Triticum dicoccoides. The sequence goes on along the minus strand of NC_041384.1, from coordinate 370,070,830 downwards.
AGTTGCACCCCGTAGCTAGCTCAAGAACACAAGAACACTCAAATACATCCACCAAAGCATGACTAGGGTATTACGCATCTTCGCGGCCCAAACCTGGGTAAATGATCCGTTGCTTCCTATCAGACCCGCACTTTGCACAACCTTGCACTCGCCAACCGTAGAAGGGATCCCAGTGACCCCATGGTGTCGTTTCCACCGACAGAGTTTTATCTCGATATGTGGGATACCCCAAGAATATGAAGGGATGAAGTACCATTGGATATAAAGGAGGTATAATGTTGGTAATATGGAGCAATTAGAACCCCAGGATGAGTTCAGTGTTTACAAGTGATGAGATGGGCCATAACCCACAGGCTCCAGGACCTGCCAAGAAGCAAGCACACTCTTGCTGAAGGTAAAAAACCTAGAAGAGGATATGACTTTATCAACAGACGATCTTATATGAGTTACGCAAAACCTGAGAGTTGTGAAGAACGATAGATGTTTTGTTCAGCTTGCAGAGTAATGGATATATTCAAACTTAGTTCATCGACAAGAGAAATTCTGCAATGCTTGTGAGGATGATAGAGTGTTATAATGCGAGATTTACTAAACCATATACAAGGTAATGATTTGGGTGCGGAATGGTTGATCACCATGCCGACTTACTCTTATTATTCGCCTTGCTATATGGGATGGTAAATCTGAGTGACTTACCCATAGTAGAGTGACGATGATCAAACCTTGTTTGAACCTTAGAATGATATTACAATTTTTCCTTGTACAGGGCAGCTGTTGCCAACCGTAGGTCATACGGTGAGAATGAAGCCTAGACCCGTTTTCTGCAGGGACCCAGTCAAATTGTTTGATGACCGCCATGAGATATCGATAGTTGTTTAGTATTGGCGCCAGACCTGTCAGCTAAGAAGACCCAGTCTTGAAAGAACCTTACCAAGATGAAAGGACACAAGAATTGAGAAAAAAGGTTATGCCACTATCGGAAGAGCCCAGAGAAGGAATTATCCTGAAGATCTGAGAAGACTGACCTTGTCAACAATAAGGATGGAGTACATGAGTTTTGATGGAGCCGTAACCATGTTTCTAAGGGTGGTAGCACCCCAGACCTTCGTGACAATCGATGGATTTTGAGGAGACCCCCAATGCTCACCTACTTCTTGCTAGCCTCTCTGAATCTTGAGGACGAGATTCATTTTAAGGGTGGTGGGTTTGTAACATCCCAAAATTCTAAATTTTGGAATGTTATATTTAATAAATAGTTTTGATTGATTATTTGATTGTGGCATGGTTGCTTGTGTGAAATTGAGTAAAATTTGAATCTTTTTGAAAGTTGAATGAGAGGGAATGAAATGACTTTCCCAAACTTTCATCTTGCATTTATGATCTCTTCATTTCATCACAAAACCCTAGATTGAAGATGATATGACTTCTTGCATTTAAATAAATGAAAAGGGTTTGAAAAGATTTGAATTCCATTTGGAACTATTTCAAATTCAGAAACTTTATGCAACTCAAAGAGTTTCACAAGAGAAGATAAAATGACTTCTTCAAATGCTAAGAAAGAGAGTTCGAAGTTTCAAAGAATCAAATTAAAAGTCCCGAAACCCACTTTCAATTTGGAGTTTTTTAGGGAATTGACAGTGGGAGAGAACTCCCACCGTGATTTTTATATATCTATATAAATGGGGTGTTTACATAGACATACATGGTGTACAACTCATCTATCCATCTATCCCCTCCACAGACCAGGGGGAGGTAGACTACCAGCTCTCCATAGGAGGAGTCAAGTAACAAAGAGTTAGAAGAAAAGATTAACCTAGAGCAGTACAAAGGTTAACAAATAAGCCTCTATGGGCTTCCTTGACTCTATGTTGGAGTTGACCCAGGTCTTTTTTGAAGCGTGAAAACCAGGATCCAATAGTAGGGTCAACTCCAAGGAAGTGTTTGTTATTCCTTTCTTTCCATAGCCTCCACCCAGCAGTGAGAAAAATTTCCATGAAGAATGGATCACGCCAGGAGTCTCTGTTCAATTTGAGGGCAGTGAGCTTGTTATCGAAGGGAGGCCATTGAACATGAAGTTTGGCCCAGCATGTCTTGCTAAAGTCGCAGGTGAAGATCATATGGTCCACCGTTTCTTCAATTGGTAGCCCGCAGAGGAGGCAGTCAAAGTCATCTCTGATGTTATAGTGCCTCCGCTTCAACATATTATGCGTGTTGAGTCCGTCGTGGAAAAGTAGCCAGCCAAACACCTTCAACTTCATTGTGCATTTTGATTTCCACATGTGCTTGAACATGGGGCCGATTTGAGCATCTCTAAAGAAATAAGAATAGTAATCCTTAGGTTTGAAAGTGGCCGCGCCCCACAAGTAGTGCCAAACATTAGTATTCGACGTGGAAGGGCAGATCTTGGTCAAGGTTAGTTGCACGTCGCGTATCTCATCTAATGCGAGTGGTGACACGGGGAGGTGGAAGGTTTCATGCAGATCGTTGGAGGCCCAGAAGTCAGCAATTAAGATGTCTTCATGCAGGGCAAATGAGAAGGCACGGGGGAGAGAGTCGTGAAGCACATCACGCGCCCACAAATCTTTCAAAAGCAAGGTGGTCATACCGTTCACCAACTGGACGTGAGAGATGCCCCTGAAGATTGGTGTCAATTTTAGTATATCGTGCCACCAAAATGGGCCGGCAGGATCCGCTGCATGTGGTATTTTGTCGATGTAAAGGTTGTCCCACAGCAGATGTACCCAGGGAACATCCATTTTGTTATAGAATTTGTGGAGGAATTTGTGGAGCAGGGCTTCGTTATGGATTTGAGATTGATCACTCCGAGCCCACCTTTATGTTTGGGTGGACAGACCACGTCCCACGCAGCAAGAGAAGAGCATTTGTCACCTTGCTCAGTTTTCTTAGTCCAGAGGCAACGTCTTCTTATTTTGTCTAAGATCTAAAGTAGCTTGGGTGGAAATTTGAGTGTACACATGGCAAAGATAAGAAGTGACAAGACTGAGGCATCTAGCCATGATAATCTGCCACCATAGGACATCATAGAAATAGTTGACGTCAATCGCCTTTCCAATCTGCAAACCAGAGGCATGAGGTCTTGGACTGTAGGTCGAGTTGTTCCCAGAGGCAGGCCGAGGTATGTGAACGGCATCGTGCCAATAGTGCAACCAAAGACCCTGGCTAGTGCGTTCTTTGAGGAGGGGTCAAGGTTGATCGGAATCAAGGTGGATTTGTGAAAGTTGAGCTTGAGGCCAATAGAGGTGGCGTAATCCGATAAGATCTCCTTGATCAAACTATCTTGACGGATGCATGCAGGTAGTACTATCAAAGTGTCATCTGCGTATTGAATAACGGGGTAGTCCGTTTGTCCATTGCAAGGGAAGGGGAGCTTAATTTTACCTTGTCGGAATGCATAATTTATGGCAGATTGAAGCAAATCCGCATCTAGGACAAAAATAAGAGGGGACATGGGATCGCCCTGTCTGACTCCGCAATGACATTGGAATTGGCAGCCCGGCACCCCATTGAGAAGAACAGAAGACCGCCCTGAGGAGAATAAGCATTTAATCCAAGAGATCCACTTGTCATTGAAGCCCATGTGATGCATAATCTGGAGCATCGGATCATGTGCAATTGTGTCAAAGGCCTTAGCGAAGTCAAGTTTGAGCAACATGATCTGTTTGCCCGAGTTTTGACACTGGTGTATATATTGATATGCCCAAGCAAGGCAATCCTGTATAGTCCTCCCTTTAATAAGCCGTACTGATTGCGGTGAACTAAATCCAAGATGGAGGTTTGCAATCTATTGGCTAGAAGTTTTGTGATCAACTTGAGGCAGTAGTTCAGAAGCGTAATTGGTCTATAGTCATTCACTGTTTCTGGGGAGTTGATTTTTGGAACTAGTGTGATGAGCCCATCAATGATGCTATTGATGTCCAGAGTGCCATCATAAAATTGTGCACATAGATCATAAAAATCGTGTTTGATGATGGGCCAACAAGCCTTGAGGAAAGCTCCACTGAAGCCATCAGGGCCAAGGGCGCGGTCTGGGGGCATTCCATTAATAACTTGGTCAATTTCTTTTTGTATGAACGGCTCTGTCAGGCGATCAAGGTTATCGGGTCGTTTGATGAGGTCTGGTAGAGAGAATTTCATATCTGAGTTTGATGTGGAGCCAAGCCGGTTTTTGTAAGTGTGGAACAGGAGAGCTTCTTTACTAGGTGATCTTCAATCAGTGTGCCACTATCATCACAAAAGCTTGCAATGTTATTTTGGTGGTACCTTTCAGTGGCAATGGCCTGGAAGAACTTAGTATTTTCGTCCCCAAATTTGATCCACTGAATAGTGCAGCGTTTTTCCAATAAAGCTTCTGGTATTGGAGGAGTCTAAGCAAGTGTGTTTTTAGAATTGTCTTGAAGTTGGCCTCTGGTATAGTGAGTGTTCGTTTTTTTTCGAGCTCGTCAAGATCAGCAAGGATATAGTTGCAGTTAGAAATAGCAATAGAGAGGCAGGAAATATTCTTACTCTAGCGTTTCAGTGCGTGCCTCAGGGCTTTGAACTTGTGGCATAACTTGGTTGCAGCATTCTCTGGACTAACAGGCTTTTCCCAAACCTCTTGCACCGCATCCATAAACCCTGGGTGAAGGATCCAATAAGGCTCAAAGCGGAAAATCTTGCTGTGAGGAATTTTAGTTTCAATACTGACCACACAGGGTATATGATCGGATATAGGTTTGCCAAGGGGTTTTACCAAAGTTTTAGGGTATACCGTGGTCCAATGGAGGGATGTGAAAAACTAGTCAATTTGCTCGAGGAGGGGATCAATTTGCATGTTACTCCATGTGTAAGCATGACCCTGCACTGGAAGTTCAATGAGCTGCTGTTTATGAATGATGTCATTAAAGGTAAGCATATCCTGCATGTTTCCGCCAGGCTTGTTACGATTACTAGGTGCACGCATATAGTTAAAATCGCCGAGGAATAACCAGTCTTGCCCATTAGGAATGTGCACATTATAGAACCAATTAGTAAAGTTGTCGTGGTCTTCTCCAGCACAAGGACCATAAATATTCGCTAGTGTCCAGGATTGAGATGATTGTGTGCTGACAAAAGTGGTAACTAGCGCATGTGTGTCATTTGAAACTATGGTGCCTAAGAAAATAGAGCTTTTCCAAATGGTGAGAATCCCACCTGAAGCACCACAAGAGGGAACAAAAGCAAACTGATCGAACTAACAAGGACAACAAGTTTTAACAAAAGCAGAGGTAACATCAGACAACTTAGTCTCCTAAAGACAAACTACCAGGCAGCCACCAGAGATAATCGCATTATTAAGAGCTAAGTGTTTCTTCTCAAAATTTAAACCTCTGATATTCCACAAAAGAACATTCCAGCAACGCAAAGATGGCACAGCGCAAAGGTGAAATTACTCCAGAGGGGCAGTGTGGCCCTCCTCTTGGTCCGACACGGAAGGAGTACCTGGTGGCGTTGGTGCAGTAGCAGACGGAATGGTAGGAAGTGCTTCAGTAATAAGCTCTGCTTCTGGGATGGCACACCTGTTGATCCTGATGTCTTGTAGAGTTGAGACAGGGGTTGGAGGAGGAATGTCGTCAGCCGCACGGGGGGCAGAACTAGAGGATCCAATAGAAGGAACCAACATGGGCTTGACCTTGGTGGTGTGCAAACGAATGTCAGTCGGCGCTGGGACCTTGAAACAATTATACTTGTTCGAGCACGAACTACGCCGAACATCCATCATGGAGAGAGGAGCAACAGGTCTTGAGCGTCTGGGGCGTGCACGTGGCTGAGATGGTGGAACAATTGAAATGCCCTGGTCACGATCAAGCGTAGCAAGTGGCCCAAAGAAACTGGCATCAGAAACTGGTTGTACAGAGGGGTTGATACTCTCAGCAGACTGTAAGGTGAGACTATCACTCTTAGAAACTGGCAGGGTTGAGAGGCTGTCTTCAACAATAGGTTCCAGAAGGAGGGTATTCTCTTCAACAGATGTCACCCCAAAACCTCTATTAGTCTCTTGAGCAGAGGGGATCTCTTCAGTGTGCACAATTGAAGGTGCAGGCAGAGCAACCGTTGGCTGTTGCATGAAACTGATGCCTGAATAGTCAGAAGTGACAAGGACAGTAAGTTCAGATCCATGTGAACGCAGGCCATATCCGGAACTCCAAGGACAAAATTTGGCAATCGTCGGACGTAGAGCATGGAAAATGAAGGTGTTCAGATTTTGGCGCGGGATTGGGTCATTCAACATAACATCAAGAAGCTCATCTCCTTGAGCAGACAGGCCAAAAGAAATCCCTTGGTTATGCAAAGACACAAAAATGGACAGGGCTGTAGAGGGCAGAGGTGGAGCTGTCACCATGGCCATTGTGTGTTGCATGACACCCAGATCAGAGGACATGGAGCTTCAGCTATCCGTCATGGTGATGGACTCAATCCAAGCTTGATATGCATTGTCAGTAAGATTGTTTTCAGGAACTAGGCCATCTTGGAATGTTAGGCCCTGAGCATTAAGCCATGCTTGTTAGTTGACAAGGTGGCCATGGTCTTTAGAAGGAGCAGGCCATGCACCCCAACCAGCATTGACATTACCGTGGGCTCCCGGAGCATGGTCCTGGCCACCGCCATTGCCGGGAGGAGGAGCTCCATTCTGCACAAGCCAGTTGTGCACTTGCTGCTGATACAATTGTTCTGCAGTCAGGTCAGGGCCAAACAGAGAGTGAGGGTCGCCATCAAGAGGTGGAATTTCCTCTTCAGCCGGAGGAACTTCAGGTAGCAGGCCATGGCCATCATTTCTTCTAAGGATCATAACCTGTACGGTCCAACAGTCCCTGGCACCCCCAAGTTGCCACACAACAAAACTCTTCGGGATTAACGCATGTGGAGCACTCGAACTTTGAGCAACATAAATCTGCAATCTTGCCTTGGATTGTACCACGAGACGAGGGAGCCATAACCACCCAAAGCTTTAGCGATGTAATAATCAGTCTGATAGTCGTAAGGAAATCCAAAAAACATCAGCCAAACGAGGTGGTATGACGGTAAGAGCTTCATCGTGGGGAACAAAAGTGACTAGCAGGTCTTCATCTTCAAGCTCAAAAGAGGTGGCCACTGTAGTATCTCTCATGAACAAGTCGGTAAAGCCAAAAACTCCAATCCCAAACGGATGATCACTTACCTCAGTAGTGAAGAGATGCGCTTCATGGAGGAGGACCACTATCTGGTTGCGGACCAGAGCACGATGATGCAGAGGGACACTATGGCTCGTCTCCGCGATAGCCAGGAATTCATGGCTGAGAGGGGCAATGGGGCCAACCACCATGCCGATGCGCACCAGTCGGTCCACCGGACCGGGCTCGACGGCAAACCCGGGCGGGAGGAAGGGGACTGGGTTAAGGGGGTAGTTCGCCATTAAAGTGGAGCTCTAAGGCAAGGGGAGAGAGCAGGGTCTGGTGATGGGACGAAACAGAGCTGGGGCTTTTGGGTTTTTGAGGAGGAAGACGAAGCATGAATGGGGGCGGTGGGGACGAGTTGCCTTAGGTACCCATTTGCCATTTCGTGTAGAAGTGACGTCTCCAGCAGGATGCATCCACGTGTCCATAGGAACCGCAAGTTGCACATCGGACGATGGTGCGGTGTTGACGATTGACCGGGGCAACTGCCTTGTTGGGAAGCACAAAATTTGGGAGATTGATACGCTCTGTGCTAATTGATTCAGCTGCAGATAAAGATGCAGGCATGGCGCGTTTGGTGCAATCCAATGCCTTATGGTCTGGGCCGCAGCAGTTAATACAAATTAGACGAGCTTGGCAGTTAATCCTGTGATGCCCCCATTGAAGGCATCTACTGCAAAGAGCAGCCCAATTAGTAGCCAGATTATTGATTTCTATTAATGGGTAATCAGCCTGAGCCAAATTTTCTTTATGCTTAGCCGAGAGGAAAGGTGGCCAAGAATCATGTGGCGGTGCATATTTGAGCGCTGAATTGAGGAAGCAGAGCGGTAATGGAGGATATGGCAAATTAATAGGGCAATTGAAGCTCCCTAAAGGCAGGCATTGACGAGAATGATTGTCCTCTGACTCCTCCTGAGCAATAAAGTAATTCATTAATGAAATATGATCAATATGCTAAGCGTTGATCAAGCCTGGCTGTGATTCTGGCTCCAACGAACCAAATTGAATTTGAATTTTTTGCTTCTGAGCAGCGGAATGAACGAAAGCAGACGATGATGCTTCATGAGCATGTTTGTTGGAAAAATTCCAAGCATCCAATTTAACCAAACCAAATTTGGCAAGCTTAGTGGCAGAGGAATGATCCAAAGGTTGTCCCTTACTTGATAGGTCCAATGGAGCTTTGATCGCCATAGCTTGCCGATCTAAGATTTCCCCAATTTTCTTATCCGCATGCCAGTGATAATCAACATGAAGAGCTTTGGTAAAACGGCCATTAAACAGGTGGAAATGGCAAACAAAGTCTGGCCAAATACGATCCTTGAGTCCATAGATGAAATGTCCCACCTTGTTATTGCCACAGAAAAGCGAAAAGATCGTGTGGAAATGGGAACCACTCTAAATCCAGAACAAATGCCTCCAATGCAACATTGCAGTGCAACTCAAACAGAATCCACCGAGAGAGGAAAATAGGCCGAAGAGAATGACACAACCAAAAATAACTCTTTGGCGTCTTGAGAGGGAGAAAAATGAACTGTTGAGCCAAACTTTCTTCTCACTTGATCGGCCAAAGCAAGGCCAGGAGCAAAAACCCAATGTAATAATCCTTCCATGTTGAGAACGACTAGAGAAATCCATTGTTGGTGGTGGAGAGCAGGTGGGAGAGGAGAGGATAGAGCCATTAAAGTTGTGTTCTACTTTCAATTTGGAGTTATTTGGTTTTATTCAAGTTATTTTTATCCAAAAATAAAATATATGGAAAATAGGGTAAAATGATTCCTGACAATAGAAAAATGGAAAGAAATAAATTTGAAGTTATTTTGGTATTTTAAATCATTTTTATTTGGTTTTTATTTGAACCAGTAGCACTGTTTGCTTTATTTAACTTTTTGTGGAATTTATTTGCCTCTGAAAATACGTTCATCATTTGGGTAATATTTTTCTGAAAAATTTGATATATAATATGCCTATATAAAATTTTATTTTTATTTATGTTATTCAGTTTTCTTCTTGTGTTTTATTAAAAAAACTGCATGTCCGCCTGGAACTAACAGTCGCCCATGTGCGTAGCATAGTGGTATCGGACGCCCCATCATTTTATTTTTCTTCTCTCCTACATGGGCCAGGCTTAGCCAGCCATTTTTTTCTTTTTTTCACTTTGACCGAATTTTGTTTTAAAAAAAGCTACAACGCGCGCAGCCGGGCCGAACTTTTAGCCCATGCGCATGATTTTTTTCAATTTCATCTGCATACGTATATGTTTAGTCCCACATTGCCTAGCCTTTGACCCTAAACCTCTTTTCACCCATAAATATAGACCTATAGAGCCTTCAAAAATCATCCGATTCGGATTAAATCAGTATTTTGGTCTGACTAGATTCACTAAAGAAAAATATATTTCTCCTCTCTGACGGGACTTTTGGAAGTTGTCTCCTCTCTCCGAAGTCATCTTCTCTCTACCTTATAAAGGTATCTTTCTTCCTATTTTTCTATATACTCCCGTAGCTTATTAGACTAGTACGATGGAATAATTAGATTGTCAATTAGTCTCTGTATTTACACTTTAGGCGTAGAAATCTTTTAGCAATAGCTCTTTTCTTCCGTAAAACAATTTGGCCCTGATATTTCAAATAGCCATAACTTTTTACTCGTTCATCCAAATTAGATAAAACCAACGCCTACATTTTCGTCTTGATTCCTATCAGTGAATCTATCAAATAAACTTTTTGCAACTTTCAAATTTCAAAATTTGTTCAGATTCATATTCAAACTTCTTTTGATCATATCTTTTTATCCGTAGCTCCGTTTTCGATGAACCCAACTGCATCATATTCATATTGAAGTAATCTTTCCGTTCGCACGATTAGTGTCATCTTTCCAACATATAATTTTTATCATAGTCAGATTACAACAGATTCAATGCTATTTTGAATTACTTGTATATTTTGATCCGTTATTTTCAATCTAGTAATTCTTTTTCATACATGTTCCTATTGACTTCCTGCATCCAGTAGGATCATTCGTTTTAACTTTGGAACCTTTCAAACTATTTGAACCTTCATTTGACCATATCTTGTAAACAGTAGCACATTTTCAATTGATTCCTTATTGCAATTGAATCCCTAGACATAATCTATCATCTTGAGCCATCACCACACTTTATCAACAAAATTAGGATCTGATCTTGCAAAATAATTTGATTTGGTTCTTTTGGAGTTTTGGCAATCTTCATTTGCATTTTATTTTGGGTCTTTGAGTGATTGCTTATGTGTGGATAAAATTGCTTGCTTATGATAGATTGATCAGAGTATGACGAGTAGAACTATCAGGAATTATGAGTGCGAAGAATCTTCATCAACGATACAAGGCTAGTTCACACCTTGATCATACTTTTCTATAGCCAATTTTTTATGCATTAGTTTTACCCTCAAAGATTGCATGAGTAGGATTGGGAACATGTGGTGTTATTATGTAGTTCATGAGGTAGGAACCTATGATCCTTGAAACATCCCGGGAATATACGTTATGCTCATATTGCTTAGCCATGCTTGTAGACGGGGATTGGTATGTGAGAATCATGCAAGTTGTGAGAGATAATAACTAAGGTAAACTTAAGGTGGCTACTTTAATACACATCTGGGTGGATTGGTAGCGGGCACCTGGGGAATCCAGTGTTGTCCTAGGAGATCCCGGGGTATCCGTGTGATCATCCTATGGAATGCCACCTAGGCTCAAAGGGATCATAAGACTATTCATGCTAGAAACTTCCCTGTGTAGCCACAAGCCATTATGGGCTCTAACATAGTTAAGTAAGTTGCGGGAAACCTTTACATGATGGGCTAGCAGATGTAGGGGAGTGTAGGTGTACCGGCCTATCTATCAGTTAAGGGACGTCTTTGGAAAGACTATGTTTCGATCATCCGGTTCTCAAACATCAGGCAGTGCGAGAAATTCAACAGAGGAGATCGAGTCTTGTGTGGAAAAGTGCGCAAACCTCTGCAGAGTGTACAAACAAATCATGATTTCCTGTGTCCCCGGTTATGGACATTTTGAGTATCTGGTATTTGAATTATTGATTGATCTCATCACTCTATTTAATGAAATTGTTGGGTTATTAATGATTTGGTGAATATGGGATTGAGTTGGGGTTACCTTCTCAATATGGGTAATTTAACTTAGTAGTAAATAAAATGTGTTCCTTTGTTGTAGGGAAAAATTAGTTTTATGGAAAATTTAAACTTAGAGCCTCCACCAGCCAAATATGCATATAGAGATTGCCAGTACATTCAATGTACTGACCTACATGGCTGCAACGTCTCATGTTACAGGATTCTTACGACGAGTAAGTGATACGTTAGGGTTACGATGTCTACACTCAACTTTGTCGTTGGTGTTGTTGGGACTCCATAGCTTTGTTGTTTCTTCCGCTATATGGATTGAGGTAATAGTGTTTACGTTACTTTATACATGTGATTTACCTCTGTTATAAATCCTCGTGTACTGTGTGTGTCAGCATACCGACCCAGGGATGACACTTAATCACAGAGACTTCGATCCATTCGGGTCGGGTCGCTACAGAGGCGGAGCGCGAACGTTGGCAGCGAGCACATATGCCCATCATCAAAAGTGAGCTCCTCGAGATGATCTAGGGCGGGGGATTGGAACTAGTCGTCAAGCTTGGCTTGGTCCTTGCCGTTGGAACGGAACTTGCCCATTCTAAGGCCTCTAGTTGGACCAAGGTGACCGCTGAGGATCTTGGAGAACACATCCAAGCTTTTGCGATAGCCATGGCAGATCTCGTGGGTGTCGATGAGGTCGAGAGGGGTGGAGTTCCATAGGGGGTGCCACCGCCGGGAAAGGATGGTTGCCCACGCCCCATAATCGATTGGGAGGAGGGAGATGATGACTGTCAACATATCATCGGGGAGGCTACTGATGAAGTCTAGGCCTGCTGGAGTCGCCCGCGGTTCTTGCTCGCCTCGCCTCGGCTTGTTGGCAGCCCCGTTCTCCACCTTCGGAGTCTCCTTGTCAGTGGCACTTTCTGATAGAAGTGTGAGCACAGGGAATATTTAGTTAAAAACAGGGCAATAGAAAAGTGTATTGGTAACTAGAAGTTATTAGGTAGGAATATAGTAAGAAAATGGAATAACAATTGGTTGGTTAAATACTCCCCAATTCATTTGGTATTGTTGGGTGACTCAACATGCAGATATTTGGAAAAAAAACTTACTTTGAACAAAGTCTAGATGGATGATATCGTCGGGGAAGTTAGCATATATCTCATGACCAGGCTCTTTTATGTGCAGTGCAATTGAAAGTGCGTTAAGTCGACTAGAGGGGGGTGAAGAGGCGATTTTTATGAATTCTTCACTAAGGAATTTCAGGGTGAGGAAACTCCTAAGTGAAGAACTACTTGCAGCAGAATAAGTACTCAGATGCAGACATGACATAACATCAGTATGGACATCATGATGAATAGAAAACAAGGACAGAGTACAAAAAGCGTTAGCACAGGATAAAACAGAATGAAGACAAACAGACTGAAGAAATTGGACTGAGGAAAGTGAGAATGTCTTCAGTCAAAGTCTTCAAACTGATATGAACTAGCACACAACACAGTAATGAGGAAATGAAAGGGTTGAGGAAATAGAATCAGTTAGCTCGGTGAAGACAATGATTTGGTAGACCAGTTCCAATTGATGTGACAGTCATACATCTGGTTGGAGCAGCTAGGTATTCAAACCTGAGGGCACACAGTCCTCACCGTATTCTCCTTGAACTAAGGTCACATGGACCTCGTCCAATCACTCGTGGTAAGTCTTCAGGTGACTTCCAAACCTTCACAGACTTGGTCACTCGGCAATCCACAATTTCCTCTTGGATGCTCTAGACCATGACGCCTAGCCGTCTAGAGGATGCACAGTCCTCAAAGGTAACAAGCGTCGGTTCCACACAGGAACAATCTCTTCAGTGATGCTCAATCACTTTGGGTTTGTAGGTGTTTGGTTTGGGGTTTGGGGTTTTCCCTCTCTTGATGATTGTCGCTCAAAGTCCTCGGAGGACGGGATGCTCTCAATGAAAAGTTTCAGTTTCTCACGGAGCAGCCAACCAGCTAGTGGTTGTAGGGGGAGGCTATTTATAGCCTAGGGAGCAGCCCGACATGATAAGACATAAATGCCCTTCAATGATATGACTGTTAGGTGAGTAGATATTTTGGGACAGTTGGCGCATAACACAGCAACGGTCGGAAATTTGAGGTTCAAATTCCCCAGGGCTATCATGTTCCTCACTCGTAGGAAATCCACATTGGTGAATTCCTAACTCCTAAGTCAGGACAAATTCCTTAGAGACCAGAAGAACTATGTCTTTGTCACTGAAGAAATTGACTGAACTGTATGATATTTCCAATGGCTTCACTCGAAGGGATTGGTAGGTGTAGGATTTTGAGTTCAGCATCACCTGGAAACCTTTCCTTAGTTTTACCTCGACCCCCTTTAATAGTACGGTGTTTCCTATGACTCAAGAAAGAGAAAATGAAACTACGAAAACAAACTTCATGCTTCATGTTCCTCGCGTGAAAATCAAGTCTTCACGGTCACACCAATTTCTTCACTTTCGAAGTCTTCAGAAAGTCTTCAGAAATCCAAGGTCTTTAGTTGAAGACATTCATTTTTAGGGGTCGACTTTCTCTGTAAATATCAAACTGCTCATAGACTTATTGTCCTGTGGACACTGACAAGCACATTAGTCCCTTAACCTATAAGTCTTCAATACACCAAAATCACTAAGGGGCACTAGATGCACTTACAATCTCCCCCTTTTTGGTGATTGATGACAATATAGGTTAAGTTTTCAATGGGGATAAACACATGAAGTGTAAATACTGATATTGAGGAATTTGATTGCAAGATATAGAAGAACTCCCCCTGAAGATGTGCATAGTGAGGATTTTGCTTTTGAAGCAATGCACATTTGAAGAGTAGAATCATGGAGATCTCCCCCTATATCTTGTAATTCATACACGCATTTAACATATGATATGAAGAATTTGAAATGCATGATGAAATATGGTGGCTGATATAATTCAGCATGTGTGCATTATCATACATGAGGAAATAGCATGCAGAAGAACATAGTAATAGTATCAGACCACCATCGGACTTAAGTTTTCAACTCGATCCAATAAATCTTCAGAAGAACGAGAGTTTTAACTTAGCAAAAAAAACACCCATATAAATAGACCCGCTTGAAGACTAACTCAAAATTTCTCCCCCTTTGTCATGGAATGTCCAAAGGGGATGAAAAGTGAGGACTAACGCCCCTAAAGAATATCATCACTGAGTCGATGGAGGAGCGCCAACATTGTTGGGGTCGGTTGTTGAAGTAGGGCCTGCCGCAATCTCGTCCAAATCTTCATGCTCATCCGTCTCGCGCGATGAAGAATAAGAGCTGGCCACCAAGTGAGGAACTTTGACCTTCTTGAATTTCTTAGAAGGTGGCTGAGACTAGTCAAAGTCCTGCTTGAAGCCCATCTTATTGAGATCATCTTCACCATAGAGATGAGACAAAACAGCCCAAGTGCGATCAAATACTTCATGGAGGTAGTAATGGTTCTTCTTCATAGAATTCTGAGTGACAGTCATGTTCTGAAGAATTGAACCAAACTGACGCTTGACCCATTTGTGGTTGCAATCGACCTTCTGGTGAAGACTGAGGAGAAGCTCATGATCAGTCAATACCCTTGGAGCTGTGGCTTGAGGATGTTGCTTTGAAGCATTGGCGACAAATTCATGAGTGGCAGAGTCATCATTGGTGGAGTAAGATGCAGCTTTGCGGAACTGACCATCCAATGGACGAATGCCTTCATCAATAACAGCAGGTGCCTTGCCCTTCTCATCAGCTGAGCAAATAGGTCGCTTGAAGACTTCAATTGGGGGCAAATAGCTGATGTGATTCTGCAAATCAACCTTGTAATTGATTGAAGACCTTGATATGAGGAATCTCATAATCCAAGGAGCATAAGGCTTCAACTCAAAAGCCAATAATGCAACATTTGCCAGAGTCCTCATGAAGAAATCATGGTAGTTGATTGGAACTCCATGGATGATATTGAAAAGCAGATTCTTCATGATGCCAACGACCTCTTCTTCAATTGAGTCATGGCCTTTGACTGGACTCAACGTCTTGGTCAGAATGCGATAGATAGTCCGTGGTACATACAACAATTCCTTCACGAGGAATTTGGTCCTTGGGGCTTGACCGGGCTTTAGCGGTTTCATCAGCACTTGCATGTAGTGATCTGAAAGCTCATGTTCATGATAGATCAGCAGCGCACCTTCAAGGGGAGGACTGACAGGCAAGGCATGAAGCAATTCAGAGGCTGGTGCTTTGAAGTGAGTGTTATCTGTCATCCAGTCCAACTCCCAAGAAGTCACATCTTCAACATTTCCTGTGATGTGCAGCATCGCGTAGAACTGAAGAATTAGTTCTTCATTCCATTCTACGATGTCGATGCACAGCCCAGATTGATGAAGAACACTAAGGACTGGTGTGAAGCAAGGCAGTGATTCCATATCCACATGAGGAATATATGCATGATCAAATACTTTGTCCTTATCAAAAAGAAGTGAAGAATAAAAGTTAGCTTGGCTTGCAGTCTGGAAACGCTTCCTTCGCAGATGAGCACTGTCATATGGATTTTAATCTGTGAAGAATACATGCTCACGAAAGAAGTCATCAGCCTTGAATTTTTGCTTCTTGGATAAGGGATTCTTCGGCTTGGGCTGAGGAGTGCCAGTCAAGGTCATCACAGCCTCAGGAATCACATTCTTTGGAACCACAGGCTGAGGAATTTCAGTTTCTGCTTCAGTAGCAGCATGGGTCTTCAATTCTTCATCAACATTAACATCAGCACTAGTGGCTGGAATTTCTGCACGAATGGAAGGAGTGGAGTGATGATTTGTAGAACCCATTTGAACTTCAGTGTGCACTGGGGACTGAGGGATTTGATGCAGTGGCGTGAAGAGCAGAGAGTTGGGGTGCTGACTATCCCAATAATCATCATTCAACATTGTAGTGGAGCACCCAATGTCCACGTCTTCATATTCTTCATTCAATTCTTCAATGCCTGCCTCTTCAGCTGTGAACCAAGGCATAGGCGATGAGATGACTAGGGTTGAAGGGATATTATCCGCTTCAATTTCTTTGTCCAACTGCTCTGAAGAAGTAGCAGAAGGAACATCTTCATCAAATCCGCTTGGGATCTCATAATCCTCACCAAAGGGAACGAGTTCCTTTGATGGCATGCTTCAAACTGGAATAGCATCAATTGGATTCTCAAAAGAGCTTGTCAATTTCTTCATATTCTTTGGTGCTAAAGAATCTGATGGAGCAAATGCTTTCCTTTTCTTCACTGCTGCTCACTCCATAGCCTTGGTTTTCTGCACTTCTGATGTAGAAGGAAGAAATGGACTTGGCGTTGGTGTAGGAGGAGTAGAGGAAATTGGTTCAGTAACCTTAGGTGCAACTGATGCAGTTGCCCTAGCATTTTCAGTTTCTCTAGGCACAGCGGTTGAAGCTTTAGCTGGCCTGGCTTGTTCTTCAGGCGCAACACTAGTGGTTGCCCTGGCAGTTTCGTCAGAGGCTGGAATGGAGTCATCAGCCCTGGTACTAGCAGTTTCATCAGCAGCCTGATTTTCATTAGCGATGCTGGCATGTTCTTCAGTCAGCTGAGCAGAAGAATCAGCCTGAGGAATTTAAATGTGCGTTTGAGTAGCAACATTGGAGGTCAATGTCTTTGCTAATTTCACAAATCTGACTTTGGCTCCCTTCCAATCTGCATGGTAGGCATCAAATTCATCACTAAGGTTTTTGATTTCAGATTGAACAACCACAAGTTCATCAGTTGTCATTTTGACAACGTTCTTCTTCAGAAAGCGCTCCTTCTTGTACTGCGCTTTCTTCAATTTCCTTACCTTTTCAAATTTCCATTTTTCCTCGCCTATGAAGGCGGTCAGCATGTGACTTTGGCCAGGAGTGAGGTTGACGTCAGGCATAGGAGTGTTGGGATCCTTGTGCCAGAGGTCAATGAATCGAGGATCAACTTTGGATGCAAAAGCAGAGGCACATCTGTGCATTTGGCTCTAGCGTCCCTTTGTTGTTTGTCTCTGGTGATTTCGGTGAGTTCATCATCATCAGCTTCATCA
Source organism: Triticum dicoccoides (assembly GCF_002162155.2). NCBI lineage: Eukaryota > Viridiplantae > Streptophyta > Magnoliopsida > Poales > Poaceae > Triticum > Triticum dicoccoides. The sequence goes on along the minus strand of NC_041384.1, from coordinate 370,053,438 downwards.
TCAATGGACGGTACTTGGAAGACGACCTGCTTCTTTTGAGGACTTGTTCTAGTTCCTCGTCCAGCAGTGGCCTTGGTCTTCAGCAATGTGGGGCCTATTGAAGAACTTGCAGGGGTTCCTGAGGCAATTGATTTTCCTGTGGTCCTTTGACATGAGGCGATATGCACAGGTGCTGAGGACTTTGTCGGAGGAGCTGAGGCTTTTGAAGCTTGAGGAACTGGGGCAGCTTGAGGAATTGGCCGTGAGGGCTTTGCAGAACTGGGTCGTGAGGGCATAGCTAAGGAGCTTGGCCATGAGGGCATTGAAGAAGAAGCACTGGGCTTATGTGCGGGCTTCTTAGGCATAGCCTTCTTGGGCTTGCTAGCAGAGGCCTCAGTAGAGGCAGCAACAGTATCTTCATTTAATTTCTTCAATGCCTCTTTTGCCATTTTGGCCAGTTTAGCTTGACGCTTGGCCCATTCAGCGGGAAATTCCTCACCTCGTCTGATGCTAGAGGGATCAGCAACTTGGCCTGGTGCCAATGGGGGTCTTGGTCATGGAGGGTGTACATTGAATTTCTTCATGTACATGGGAGTGACATAGCGATATTCCCTCCATTCTCTGGCACATCTTCTTTCAATCTTTTGAATGCGCACCTTGCGCTCATTCTTCGTTTCCTTTCCATGAATTACCTCATCTAGAGTGCAATACCCTGCATAGATGTCATCAGGGATTTCAAAGGTAGTGTTGACTTCCAATTTCTTGCCTCCCTTCTGAGGTTTCTTGCCATCTGCCATTTTCTTCAGCTGAGGATTTTGAACTATTGAGTTCTCTGAAGAGGTATGCAGTTTTTCTTCGAGGAACGCCGCAAATGAGTTAAGTTGATGAGAACCTAGTGATTCAGAAGCGGACATGAGTACCTGTGAACAGAGTATAGGTGCGAAGAATTTGGAGAGGTCATATGCGTTCTCAGAAGTTTTTGCAAATAAGAACAAGTTTGAGGAATTTGACCAGATGAGTCTTGAGGAATTTCACTAAGCGTTCTTTGTCTTAGGTTCCAGAGTTGTATAGATTGAAAATCCACACAATTGAGGAATCTTGAAGAAAAACATGGCTTAGGGAGACAGATCAAGAACAAATGTTTGTGTGAGGTGTTTAGAGTGAAGATTGAAGAATAAACACCTTTTGAAGATTTTGAAGAAATCACTAGAATCAATAAGGGCAGTAAAAGTAGCTTTTAATTACCCTTGATGAAGAACACGACAAACTAGGAATGTAGATGGGAAGTTCGTCAGTCCAGATCTTCCACGCCCTAACTTGGCAGAGGAAGAAAACTACGATGGTGGTGGAGTGAAGAAATCCGCGGCCGGCGCGAGTACGACGATGACGAGGTCGAGGCAGCAAAGCTCTTCCTCACCGGCGACGATGGAAGTAGCGGCGGCGCTAGGGTTTGAGAGCTCGAGCGAGGGAGTGAGGTTGAGCCGAGTAAAAACAGACTGAGGAAGGGAAGGGGGTATTTATAGCCACAGTGAACAATTGCTCGCCCGAGGAAAATGGACGAACGTGCCCCCTGACCTTTCTCATCCTTGTGACATGTGTCACCCATGTACAGAGAGGTGGAGATCGTGGGTGAATAGATAAGTACTATTGTGGGATGTGGAAGGGTTTAGGCGGCAACAGCCAAAAATTAGATCAGAATATTTTAAAGTTTCATTCGCAAATTCTTCAGCTGACAAGGACACAGTGAAGATTTTGAATGGGTTTCAAATAGAACACTCATGAAGAATTTGTGAACAGACTGGGTTGAGTATACCATAGAGGGGGAAGGGTCCGATCACATTCACTTAGAAGAAAGATCAACTTGAAGAAATAGCTATAAGTGAAGGTTGTAGAGGACATAAACTCATATATAATATGTATAGTCAATGAAGAAAAACGACAGAGAGAGTGAAGACATTGCAAAGTTGAAGAAATCAGCTAAGGTATTTCAAGACTGAAGAAAAACTCAAATTGAAGATATTCTTTTGTTGGTGGCGTGACCCACCGTATAAGAATGCTGATTTCAGACACCGCGTACAATTGTCGTAGGGCTCTGAGAATAAAATTCTTCATTAATTTCTTCACACTTAGAGGGCTAGCCTTCATTGATTGAATAAAAACATTACTTCGTGTGTTGCACATCTATGTCATCAATTTGCATAAGTGTTAGCATGTGTGTCCTTTTTAATGGACATTCGAAGATTCTAAGATATTTAGCTCACACCATAACTTGCTAAATCTCTTCTCATCTAAGGGCTTTGTGAAGATATCGGCTATCTGTTCTTCAGTCTTCACGTGCTCAATGGAGATGTCGCCCTTCAACACATGATCACGAAGAAAATGATGACGAATCTGAATGTGCTTTGTCTTCGAGTGCTGAACTGGGTTATGAGCAATCTTGATGGCACCCTCATTGTCACAATAGAGTGGCACATTCTTCACGTTGATGTCGTAGTCCTTGAGAGTTCGCTTCATCCATAGCAATTGAGCACAGCACGAACCAACATCAATGTACTCAGCTTCAGCAGTAGAAAGTGATACATAGTTATGTTTCTTCGAAGACCAACACACCAAGGATCGTCCGACGAAATGGCATGTGCCTGATGTTGACTTGTGGTCCACACGATCACCAACATATTCAGAATCTGAATATCCAATGAGATCAAAAGCCGAGCCCTTGGGATACCATAATCCAAGTGTTGGAGTGTGAGCTAGATATCGAAGAATATGCTTCACAGCCTTATGGTGTGATTCCTTCGGTGTAGCTTGAGAACGGGCACACATGCAAACACTAAGCATAATATCTGGCCTAGATGCACATAAATACAATAAGGAGCCAATCATGGAGCGGTATACCTTTTGATCAAAGTCAATACCATTTCCATCACTGCATAGATGGCCATTTGTGGGCATAGGCATTTTGACGCCTTTGCAATCTTGCATGCCGAATTTCCTCAACACATCCTTGAGGTATTTCTCCTGAGATATGAAGATGCCATTTCGTTGTTGACGAATCTTAAGACCTAAGAAGAATTTCAGTTCTCCCATCATAGACTTTTGATATTATTCACTCATCATATAGGAAAATTCATCACTGTAATGTTGGTCAGTACAGCCAAAAATGATATCATCAACATATATTTGACACACGAATAATTCATTGTCATAAGCTTTAGTGAAAAGAGTTGGGTTAAGTGAACCGGGTTTGAAGCCTTTCTTCATGAGGAATTCCTTCAAAGTGTCATACCACACCCGAGGGGCCTGCTTGAGGCCATAGAGGGCCTTATTGAGTCTGAAGACTTTGTCAGGATGCTTTGGATCCTCAAAACCGGGGGGTTGAGCAACATATACTTCTTCCTCAAGCTTACCATTGAGGAATGCACTTTTCACATCCATTTGATATAAGATGATAGTATGATGGTTAGCATAAGGAAGTAATATGAGAATAGCTTCAAGTCTAGCAACAGGTGCAAAAGTTTCATCGAAATCAATTCCTTCAACCTGTGTGTAGCCTCGAGCTACAAACCGTGCATTATTCCTCACCAGAAGGCCATTTTCATCTTGCTTGTTGCGGTAGATCCATTTGGTGCCGATGATATTGTGCTTGCGAGGGTCTGGTCGCTTGACAAGTTCCCACACATTGTTGAGCTCGAACTGATGTAATCCCTCTTGCATCGCTTGAATCCACTCAGGCTCCAGAAATGCTTCATCTACCTTAGTGGGCTCTGTGATAGAGACAAAAGCAAAGTGCCCACAAAAGTTAGACAAATGTGAAGCTTTTGAGCTTGTGAGATGACCTGGTGCTTTGATGTCGTTGATGATTCTCTCAATCTGCACTTCATTAGCAACGCGAGGATGAGCTGGTTGACGACGAGGAATTTGCTCAGCTTTTTCTTCAGAGCTATTTTCTTCAGGTGCACCAGCATGATGTTCTTCATGTTCTGGAATGACTTCTTTAGCTGATTCTTCGGTAGGAATGACATCCTCAGTAGCCTTGAGCTTAATGGATTCCTCAGGTGGTATTTAATCTATGACAGGAGGTAGGTGCTCTCTTTGCAAGCCATTAGTCTCATCGAACCGCACATCTATAGTTTTAGCAACCATGTGGTGATAGGTGTTCAAGACTCTGTAGGTGTGCGAGTCCTTACCATAACCAAGCATGAAATCTTCATGTGCTTTCGGTGCAAATTTAGAATTGTGATGCGGGTCTCTAATCCAACATTTAACACCGAAGACTTTGAAATTACTCACATTGGGTTTCTTGTCCGTGAGGAGTTCATATGAGGTCTTTCTGAAGAATTTGTGAAGATATACCCTATTGATGATGTGGAACGCAGTATCAATTGCCTCGGGCCATAAGCGATAAGGCGTCTTGTACTCATCAAGCATAGTGCGAGCCATCTCAACAAGAGTCTTGTTCTTGCACTCCACGACGCCATTCTGCTGAGGAGTATAGGTAGAAGATAACTCATGAGTAATACCAAGTTCATCAAGATAGTCATCAAGACCAGTGTTCTTGAACTCAGTTCCATTGTCTCTTCTGATGTGCTTGATCTTCACACCAAAGTTGGTTGAAGCCCTCGAGGAAAATCGTTTGAAGACTTCCTGCACTTCAGTTTTGTAAGTGATGATATGCACCCATGTATAATGAGAATAATCATCAACAATGACAAAGCCATACAGAGATGCAGCATTGGTAAATGTGGCATAATGAGTAGGGCCAAAGAGATCCATGTGAAGAAATTCAAATGGACGGGTGGTAGGCATGATGGTCTTTGAGGGATGCTTGACCTTGGTCATCTTTCTGGCTTCACAAGCTCCACACAAATGGTCCTTGAGGAATTTGACACCCTTGATGTCGATCACATGCTTCTTCTTTGCGAGCATGTGCAAGTTCCTCATGCCAGCATGACCAAGTCATCGATGCCATAGCCGGCCTTCTGAAGCTTTTGCAAGTAGACATGTAGCAGGTTGTATTCCTGTAGATAAATCAACAATTTACAAATCTCCTCTCCTAAAGCCTTCAAAGACTTTGGAACTATCAACTTCCATGATCACAACACAGCGATACTTGCCAAAGACAACAACCATATCAAGATCACAAAGCATTGAGACAGACATGAGGTTAAACCCTAAGGACTCGACAAGCATGACTTTGTCCATGTGTCGATCCTTTGAGATTGCAACCTTACCTAGACCCAATACCTTGCTTTTGCCTTTGTTAGCATAGGTGATATGCTTCAGATACGATGGAGATAAAGCAGTTTCCATCAATAAGCTCCTGTCACCAGTCATGTTATTTGTACATCCACTATCAAGGACCCACACAAAGGCTTTGGGTTGATCATCCTGCAGATGAATTGGTGCATCTTACGATCTCATATACTTCATCAGTGAAGAATATGACATCAGTTTTATCGGATCAATTTCATCAAGCGATAGAATAGGTAAAGTAGTATGAGGACATGAGAAATGAAAATTCATTTCTTCATGCTTAGCTTGCATACTTTCAAGCATATTTAGGTCTCCAGCAAATTCTTCAGACGTTTAGGTTCGTCTGGAGACCTGACCTTGCATAAGAATTTAGTTCTTTTTCTTCACCACCTACATCTGGAGGGGTCGCAAAGAGTTCATCATTCTGCGAGTTCCATAAGACAAAGGTGACATAGATGCCAATCCACTTCATTTCACATAATAGGGGTTAGGGTAAGCAAATGAGTAAGGAGAGAAATTCTTCGAGGATTTATGAACATAATGATTTGAAGAATAATGCACATATCCATAACCCTTAGCCTTTCCCTGAGAACCAGAGGTGTTATCACAATGATGTTCATATGAGGACTTTGATTCATATGAGGAATGTGGTCCATATGAGGACTTTGGTCCATATGAAGAATTTGATCTGGGGTTCCTATTCTTCACAGGTGGTGTCATGATGACATTCACATGAAGATTTTCAAGGCACCTTCTGGGAACCCAGATTTTCTTCATATGAGAACCGTTCCTAGTTAGTGCCAACATATCTAGCAAATACTTCACCATTCTGATTTCTAAACAGTTTATAATTGGAGTCAAATGACTCATCAGAAGAATATGAAGATTCACATGTAAAACCAGATAAAGCAGATGGATCCACTGAAGGTCCCTTTGCAGCAACCCATGAGGTTTTGGGATACTGCTCAGGCTTCGAGTAGGTCCCATCAGCATTGAGTTTCCTCTCAAAGGCAATACCCTCTTTTCTAGGGTTCCTGTTGAGGATCTGCTTCTTAAGAACATCACAAAGAGCCTGATGCCCTTTGAGGCTTTTGTACATGCCCGTCACATACAATTCCTTCAGCCCTGCATGATCAGTGATACTAGCAGCATCCTCAGATGAGGAATTAATGATTGCAGAGACAGTTGAAGAATTTGCAGCAATATAAGCATTTGAACTTTCAGGTGAAGAATTAGCAGATTCATGTTCAATGCACTTGAAACATGGAGGATTGAATTCTTCCTGAGTAGCGCTGATTTGTTGAGCAAGTTATGAATCAGCTCCTTCTGAAGATCTTCATAACTCCCCCTTAGCTTCTCAAGATATTTCTTTCTTTGAAGAAATTCATAAGAAAGCTTCTCATGATCAGATAAGAGAGTGTTATGATGACTCTGAAGATTATCAAACTTAGTCTAAAGTCTCTGAAGACTTTCAGCGAAAGATTTCGACTGATTCATTTCTTCAGCCAACATATCATCGCTCTCATCCAGCATGTTTTGAAATTTTTCCAAAATCCTTTGTTGTTTAGTGGCAAGGGAAGCAAGTTTGGTATAGCTGGGTCCAAATTCATCACCAGATTCATCATCACTAGACTCAGATAGATAACATTCAGTTACCTTGGCACCTTTTGCCATAAGGCATGGTGCTGGGGGACTGATCCACGAGCACCTATGGGACCGGCGGACCGAGTCCCTTTCGGTTCGGCGGGGGCGAGCGTCGCACGAAGAGCGGATCGAGGCGAAGCACACGAGCAGTTTATCCAGGTTCGGGCCGCACGGATGCGTCAAACCCTACTCCTGCTTTGTGGTTTTTATTGAGTTCTTGCTCGGGAGCGCCGAGTGCTACAGTACACCCTAGCAGCTAACGAGACCGAGCGTGAGTGTTCTCTTCCTCCCCTCCCCCTTCGTTGCACATGGGCCTCCTTTTATATGCTCAAGGGGTCACCGACAGGTGGCAACGTAGACAAGGGCAAAAATGGAAAAGTGTTGCGGTTGGTACAGCTACTTGCTACAGTGTATCATACCTAACCCTGACGGCAGGGGACCAGGGCATTAAATACCCGTCTGCGTCGCCTAAATAGTGCAAAAGGGACCGCCAGGGACGCCACCGCTCGCCACGATGGCAATCTTGTCAGTGCCGCTTGCCACCGCGCACCGCTGGCTGCACAGCCTCCCGCCACGTACGCCTGGAAGGGTCCCAGAGCGACACGTTGGTGGATGTGCTGGAGCGCGGGCACAGAGTGGTGGCTTGCCGCGGCAAGCGCCTTGCCGCGGTCGTTGTCTTGTCGCGTCCGGGAGCTTGTCGCTCACCGGGCCTTGCCGGGACGCGTGGCGCGTCGCGGCAAGTTCCTTGAGATGCCTTGGTTGGCCTTCCCGGCAAGCTCCTCTTGCCGGGGTTTTGTCTCCTTGGCTTGGATACTTTGTCCTTGAATGGCTCCAAAGGAACCACGGAGGACCTTGGCGGTCACCCGGCAAGCCTTGCCGCGGGATGCTGCGACTGCCCGTGCACAAGTTCGGGATACTAAGGTACCCCTACTTTAGTACACCGACACATGGTGAAGAGGATGATGATTCCGGATTGAAGGTCATAGCCTTTCGCGATTCCATGAATTCCCCGGACTAGGGATCATGATGAGTTCGATGACCTTCATAGACCTCAGATAGACGGTCCCAGATGAGCTTCACATGGCAGAGATGCATAACGTTCCTGAACTGATTTTGCGACAAGACGGAGCGGATGATGTCTTTCATCGTGAGGTTAAGTAGAGTGTACTTGTGAATATCATCAGCCTCCGCCATCTTGCATAGGTCAGTAAGACCAATCTCAGTGACGGTCCAAAGTTCGCTGTTGTCGAATTTCGGGTTCCGGGAAAACCCTTGAGGTTTGAACACTGGGACGCGCACGAAGATCTCCCCGCCTCTAGACCACACACTCAACGATCTCACGGCCTAGCTTCGACGGACCCAAAGAACACAGGACAAAAGATTTATACTCGTTCCGGCCACCGTTGGGGTGTAATACCCTACTCCAGTGTGGTGTGGTGGATTGCCTCTTGGACTATGGATGAACAGTTACAAGGGAAGAACAGCCTCATGAGGAGAGGTGTTCTTGTGCTTGGTGAGCTTGTGTGTTTGAGGATGATCTGGATCCTCCCTCTTCCCGTCTTCCTATGGTGGCTAGTCCTATTTATATTGGCCATGGTCCTCTTCCCAAATATTGAGCGGGAAGGGATCCCACAACGGCCAAATTCGAAGGGAGACAACAAGTACAAGTTATCCTGACAAAATTAGTCATCGCCTGCCAAAGGCTCTGGTGGTGACGCCGTCTTGGGTTCCACGATGACCTCCATCCTACCGTTCTGCTAGTCTTGGTCTTGTTGCACCGATATGGAAACCTTTGCCTGATGCCTTGGAACTCCTTGCATGCGCTTGCCTCCTTAGCACCAAAGAGGAAGCGAGGACACTGCACCTGCTGGCGCCCACCTGGCGCCCGCCTGGTCTCGATCGTCATGGCTTACGTCATTGGAACGTTGCAAGGTTCGCCTTGCCTTGATCTCTCTGCCCCTCGCGAGCCAGCCTGGTGAGGCCACCCCTGAGGAGGTCTTGCGTCATCCGCCTCGCGAGGCTTAGCTCCTCACGAGGGTCTTGGGTGTTTGCTGGTGAAGATGGGCCGTACGGGGCCGCTGGAGGAGCCACATTGCGGGCCGCAAGCAGGCAAGTCAGGGGACCCCCATTCTCAGAACGCTGACAATAGCCCCCGGGCCCAACGCGCGCTCGGGCTTGGCTTCGAGGCAAAGCCAAAGGGCAAGTACGGAGCGCCACAGGCCCCAACAGCCTGCGGCCTTGGTTGACGCGTGGTGACTGATTGGATGTGGGTGTCTCCACTTCCCCATGCAGCCTCGGCAACTGCCCGACTTGACAAAAGACTGGCTAGGGCTACTCTCGTCTTCATTGCTTTCCTCCGCCTTGCTCCAGATCCCCTTTCTCGCCCCTGCTTCCAAAACCTCCAGATCTGCTCTGACCTCATTCCAAGCTTCCGTCCAATGGCGCCCCAAAAGACCAAGGTTGACTCATCGCCCGCCTAGTACGAGCCGGGCCTGGAGGCGCCCAACGTGGCGAAGAACCTTTCCATCACGCAGCTGCTGACGGCAGGGGAGAACAACGAGAAGGGGGAGACCGTGCTCCGGGCAGGCTCTACCGTGCCCGAAGCCCCGAAGAGCTTCTTCTACCCCTTCTTCATGGGCAGCATCGCCGCCGGCCTAGTTCCCCCCTTCCCCGACTTCTTCTACGCGGTCCTCCAGTGCTACGGGTTACAGGCTCTTCATCTCCATCCCAACTCCATTCTTCTCTTGTCCATCTTTGCCTTCTACTTTGAGGCGTACATCAGGGTGATGTCGTCCATGGCATTGCTGTGCTACTTCTTCTACCTCCGGATCAATGAAGGCCACACCACGGGGTGCGCCAACTTCATCGCAGCCGGCAACGCCAACGCGATTTCGAAGACCGGGAAGAAGGCCGATGGCTTCAGGAGCAAGTGGGTTATGATGTATGCCAAGTGTGTCCACCCACTATTGAAGCTGCCGTCGGGGATGCCCCGACCTGATGAGGGGTGGTCCTGCACCAAGCTTACCGACGAGGGGGCTAAGCTGGTGCTAGAGAAGATGAACACCGACCTGAGGCTGGGCAACACGAAGGCGGGGAAACTGACGGGGGCCATGCTCCTGAAGGAATTCTTGGCGCAGCGGGTGGCTCCTCTCCAGGCACGCACGCGCCCCATGTGGATGCTTGTGGATGGGGAAGACAAGCTCCGCTTGAGCCCGAAGGCCTTGTCCGACGAGGAGCTAGCCGCGGCCCTCCATCTCTTGGTCGGAGATGACCAAGAGTATCCGCCGAATCCCCACGCTCCCTTGTTCCACCGGAAGGACGGGGCGCAGGTCGTGGGCGCCATGCCCACCTTTGACGGGCGCGGCCTAGTGCCGCCAGCGCCTTCTGAGGTTCCTGCGGCGACGGTGGACGTATCTTCTGGTGAGTCCCGCAAGGAAGGAGAGGAGGAGGAGGATGACGACGAGGAGCGCGACCCAGAGGTAGCCCCCGAGGAGATGGGGGAGACCTCCCCCTTGCGCAAGGCTGACATCCTCCGCTTCCTGCCCGAGGACGATGGAGAGGACGATATCCTCCTAGAGAAGGGGGAGCCGCCCGTGGTTCTGACGAAGAGCAGGTCAGCGCTGCTTTCTCGAGACGACGCTCCTGCCTCACTGTCGCCTGGAGCTGCCTCCGACCCAGCTGCTGCCCCTGCTTCTGCTCTCGGAGCTGGTGCGCCCGTGCCTCGGGTCGCGAAGCTCTCTGGCTTCAAGCTCCCGAAGCGGAGGGACTATGCTGCGGTGGACCAGTAAGCGTTCTCATCCCGCCTTGTTCTTTCTTCTGATGCTTGCTTCTGACTCTTCTTCTTCGTTATGCAACTAGGCATGCGGCAAAGAGGGGAGGGGATGGCGAGGTGGTACCGCTTGAGCCAAGGTCGCCTCCTGCGTCCACACCCTTCTCCATGAGTGAAGGTGGAGACGGCGCTCGTGCTTCTTCAGCCTGATCATTCTCGCGAGGTTGGGTGGAGCATCCTCGGGAGAAGTCAGCCCCCGAGGCCCCGCTGGTCCCGGAGGTGCCGACGTCCGGCTCAGGTGCTGGGGTCCCAGGGGCTCAGGAGCCTCCTACCTCCCAGGCCATGGTGATGACGACGCCTCTTCCTCCTCCTTCTGCCGTGCTGCTGACCCCAGGTTCCTCCGCTTTTGCTGACGTCCTGGAGCGGGCCCTTTCTGAGATGGCCCGACTGCGAGAAGATCTTCAGGGCGCCGAACCCCTCCTGGCGGCTGGTCGCCTGGAGCTGGTCTCTAGCCGGCTTCATTCTGACATGTCCATTCGGGCGGCACTGAGACAGGCCGCGGCGACCTCCGAGGGGTAGAAGTGAGCCACCGCTCAGGCAACAGCTACTCGCGAGGCGGGGCTGAAGGATGTCGAGACCGCCCAAGGTCGCTGCCAGGTGCTGGAGGCCGAGCTGAAGATCCTGCGTGAAGAGCATGCTGGAGATGCTCGTGGCTGTAAGGCGGAGGAAGAGAGGATGAAGGCCAGGGAGGACGCCATCAAGGGTCGCGATGCCGAGCTAGAGCAGCTGGCGCAGGCGCATGCCGCTGAGCGCGGCCGGCTGGAGGAGCTGGAGCGAAAGGTGCAGGCGGAGAAAGACGAACTTGATGTCGAGGCAAAGGTTCTGGCCGTGGACCGCGCGGCCTTCGCGCTCCTCGAGAAGAGGTCTCACAAGGCTCTGAAGACACTCTATGAGAAGGGCTTGGAGAAGCCGCTGGCCACCGATGAGGACGTTCCTGCCCAGTTGCTTCCCTACTTGGTCGAGGCGCTTGAGGAAGTCGTGAGCGGCATCGACCCCATGGCAGAGGAAGAGGCTCGCGTCCTTTCTTCAGCCGTGCTGACGTGCATCTTCAGCCACCTCCATCTTCGCGATCCTGCCGCCCGCCTTGACGAGCTGCTGGAGCCTGTGGCCGACGAGCACTATGCAGCTGCCGCCGCAGCTGTGAAGGGTCAGGTGGAGGCCCTGATGCAGAGGTTCTGCGCCTTCGGCCCCGCGCCTCTGACCAGCGGTACAGGTGAAGGTGACGCCACCCAGGAGGGGGCGCCTCTTGCGGGCGCCGACGGTGTCCAGGGATGACTTGCTTGCGGCTCCTTTCCTGTTTAAACTCCTACATCATGTATCGTGCCTCGTGGAGGCGTTTAAACTTGTGCTTGATACTCGGAGAACAATATGTCTTGTAATATTTGCTTTGAGATTTTGTGATTTCCTTCCCATTTGCTTTAGTTTCTATGTCGGCAGAGCCCGACCCCGCGCATACCTCAGCCGCCATTGGGCCGACCAGATCACCAGGATGGACCAAGGAGTGAGGGGCTACGTGATCAGTTAGGCTCCTGAGTCGCGATGCTCAGGAGTCCCCCTTGATGTGCAAACAACTTGTGGAAAGGAGATGCAAGGGTAGGTCTAGTGTTCTACGTCGGCAGGGCCCGACCCCGCGCATACCTCAGCCGCCACTAGACCGACCGAATCACCAGGACAGACCAAGGAGTGAGGGGCTACATGGTCAGTTAGGATCCTGAGTCGCGATGCTCAGGAGTCCCCCTTGACGTTCAAACGACCTTCGTACCTTAGCTCCGCTTGGGAGAGCGCGTGACGGCCAGGTCCGAGGGACCTGGCGGGGTGGCATACGCTTGGGCGTGACCCGAGCGCAGCCCCCGTGCCCAGCCCCCTCGCGCGACTCTCTCGAGGGGAGGTGTTGCGATGAGGCCAGACACCAAGCCCGGAGGCTCCCTGAGGTTGGTACGGCCGTGAGGCCGCCGTTAGTTGTTTATCACCAGGACAGACCATGGCGCTTCCGCACATGCACGGGCATAGCCGCTCCTCGGCAGTGTCGACTGCCAGCGCGGAGCATGGTGCTTCCACTGGTACGTGGGAGGGCCCCCCCTCTGAGTGGAGCCCCCGGGGCATGTACAGCCCCGCCCTGACACGTGGCTTGCACGACAGGGCTGGAGGAAGTGTATCTGGGCACTCGTGAGCCAGCGCAGGACTCACGAGGCCCTACCTCAAGGCGGGTTGCGCCTGGTCTTGGTTCTTGATGGCTGTGGCGTTCCTGCGAGATGGTTAGACAACCCGCGCCGAGTGGATTTCCTGAGGCTATCACACAAGAAGGCCAAGCACCAACGACCCCAGGAGGTGACATGAATGGGGCGGCCCACCAGACAAAGCTCAGCCGTTGGATTTATCGACGCTGCAGGGACAGGCCCGAGCACAGACATCGTGCCTAGCCTGCTTATGCGAAGGATCCTGAAGAAAGACAATCAGCGTGCGGCTCCCTTGGTGGGTGACAATCAAGCAGTTGATAACCATAGGTAGATAAAGCATGAGAAGCAAACTGGCTCAGGTAAATGCAGGAACAATACATGCCACTGGGTTGGACCTGAGCGGCCTGGGGATGATGCTGCCCGAGGGGCACTCCCAGCAGAGTGAACTGAAGATGCAAGTAGATACATGCCGCAGGGGCAGACCCACGCGGCCTGGGAATGATGCAGCCCAAGGGGCGCTCCCAGCTAAATGAACTTGGAAAGATGTCACCTGATTTGGTTGCTGAAGGGGTGTTGGGGTAGCTGAAGATGCAAAGCGAAGAAGTCGCCCCTCATGAGCTGTCGAGGCCCTAAGCCTCGGGAGGCTCTGGAGGCTCGGGTGGCCTTCGAAGGACCGTCTCCATCTCTGCCAGGACTACGTGATGCCTGTCCTCCTGACCCGCCATGATGCTCCGCAGGTTGCGCTAGAAGGCAGCAGCCACGCTCGGCAAGCCGAACGACATGCGAACGTAATTGTGAGGTGGACCCTCGCAGCGTCCAACACGCGAAGGCCAGAAGCGCTCCTGAGATGCGGCCCGGTTGAGCCCAGGGATGTCGATGCAGGCGTGCAGCTCACCACCCTCGCCTGGGTGGGGAGCAATGCCAGGTGGGTGGCGGTCGCCATGTATTGCTGTTGCATCCTGAAGCTCCTGAGATGCCTCGTCGATGAAGTCCTGAGTGCCAGGTGCTCTTCGCCTGGCGCCCTCCCGAGGGAAGCGTGCCGCAAAGCACGCCTCCACGTGGTGTCCGAGCGCCTCCCTCGTGATGCTGGCCAGGTCTGAGGCCCTCCAAAAGAGAGCCCCCGAGCCCTGCCAGAGGACAGCATCGGGCGCGCCTCCCTATGCAAGGGAGGGAGGCGCCCCAGGCGCACGTGTAGATCCTAAAGTGGTGCCGCTGGAGGTGCCGCTCCCTTGGGGTCCAGTGTGGAGCAGCTGCTTCTTGTTTTTGGGGTTGGCCTCAGGAGGGTATTGCGCTACGTTGCTGTCGGGGTCTTCGAGTGATGCAGCTTGGAAGGCGTGCTCGAGGGAGCACAACGTGTCTCTTTCTTCACAGGGGATGGAGATGATTCCACCGCTTCCGAGCATCTTGAGGACATTGTAGCCATGGTGGGTGACTGCCATGAATTTGGCCAGCGCTGGGTACCCGAGGATGGCATTGTACGACAGACTGATGTGGGCAACGTCGAAGTTGATAAGATCGGTGTGGTAGTTGTCGCGCTGACCGAGGGTGACAGGGAGACGAACTTTCCCTATCGGGGTGGTAGAGCCGTCAGTCACTCCTGAGAAAGGCTTGGTAGGCTGTAGTTGATCGTATGGCGCTTGAAGGCTCTCGAAAGTCTCGACGGACAGGACATTGAGCCCTGCGCTGCCGTCGATGAGGGTCTTGGTGACTTGGACATTGCTGATGACGGGCGAAGAGAGCATTGGGAGAATGCCGGTCGTTGCCGCGCACTTGAGCTGGTCTGCCGAGCTAAAGGTGAGGGCATACTTGGACCATCTGAGCAGGCGCGTGGCTTCGAGCATAGGGAGAACTGCGTTCACCTCGCGAGCAAACTGCTTGAAGACTCACTGAGAAGCTGGGGCTTGAGCTCCGCCTAGGATACAGGCGATAGCTCGCGGCTCTTGGAAGCCCCCAGCCCCCTCGTCCTGTTGATGGTCGTCGTTCCTTCTTGGCGGCGGCAGTGGAGGGAGACCAGGGTTGCCCTGAGGATGGTCCTCACGAGGCTGGTCCCTCCAGGTGCCCTCACGAGGCTGATCCTACCAACGATCCTCGCGAGGTTGGCCATGGTCGTCCCAACGTCCTCCACCGCGTCCACCTCCTCGGCCGTAGCCCCGGTCGTTGTGCTCGGGGCGTCGACCTAAGCGTCCATCTCGAATGGCCCTGAGCTCTTGACAGTCATTAGTGTTGTGCGTGCGCATGTTGTGGAAGGCGCAGAACATGCGGCTGCCCTTGGATGACTCGGGAAGATCTGAAGATCTCGGATGTGCTTGGTGTCTGGTTCTGCCGAGAGCACGACCACTCCCTTGCGCTTCATATCCTTGACCTTGGCCTTCTTCTCCTCTGGGTCCGCAGTAGGGAGCTCGAGGAGGGAGAGGCACCCCTCCTCAGCTCTTGCACACTTGGTCGCGATGTCAAACAGCTCCAAGGTCGTGCACAACTCTTCATGGATGGCGAGCTCCTCCTTCATCTTGATGTCGCAGACACCGTGGGAGAACGCCGAGATGATGGCCTCGTCCGTTACCTTGGGGATCTTGATTCACGCGCTATTGAAGCGTTGGATGTATTTCTGCAGGGTTTCTCCTGGTTGTTCCTTGATGCGGCGTAGGTCACCCGCGACCGGGGGGCGGTCGCGAGTGCCCTGGAAGTTGGCGATGAAGCGGTCGCGCATTTCGTCCCAGGAGGAAATCGAGCCTGGGGGCAGGTTCAGGAGCCATGAGCGGGCACCGTCCTTGAGAGCCATGGGAAACCAGTTCGCCATAACCTTTTTGTCGCCGTAGGCCACTTCGATGCTCAGCTCGTAGAGCTACAGAAACTCCGCAGGGTCGGGGGTGCCATCGTAGCGAGGAGGCAGATCTGGCTTGAACTTGCATGGCCAGACGATGTCGTGCAACTCAGGAGCGAAGGCACGACAGCCCGACGTGGCCACCGAGGCCCGTCGTGGAGGCAAATCTTGGTCGTGGTGCCCCTGCGCCGCCACGGCACGCGGCGCATGGCCCTGTCGCAGCAAGCAATCCTGGCGCAGCGGAGCAGGGAGTGGTGGAGCGTTTCCTTGTGGACGGGGAATCTCTTGGCAGCTTCTTTCTTCATGCGCGGGCACGTGGTGCTATGGGTCGCGCCGCTGGGCCGCGCATCTTGGAGCAAGGATGCCGTTGTGACGCAGGGGAGGCTGAGGTGCTCCCTGAGCCGCACGCCTCGGCGCAAGGGTGCCATCTTGTTGCGGAGGAGGCGGAGGCGCTCCGTGAGCCACATCGCACGCAGCTGGGGGCGGGCGAGGCAGCGAGTGGGATGGTGTAGGAGAGCCTCCCGCGGCGCTGACGAGCTCGGCAATGCGGTCCAGCCAGTCCTCGTAGAGGTCGTCGACCGGATGGTAGCGCAGGAGCTCGCGCACCATGAGCAGCGCGGCCTGTGCATCCGTGGGTGCACGACGAGCATGAGATGACGAGCCGGCCGGAGTCAGCGACGGGGTGGCAGTGTGGCCGTCTCGGCGCATGGAGGGATGCAGCAAAGAGGCTTGCTGCTCGTTTGCTACCGGACCGATGACGGCATTGGCGGCGGGTGAGGGAGAATGGCGGGGAGGCCCGCCTACTGGGGCTGTCTGGGCGACGCGGGCGGCGAGAGCGGCCCGGCGCTCCGCTCTAGCCCGGCGAGCGTCAGCCATGAAGTTGGTGGAGTGATGAAGCGTGGATCGATGAATAAGAAGGCTTCGGCGCACCCCTACCTGGCGCGCCAAATGTTGGATTTCAGATTCCGGCAAAACCCTTGAGGTTCGAACACTTGGGTGCGCACGAAGATCTCCCCCCCTCTAGACCGCACACTCAATGATCTCACGGCCTAGCTTCGGCGGACCCAAAGAACACGAGACACAAGATTTATACTGGTTCGGGCCACCGTTGTGGTGTAATACCCTACTCCAGTGTGGTGTGGTGGATTGCCTCTTGGGCTGTGGATGAACAGTTACAAGGGAAGAATAGCCTCCTAAGGAGAGGTGTTCTTGTGCTTGGTGAGCTTGTGTGTTTAAGGATGATCTAGATACTCCCACTTCCCATCTTGCTATGGTGGCTAGTACTATTTATAGTGGCATTGGTCCTCTTACCAAATATTGAGCGGGAAGGGGTCCCACAATGGCCAAATTCGAAGGGAGACAACTAGTACAAGTTATCCTAACAAAAGTAGTCTTCGCCTGCCAAAGGCTCTCGAGGTGACGCCGTCTTGGGCTCCACAGTGACCTCCGTCCTGCCGTTCTACTCGTCTTGGTCTTGTTGCACCGATATGGAAACCATTGCCTGATGCCTTGGAACTCCTCGCCTGCGCTTGCCTCCTTGGCACCAAAGAGGAAGCGAGGACACTGCGCCTGCTGGCGCCTGCCTGGTCTCAATCGTCATGCCTTACGTCATTGAAACCTCGCGAGGTTCGCCTTGTCTTGATCTCTCCGCCCCTCGCGAGCCATCCTGGTGAGGCCGTGATACGTCTCCAACATATCTATAATTTTGGATTGTTCCATGCTATTATATTATCCATCTAGGATGTTTTATATGCATTTATATGCTATTTTATATGATTTTTGGGACTAACCTATTAACCTAGAGCCCAGTGTCAGTTTCTGTTTTTTCCTTGTTTTTGAGTTTTACAGAAAAGGAATACCAAACGGAGTCCAATTGACATGCCAATTTTTGACGATTTTTTATGGACCAAAAGAAGACCCCGGAGTGAAAGAGTGGGGCCAGAAGAGTCCCAGGCCGTCCACGAGGGTGGTGGCGCCCACCCCCCAGGCGCGTGGGCCTGCCTCGTGGACGACTCGGGCACCTCCTTGACGTTAGACCGACGCCAAAAATTCCTATAAATACAAAAACCTCCAGAAAATAACCTAGATCGGGAGTTCTGCCGCCAGAAGCCTCCATAGACACCGAAAATCAATCTAGAACCGTTCCGACACCCTGCCGAAGGGGGGGAATCCCTCTCCGGTGGCCATCTTCATCATTCCTGCACTCTCCTTGACGAGGAGGGAGTAGTTCACCCTTGGGGCTGAGGGTATGTACCAGTAGCTATCTATTTGATCTCTCTCTCTCTCTCTCTCTCTCTCTCTCGTGTTCTTGATTCGGAACGATCTTGATGTATCACGAGCTTTGCTATTATAGTTGGATCTTATGATGTTTCTCCCCCTGTACTCTCTTGTGATGAATTGAGTGTTCCCTTTGAAGTTCTCTTATCGGATTGAGTCTTTAAGGATTTGAGAACACTAGATGTATGTCTCGCATGCACTTATCTGTGGTGACAATGGGATATCACGTGATCCACTTGATGTATGTTTTGGTGATCAACTTGCGAGTTCTGTGACCTCGTGAACTTATGCATAGGGGTTGGCACACGTTTTCGTCTTGACTCTTCGGTAGAAACTTTGAGGCACTCTTTAAAGTTCTTTGTGTTGGTTGAATAGATGAATCTAAGATTGTGTGATGCATATCGTATAATCATACCCACGGATACTTGAGGTGACATTGGAGTATCTAGGTGACATTAGGGTTTTGGTTGATTTGTGTCTTAAGGTGTTATTCTAGTACGAACTCTATAATAGATCGATCAGAAAGGATAACTTTGAGTTGGTTTCGTACCCTACAATAATCTCTTCGTTTGTTCTCTGCTATTAGTGACTTTGGAGTGACTCTTTGTTGCATGTTGAGGGATAGTTATATGATCCAATTTTGTTATTATTGTTGAGAGAACTTGCACTAGTGAAAGTATGAATCCTAGGCCTTGTTTCCTAGCATTGCAATACTGTTTGTGCTCACTTTTACCACTTGCTACCTTGCTGTTTTTATATTTTGAGATTACAAAAACCATTATCTACTATCCATATTGCACTTGTATCACCATCTCTTCGCTGAACTAGTGCACCTATACATTTTACCATTGTATTGGGTGTGTTGGGGACACAAGAGACTCTTTGTTATTTGGTTGCAGGGTTGCTTGAGAGAGACCATCTTCATCCTACGCCTCCCACGGATTGATAAACCTTAGGTCATCCACTTGAGGGAAATTTGCTACTGTCCTACAAACCTCTACACTTGGAGGCCCAACAACGTCTACAACAAGAAGGTTGTGTAGTAGACATCAAGCTCTTTTTTGGCGCCATTGCCGGGGAGGTTAGTGCTTGAAGGTATATCTTTAGATCTTGCAATCGAATCTTTTAGTTTGTTGTTTTATCACTAGTTTGGTTTATAAAAGAAATTAAAAAAATGGAATTGAGGATACCTCATATGCTTCATCTTTTTAATGTCTTTCATGAAAATAAGGATTCCAATCATTGTGCCAAAATGCTAGAAAAATAATGTATTAAAATGTTTGGCACTAAATCTTTGGATGATGAGCATGATTGCAATGTTGTTAGTATGAATTCTTTGAATATCCATGATGCTAATGATATGCAAAGCCACAAGCTTGGGGATGCTATGTTTGATGAAGATGATATTCTTTGTCCCCCAAGTTTTGATGAGCAAATTTATTTTGATGATGGCATGCCTCCTATTTATGATGATTATATTGATGAAAGTGGGTTTGGAAGAGTGTCAACTTTAGGAAATAATGATCCCACTATTTTGGAGGGTGTTGAATCTTACTGTGATAATTATGAAATTGGGTTTGGAGAGGTCATGACTTTAGTTAATGTTAATCCCACTATTTTGGAAGAGTGTCAACTTTGCATACTTGTAGATCATGAAAAGAATGCTTTATGTGATGGTTATATTGTTGAATTCATTCATGATGCTACTGAAAATTATTATGAGGGAGGAATATATGCTTGTAGGAATTTCAATAATATCAAGTTTCCTCTCTACATGTTGAAAATCTTGAAGCTATGCTTGTTTTGCCTTCCTATGGTAGTTGATTATTGTTCTCATAAGTTGTTTGCTCACAAAATCCATATGCATAGGAAGTGGGTTAGACTTAAATGTTCTAGTAATATTCTTCATGATGCTCTCTTTATGTTACAATTCTTATCTTTTATGTGAGCATCATTGAAATCATCATGCCTAGCTAGGGGCGTTAAACGATAGCGCTTGTTGGGAGGCAACCCAATTTTATTTTTGTTATTGACTTTTGTTCCTGTTTAGTAATAAATAATTCATCTAGCCTCTATTTATATGTGTTTTTATGTTTTAATTAGTGTTTGTGCCAAGTAGAACCTTTGGGGAGACTTGGGGAAAGTCTTTGCAATCTTGCTGTAAAAAACAGAAACTTTAGCACTCAAAAGTTTTGCTGACATGTTTTACTGGAGAGTGAGATTAGGTTGATTCTTTTTGAAGATGATTAATAGACAAATTCCTCACGTCCACCAATTTATTTCCGATTTTTTTGAGTTCCAGAAGTATACGTTTGATACAGATTACTACAGACTGTTCTGTTTTTGACAGATTCTGTTTTCTATGTGTTGTTTGCTTATTTTGATGAATCTATGAGTAGTATTGGAGGGTATGAACCATAGATGAGTTGAAATACAGTAGATATTACACCAATATGAATTTATAATGTGTTCACAACAGTACCTAAGTGGTGATTTATTTTCTTATACTAACGGAGGTTACGAGTTTTCTGTTGAGTTTTGCGTTGTGAAGTTTTCAAGTTTTGGGTAAAGATTCGATGGACTGTGGAATAAGGAGTGGCAAGAGCCTAAGCTTGGGGATGCCCAACGCACCCCAAGGTAATATTCAAGGAAAACCAAGAGTCTAAGCTTGGGGGTGCCCCAGAAGGCATCCCCTCTTTCGTTTTCATTCATCAGTAACTTTACTTGGAGCTAAATTTTTATTCACCACATGATATGTGTTTTGCTTGGAGCGTCATTTCATTTTATTTTGTTTTGCTTACTGTTTGAATAATATCCCAAGATCTGAAATTAAATGTTAGATAGTCTTCATATAGTTGCATAATTATTCGACTACTCATTGATCTTCACTTATATCTTTCGGAGTAGTTTGTCATTTTCTCTAGTGCTTCACTTATATTATTTTGAGAGTCCTTTAGAACATCATGGTAATTTTCTTTGGTTATGAAGCTAGTCCTAATATGATAGGCATCCAAGAGGGGTATAATAAAAACTTTCATATAAAGTGCGTTGAATACTAGGAGAAGTTTGATACTTGATAATTGTTTTGAGATATAAAGGTGGTAATATTAGAGTGTGCTAGTTGAGTAGTTGTGAATTTGAGAAATACTTGTGTTGAAGTTTTCAAGTATTAATCAAGAAATTTGAGGGACTTGACAATCTAACTGTTCCCTTTACGCATGAGGAGATCGACAAAGTTGTTAGAGAAATGCCCGCTGACAGAGCCCCAGGTCCGGACGGATTCAATGGTTTATTCTTAAAATGTTGTTGGCCAATCATCAAGCAAGACTTTTATAACTTGTGCAATCAATTCCACAATGGGGAACTTAATTTGCAAAGTATTAATGATGGTTTCATCACGCTTATCCCCAAATTCGGCTCTCCAGAGTCTATCAATGACTATAGACCAATCACGCTTCTCAATTGTTGTCTCAAAGTGGTCACAAAAGTATTGGCTAATAGACTCCAAAAAATCATCCTCAAAATCGTGCACAGGAACCAATATGGATTTCTCAAAGGACGGACTATACAAGATCGTCTTGCATGGGCTTACGAATACATATATCAATGCCAATCATCCAAAAAAGAAATCATGCTTCTAAAATTAGATTTTGCAAAAAGCTTTTGATACGATTGAGCACGATGCAATGATTGAAATTATGAAAAGCATGGGATTCAATGATAAATGGGTGGGCTGGATTCGGTGCATCTTCTCCTCAGGCAAATCTTCGGTCCTTCTTAATGGCACTCCTGGCCGTCAATTTCATTGCAAATGCGGGGTGAGACAGGGGGATCCTCTCCCCCCCCCCTCATTTTTGTTCTAGCGGCTGACCTCTTGCAAGCGGCTATAAATGATGCTTTTGCACGCAATTTGATCCAGCTGTCGTTCCCCTCCTCGCGCCAAAATGATTATCCTGTAATTCAATACGCCGACGACACCATCCTGGTACTGCCTGCATGCACCCAACAGGCTACAACTATTAGGGATATATTAAATGTCTATGCAACGTCCATTGGGTTGAAAATAAACTTTCATAAATCAACTCTAATCCCAATGAACTGTGACCCGGCAAAGACTCAGGAAATAGCCAATATATTTGGATGCACCATAGGCAAGTTACCGTTTACCTATCTGGGCCCTCCACTTGGCACTACCCGACCAACGGTCATTGAGCTCATGCCGCTGGTTTGCTCTATTGAAAGAAGATTATCATCCACTCTTAATATGATATCCTACGGCGAAAAGCTATCACTACTCAATTCGGTAATTACCTCTTTGATCATATTTGCTCTTTGTACACTCAGATTGCCAACCAAGATCATTGAACTTCTGGATAAGATCAGATGGAAATGCTTGTGGACTAAAAAAACTAAACAGGGAGATAAATGCAATTCCCTAGCCTCCTGGAGCATGGTATGCCAACCTAAGGATTGTGGAGGGCTAGGTGTGATTGATCTAAGAACACAAGGAGATGCCCTCTTACTCAAATATCTACACAAATTCTATAATGGCTGGGATGTGCCCTGGGTTCAGCTCATTTGGGAAACATATTACTCGAACCACATACCACAGGCTTCGGACACGTGTGGCTCCTTTTGGTGGTGGGATGTTGCAAAGTTAATGCCCATTTACAGGTGGATCTCCACAATCCAGGTGGAAAATGGCAGGAATGTTCTGTTCTGGAAAGATTTGTGGACCGACAACATAATTGCTGACAAATACCCTCGAGCGTTCTCTTACACCATCAATGAAGATATCTCTGTCAATGATTTCTTATCCATTACGACACTCCGCGAGGCGTTCCACCTACCACTCTCGGAACAAGTGCACGCTGAAATTCGTCAACTTCAATCTGACTTGGCCACGACTGTCTTATCTGATGAGCAGGATGTTTGGTCATATGCATGGGGATCAGCACAATTCACGGCGCACAAGTACTACACATTCTACTTCAGGGATATTCGGACGCATCAGGCCTTTGGATGGATTTGGAAATCAAGATCCACCATGAAAATTAAGGTTTTT
This sequence comes from Triticum dicoccoides, assembly GCF_002162155.2. Lineage (NCBI taxonomy): Eukaryota > Viridiplantae > Streptophyta > Magnoliopsida > Poales > Poaceae > Triticum > Triticum dicoccoides. The sequence continues at coordinate 370,030,393 of NC_041384.1, read as the reverse complement.
GGTTGGCTGTTATTGTCAGATCGCCTCAACACTAGGAATATGCTTAAACGACGACATTGCAACATTGGTGAGGATCACAACTGTATTCTTTGTGGGTTACGAATTGAGGAAACTTTGGAGCACTTGTTCTTCGAGTGTCACTTCAGCACTGCTTGCTGGACCAGCCTTGGTCTTTCCTGGCCACAAGGAAATTCACGTCTACAGAATGTTACCTTGGCCAAACAAAACTGGGATTGACCTCTTTTTATGAAGATGTTCTTACTTGCAGCATGGAGTTTATGGAAAGAACACAATAATAAACATTTTAGAGGGATTGTACCAACAAAAAATTCTTGGGTGGACAGAAGTAAGAAGGATTTCTCTCTCCTTACCTATAGGGTCAAGGAAAAGCATAAACATCTCATCCCTATCATTCTTTCCTCAGTAGCCTAGCAACTCTCCCACCCCCCAAAATGCGGGGTCGACATATGTAAAGATACCATGTAACCTGTACAACATCGTATTAATACAATCATAACAATAGGAGGTTCCTACTGTCCAAGGTTCAAAAAAAAGTTTGCAAGTCCCGTAGCATGCACATATGGTGAACATTGTGTAACAAATTTGAAACATGAGGTGTTTTTTTGATTGTCTTCCTTATGAGTGGCGGTCGGGGATGAGCGATGGTCTTTTCCTACCAATCTATCCCCCTAGGAGCATGCGCGTAATGCTTGGTTTTTGATGACTTGTAGATTTTTCAATAAGTATGTGAGTTCTTTATGACTAATGTTGAGTCCATGGATTATACGCACTCTCACCCTTCCATAATTGCTAGCCTCTTCTGTACCGTGCATTTCCCTTTCTCACCTTGAGAGTTGGTGCAAACTTCGCCAGTGCATCCAAACCCCGTGGTATGATACACACTGTCACACATAAACCTCCTTATATCTTCCTCAAAAAATCCACCATACCTACCTATAATGGCATTTCCATAGTCATTCCGAGATATATTGCCATGCAACTTTCCACCGTTCCATTTATCGTGACACACATCATCATTGTCATATTGCCTTGCATGATCATGTAGTTGACATCGTATTTGTGGCAAAGCCACCATCCATAATTTTTCATACTTGCCACTCTTGATTCATTGCCCTGCCCGGTACACCGCCAGAGGCATTCATAGAGTCATACTTTGTTCTAGTATCGAGTTGTAATCATTGAGTTGTAAATAAATAGAAGTTTGATGATCATCATTAATAGAGCATTGTCCCCAAAAAAGAGAAAGGCCAAATAAAAAAAGGAATGCCCCAAAAATAATAATAATAAGGGGAAATGCTACTATCCTTTTTTCCACATTTGTGCTTCAAAGTAGCACCATGATCTTTATGGTAGAGAGCCTTTTGTTTTGTCACTTTCATATACTAGTGGGAATTTTTCATTATATAACTTGGCTTGTATATTCCAACAATGGGCTTCCTCAAATGCCCTAGGTCTTCGTGAGCAAGCAAGTTGGATGCACACCCACTTAGTTTCTTTTGCTGAGCTTTCATACATTTATAGCTCTAGTGCATCCGTTGCATGGCAATCCCTACTCCTCACATTGACATCAATTGATGGGCATCTCCATAGCCCGTTGATTAGACACGTCAATGTGAGACTTTCTCCTTTTTGTCTTCTCCACACAACCCCCATCATTATATTCTATTCCACCCATAGTGCTATGTCCATGGCTTGCGCTCATGTATTGCATAAGGGTTGAAAAGGCTGAAGCGCGTTAAAAAGTATGAACCAATTGCTCGGCTTGTCATCGGGGTTGTGCATGATGGGAGCATTTTGTGTGACGAAAATGAAGCATGGCCAAACTATATGATTTTGTAGGGATAAGCTTTCTTTGGCTATGTTATTTTGATAAGACATAATTGCTTGGTTAGTATGCTTGGATTATTATTATTTTTATGTCAATATTAAACTTTTTTCTTGAATCTTATGGATCTGAATATTCTTGCCACAATAAAGAAAATTACATTGATAAATATGTTAGGTAGCATTCCACATAAAAAATTCTGTTTTTATCATTTTCCTACTCGAGGACGAGCATGAATTAAGCTTGGGGATGCTTGATACGTCTCCAACATATCTATAATTTTTGATTGTTCCATGCTATTATATTATCCATCTAGGATGTTTTATATGCATTTATATGCTATTTTATATGATTTTTGGGACTAACCTATTAACCTAGAGCCCAGTGCCAGTTTCTGTTTTTTCCTTGTTTTTGAGTTTTATAGAAAAGGAATACCAAACGGAGTCCAATTGACGTGCCAATTTTTGACGATTTTTTATGGACCAAAAGAAGACCCCAAAGTGAAAGAGTTGGGCCAGAAGAGTCCCGGGCCGTCCATGAGGATGGGGCCGCCCCCCAGGCGCGTGGGCCTGCCTCGTGGACGACTCGGGCACCTCCTTGACGTGAGACCGACGCCAAAGATTCCTACAGAAACCTCCAGAAAATAACCTAGATCGGGAGTTCCGCCGCCAGAAGCCTCCTTAGCCACCGAAAACCAATCTAGACCCGTTCCGGCACCCTACCGGAGGGGGGGGGGAATCCCTCTCCGATGGCCATCTTCATCATCCCGGCGCTCTCCATGATGAGGAGGGGGTAGTTCACCCTCGGGGCTGAGGGTATGTACTGGTAGCTATGTGTTTGATCTCTCTCTCTCTCGTGTTCTTGATTCGGAACGATCTTGATGTACCACGAAAGTTGCTATTATAGTTGGATCTTATGATGTTTCTCCCCCTCTACTCTCTTGTGATGAATTGAGTTTTCCCTTTGAAGTTATCTTATCGGATTGAGTCTTTAAGGTTTTGAGAACACTTGATGTATGTCTTGCATGTGCTTATCTGTGGCGACAATGGGATATCACGTGATCCACTTGATGTATGTTTTGGTGATCAACTTGCGAGTTCCGTGACCTCATGAACTTATGCATATGGGTTGGCACACGTTTTTGTCTTGACTCTCCGGTAGAAACTTTGGGGCACTCTTTGAAGTTCTTTGTGTTGGTTGAATAGATGAATCTGAGGTTGTGTGATGCATATCATATAATCATACCCACGGATACTTGAGGTGACATTGGAGTATCTAGGTGACATTAGGGTTTTGGTTGATTTGTGTCTTAAGGTGTTATTCTAGTACGAACTCTATGATAGATTGATTAGAAAGGATAACTTTGAGGTGGTTTCGTACCCTACAATAATCTCTTCGTTTGTTCTCCGCTATTAGTGACTTTGAGTGACTCTTTGTTGCATGTTGAGGGATAGTTATATGATGCAATTATGTTATTATTGTTGAGAGAACTTGCACTAGTGAAGGTATGAACCCTAGGCCTTGTTTCCTAGCATTGCAATACCGTTTGTGCTCACTTTTACCACTTGCTCCCTTGCTGTTTTCATATTTTCAGATTAGAAAAACCATTATCTACTATCCATATTGCACTTGTATCACCATCTCTTCGCCAAACTAGTGCACCTATGCAATTTACCATTGTATTGGGTGTGTTGGGGACACAAGAGACTCTTTGTTATTTGGTTACAGGGTTGCTTGAGAGAGACCATCTTCATCCTACGCCTCCCACAGATTGATAAACCTTAGGTCATCCACTTGAGGTAAATTTGCTACTGTCCTACAAACCTCTGCACTTGGAGGCCCAACAATGTCTACAAGAAGAAGGTTGTGTAGTAGACATTAGGCCGCCCCTGAGGAGGTCTTGCGTCGTCCGCCTCGCGACGCTTAGCTCCTCGGGAGGGTCTTGGGTGTTTGCTTGTGAAGATGGGTTGTACGGGGCCATTGGAGGAGCCACGCCGCGGGCCGCAAGGAGGCAACCCTCGGGACCCCCCTTCCTAAAACACCGACAGTTGTTCATCGCCGTGAGGCGATTCTTCATCATGGCCATCCACTTGGGATAATGATGATCGTCAAAGATGGGGCATGTTACTATCTTCATCCTGTGGTCGACATAACTGAAACTCCAGGCGGTTAAACCAAAATCACACAGAATAAGGGAGTACATTGCTCTGATACCAATTGAAAGTGTGTTAAGTCGACTAGAGGGGGAGTGAATAGGTGATTTTTATGAATTCTTCACTGAGGAATTTTAGGGTGAGGAAACTCCTAAGCGAAGAACTACTTGCAGCGGAATAAGTACTCAGATGCAGACATGACATAACATAAGTATGGACATCATGATGAATAGAAAACAAGCACGGAGTACAAAAAGCGTTAGCACAGGATAAAACAGAATGAAGACAAACAGACTGAAGAAATTGGACTGAGGAAAGTGAGAATGTCTTCAGTCAAAGTCTTCAAACAGATATGAACAAGCACACAACACAGTAATGAGGAAATGAAAGGGTTGAGGAAATAGACTCAGTTAGCTCGGTGAAGACACTGATTTGGTGGAACAATTCCAACTGCTGTGACAGTCGTACATCTAGTTGGAGCGGATAGGTATTCAAACCTAAGGACACACAGTCCCGGACACACAGTCCTCACCATATTCTCCTTGAACTAAGGTCACACAGACCTCGTCCAATCACTTGTGGTAAGTCTTCAAGTGACTTCCAAACCTTCACAGACTCGATCACTTGGCGATCCACAATTTCTCTTGGATGCTCTAGACCATGATGCCTAACCATCTGGAGGATGCACAGTCCTCAAAGGTAACAAGCGTCGGTTCCACACAGGAACAATCTCTTCAGTGATGCTCAATCACTTTGGGTTTGTATGTGTTTGGTTTCGGGTTTCGGGTTTTTCCTCTCTTGATGATTTTCGCTCAAATTCCTCGGACGATGGGATGCTCTCAATGACAAGTGTCAGTTTCTCTCGGAGCAGCCAACCAGCTAGTGGTTTAAGGGGTGGCTATTTATAGCCTAGGGAGCAGCTCGACATGATAAGACATAAATTCCCTTCAATGATATGACCGTTAGGTGAGTAGATATTTTGGGACAGCTAGCGCATAGCACAGCAACGGTCAAAAATTTGAGGTTCAAATTCCTCAGGGCTATCATGTTCCTCACTCGTAGGCAATCCGCACTAGCGACTTCCTAACTCCTTAGTCAGGTAAATTCCTCAGAGACCAGAAGAACTACGTCTCTGTCACTGAAGAAATTGACTGAACTGTATGAGATTTCAAATGGCTTCACTCGAAGGGATTGGTAGGTGTAGGATTTTGAGTTGAGCATCACCTTGAAACCTTTCCTTAGTTTTACCTCGACCCCCTTTAACAGTATGGTGTTTCCTATGACTCAAGAAAGAGAAACTGAAACTACGAAAACGAACTTCATGCTTCATGTTCCTCGCATGAAAATCAAGTCTTCACGGTCACACCAATTTCTTCACTTTCAAAGTCTTCAGAAAGTCTTCAGAAATCCAAGGTCTTTAGTTGAAGACATTCATTTTTAGGGGTCGACTTTCTCTGTAAATATCAAACTCCTCATAGACTTATAGTCCCGTGTACACTCACAAACACATTAGTCCCTTAACCTATAAGTCTTCAATACCCCCAAATCACTAAGGGGAACTAGTTGCACTTACAGCAATTATAGTGCCAACTTTTAGTACATAAAACATAGAAATTTCTTTCTGAAGTCAAGTGCCAAAATAGGAGTCACCACGTTCATCAAGTCTTACAATAGCAACCATTGTAAATCCATGGTTTGTGTTCAGTATGACATCCTTGCAGTCTTGATTTATGTAAAGGGAAAGATTGTGCACTACATATTCGGTTGCATAGCAAGGGACGCGCTGCAGTAAATGGTAGGATTGTTAAAGAAAACATGTTAACATGCAAATATGGGCCCAAATTGAAAGCACTGTACAATAGTTGAAATAGAAGGACAAAAATCTATAATTAAATAGATAGGGGAAACATGATGTCATGGAACTATGAGAGTAATCGAATGAACGATACATCATTAATTTTCCTAATATAGAAAGAACAGGGGGAAAATCCCCTTTGACGTATATGGTGCATGTGGCACCTTTTATCCAAATGTAGCAATATTTAGTATATGTTCAAGAAAGTAGGCCATGCCAACCGATTTAGGGTCAGATTGAACATACCGCACGCATCCTCAAGTCATCTGGTATGGTGAGATGGAATGTCTGGCGGAGGCCGCATGGTCCTAATGTGTCCGCGCACTGTACACACTATGAACGAAAGAAAACCCTCAAATGAGCTCGAATAAAAATGAATTCATGGCGATTTAGGCAGGGTGATTAAAGGAGGCAGATGAATTGGGATAAGAGATGAGATAACATCTCCTTAACTTAGTTACCTTGTTGTCCATGAGAAAGAACCCTCATGTCGGGGAATACAAACATGAGTGTGTATTTTCCCCTGACTCGTGCATGAACGAATAAGTTTACGGGCACGGGGACAAGACCACAACTCCAAGATCAGATTGAAGCACAAAATACTAGCCCTTTGGAGGATCCAACATGTGGATCAAGAAGACCAAGAGGAACCAGAGAAGCAAGACACGCCAAGGAAAAAGCCTCCCTTGCCGAGCAAGCGAGCCTGGCGAGGACGGGGTTTACCCCGAAAGCAAGCTTTTGAGGCATCCCGGCAGGCCTGCCGGGACTTACGGAGACAAAACCAACCCACCGCACCACCTCATCACGACCCAGGTCATTGATTAGTGCGGTGTCGACCTCCAAGGCGATTAAGTGGCTGCTATCCACCACTTGGCAGCCACTTCCTATGGAAAACGCCTACAAGTGACACCCGTCCTGCAACGTGTCAAGCGACCAAGCGCAAAGCTGGCAAAACAGCCCGGCAGCCCCTATCGGGCAAGCTGTGATGTGACGTTGAGCGGCGCATTTAATGCGCTCTATTAGCCTGCAGAGTTAGGTATGGTAGAATTGTTTGATCCCTAATCAGTACATAATGACTGATTTGCCACTGTGGTAACACCTTCTATCTATAAAAGGAGGCCCAAGGCAACCATAGAAGGAGTTGGATGATTTAGACCTCCACACCCTCAAACGTACGTAGCCGCTCTCGCCCTAAGGCAACCCTGCCGGGTAAGCGAGTTGCGTTCACCACCATTCTTTCCACATCAATCCACCAAAGCAGGAGTAGGGTTTTACGCCTCACGGCGGCCCAAACCTGGGGAAAATGACCCTTGTGATCTTTGTCGTGCCGTTTCACGTTTTTCCGCTCTTTGTGCAATGTGCCATCCCCCCGCCGAACCAGAAAGGGGCTCTTGGTCCCACAGGTGGTCGTGGTTTCCCGCAACATCTTTGGCGCGCCAGGTAGGGGGATCACTTGTGCGAACCCGAAGGCGTGAGCAGCGCATCATATCCGTTATGGCTCTACCAAGGTTGTTCCTTTGGAGCCAGTGGCATCCAGAAGAATGTGGGGACAGAGCAGGGGAGCGGGACCATCCCGCATCTGCTTTGTTAAACATTTCACCATACCATGGTCGCGGCCGTGGTAAAGATCGATGCTAGCGGTGATAGGCCCTTTCCCAGGTGGCCTGGGCGGCGCGACCGCCGCTCGTGTGCTGGTCGGAAAGAAGGGGCGAGGTGCGCGGGGGCGAGGTTACTCTTTTCTCTCTCCCTCTTCGGCAATTGAGCTACTCTTCCTATGGCATCGTCAATGTCGATAAGGACCATGCGATACTCGGTTCTACATTTACCCTGCTTAGGGAAATCCTGAGTGACGCGCCAGTATGAATCCATTGATTGGTGTCCCGGCAAGTATGCTCCGGCAAGGCCATCCGCACTGGTGTGACTCCCGTGCTAGCCGCTATCAGACTGTTCAAAAAGAGTGGAGGAGAAGAAGAGGGAACGGGAAAGCCCGACACCATATTTCACCACCCGCCAGGCACGCATGATATGAATTGGTCCCTGCCGGGAACCGGAGCATTGTTTGCATGACCTCGACCTTTCCGGACATCGCAAGCACGCCAAAGCGTGTACGGCCAGAAGGGACGGAAAGGAACAAGGAAAAAAGCTAGGTACACACAATCATTTCCTCTTGATGAATTCTAAGTTTTTGCACCCGCTTATCCCTCGGCTTTAGTAAGTGTTCATACTATGAAATCCTTCGGGTGACGGTACCTTGGCTAGCTCTTTGTCTGCACTCCCGTTCTGTCTAGAGCCTTGCTCACAGAACGAGTGGCTGCCTCGAGAGCTACCAAGGACAAACTTGCCGGGACGCATCCACGCCAAGATGAATGTTAAGGGCTAGCCCCTTACGACAATTGCGGCAATATTATACTGGCAAGCAACCAGAACATACATAAGGAACAATAGTACAAACACAAGCATACAAGCTCAGAGGGATAAACACACATCTAAAGTTAAGCAAAGGACATTAGTTCCACGCAAACATAAAATAGTACGGTACCTAAACACAAAACATATGTCATGTTTTGTTACAGGGTAGCAAGAGAGCAACAACGGTCCTTCACTTCGTCTGGCGGCTGTGTGAAGTCATGGGGACACAAAGGGCCTTGGTGGCTAAGGGGGTGGCTATGACATCGGCGCCCGCCGGCGGCCTCCGGAAACCATCGTCAAGATCAAGATTTGGATGGCGGCAGGCGATATTGCTCAAGACAATGAGGAGGGCGTTGTGGGCGAGCTTCCGGGACTCGATCGCAAAGCGCTTGGCCATTCCTTCCTTGTGCACCTTCAACTTGTTGATCAACTCACTGAAGAAGATTCCCAGCTTGACGCTAGGGAATTCATGCCTATTGACTGAAAAAGCCGGCCCATCCATGCCCATCACAACAGCCTGAGCAGCAAGGCGCATGGCAATATCAATTAGGCTCCTGATCCAGAGGTTGACCTGCTCGGTTTGGTTTGCCCGCTGGTCTTCTGCCTCCTTCCGGAGACGATGTGCATTGTCCAGGTCCTTGGACAGTTGGTGCTGGCAGGTTCCGCTGGACTCTGCTGCGCTTTCCAAGGTGCCGATCCTAGCTTTCAGATCCGTGATGGTACCATTGGCGGTGTTAAGGCTTTGGGTCCTGGAAGAGAGCTGCGACAACATGTCGGTCAGGATGGCCTTAGTGTTCCGTGCTTCCTCCTTGAGGGCCTCCACCTCCTTCGTGATCCCGACAAGCTCTTAGGTCAGCTTGATCACCTGTTGGTCAAGATCAGTTCTGGCGGCAGATGCGGCAGCCAGATCGTAAGTGATCTTCTTCAACTGAGCAACAGAATCAGTCGTGAGGACATCCAGGGCAGCTTTGTGCTTTCCCTCCAAATCTTTGGTGCGTTGCTGCACAAGGGCCTCCAGGTCATCATCTTTGGTGCGTAGGGTGGCTCCAAGTTTCTCCTCCCGAAGGGAGATCTCTTGCTCTCTGGCGTCTAGGAGCGCCTTATGGTCCGCCAGGCATTCTTCGCGAGCCATGACATCTTCCCTTGTCATCGGGATTGCCTCTTGCTGCCTCATAAGCACCTTGAACTACTTACCATGCCATTCGCGCAACTCCGGGCACTTGTCCTTCAGCTTCTGGTCCATGTTGCTACTAGTCTCGCGCCACTCCTTGAGCACCTGCCACTTCTGGTCATTTCGGGCTTGCATCTCCTTAACCCCTGCTTCCATGGACTCCAGGAAAGACAAGTCCATTGCAACGGCAACCGGATCGTCCGCTTCTCCAATTCCTTAGTGCAACGGCGCCAGGATGCGTCGAAGCTCTCCGTCGAGCTCCGCGCCCATCACCATTGACAGGCCGGAGGCTCTAGTCTTAGACTACGCCAGCACCAGCTAACTTGATGAGGGTGGCGAGGTCGCCATAATGGTCCTTGAGGAGGGAAGAGGATCCATGGTTTGGAGAGGAATTTTCCCCTCAACACCAGTTCCACCTCTGGGGCGTTCTTCGAACCATGCTCCACCACCACCAAATAATCTTGGGTGCTCTCGACAATAGGGCTCTGCCCCTCCGAGTGGCAACCTTGGCGGCCTCATCCACAGCCACTCGCCCTATGCTGGCTACCTCTTCCAATAGTTCTGGCTCGTCATCCTGGAGGACTGCAGGAGAGAGGACGAGCAAATGACAAAAAAAAAGAAAATAGATAGAAAGAAAGCAGAAAGTTCAAATTTCCAGGACAAGAGATATGAACACAGAAGAAAAAATAAGAGCGGAAGATAAGTACCTGGAGAAACCTGCCAGGCAGGGACCTCAATTTCCTCGGCAATGTCAGTTGCCGGGCCATGGTCTCCACTTCCTGCCGCGGCAGTTGCGGCAGCACTCCATGCAGTCTCATCCATGGAAGACCTCGCCAGGGGTTCGTCGACTGGGTCAGCAGGGGGAACCTGCCCCTCCATGGGGACTCATCCTGTGCCATCCCACCGCTCCCTCCTGTTGGGAGAACAGGAATCTCATCTCTTTTACCTATGGTGGAGGGGACCAGCTCCCCACCGCCAGGCCGGGGGCTGGGCTCGAGGCTCAGGGCAGGATCCTCCATGTTGCTCCCTATCGGTGTCAAAACCGGCGAATCTCGGGTAGGGGGTCCCGAACTGTGCGCCTAAGGCTGATGGTAACAGGAGGCGGGGGACATGATGTTTACCCAAGTTCGGGCCCTCTCGATGGAGGTAATACCCTAATTCCTGCTTGATTGATCTTGATGATATGAGTATTATAAGAGTTGATCTACCACGAGATCGTAGAGGCTAAACCCTAGAAGCTAGCCTATGATTATGATTGTTGTTTTCCTACGGACTAAACCCTCCGGTTTATATAGACACTAGAGGGGGCTAGGGTTACACAGAGTCGGTTACAGAGAAGGAGATCTACATATCCGAATTGCCAAGCTTGCCTTCCACGCAAAGGAGAGTCCCACCTGGACACGGGACGAAGTCTTCAATCTTGTATCTTCATAGTCCAACAGCCCGGCCAAAGTATACAGTCCGGCTGTTCGAGTACCCCCTAATCCAAGACTCCCTCAGTAGCCCCTGAACCAGGCTTCAATAACGATGAGTCCGGCGAGTAGATTGTCTTCGGCATTGCAAGGCGGGTTCCTTCTCCGAATACTCCATAGAAGATTTTGAAGAAAAGATTGTGCCCGGCTCTGTAAAACAAATTCCACATACCACCGTAGCGAGTATAATATTCCATAAATCTAATCTGCTGACAACCTTTCATAACGTGACATCCTCCCGTGGCCCGGTCATTACAAACTGTTTTTCCTTGCCTGCCACTGCACGTGTTGCGAGGCGGTTTTATTGGCACGTCTTGTTGAAGCAGAGATCGTGTTCCCCTTATCATGGGATTCTCATCAATACGGATATGGGTAACCCAACCGCGCCATCAATCGCAGCGCTTGGGGAATAAGCGATTTTATGGGGCAAGTAGGGAGGCGCACAGTTTCTACCACCTTTATAAAGGGACAAGGATTCCTCTTTTTCACCCACGCCTTCTTCTTCCCCTGCCCATCCATTCTCGCGGACTCGAGCTCCAGCGCCCAAGTTCTCATCTTCTCCACAAAGCCATTCCAAACATGTCCGGAGCAGCAGGGAAGTGGATGGTCTCCTCCGTTATGGAGGATAACATTACAAAGCTCTAGGAAGCCGGATACCTGGCCGCAGACATCGCGCACTGGCTCCCAGACGCGGGGCAGATCGTCCCTACTCCAGAACCCCATGAGAGGGTTGTATTCCTGACCCACTTTGTCCGTGGACTGGGATTTCCCCTCCACCCATTTGTCCGTGGGCTCATGTTCTACTACAGGCTGGACTTCCATGATCTGGCCCCCAATTTCATCCTCAACATCTTGGTGTTTATCATCGTGTGCGAGGCCTTCCTCCGCATCAAGCCCCACTTCGGCCCGTGGCTGAAGACCTTCAACGTGAAACTGAAGGTGGTGGTAGGCCAGCAAGCAGAGTGCGGAGGTGCCATGGTGGGAAAAATGCCCAACGTTACCTGGCTCGAAGGCTCCTATGTGGAGACCGTGAAGGGGTGGCAATCGGGGTGGTTCTACATCACCAAGCCGCGCGACACCAATTGGGTGGCGGCCCCCGAATTTCGATCCGGCATCCCCACGCGGCTCACCTCCTGGAAAGAGAAGGGCCTATCCTGGGGTTCATGGGTGGAGCTGACCGGACTCCAGAACTGTGTAAAAAATATGATAAGAAAGAGAATCAAGCTTGTCAACATGGTCCAGGTCATGCTCTTCTGCCGGATCCTTCCGTGTCAAAGATGGGCATTCAATATGTGGGAGTTCGACCCGGCCAAGCACCAGACGCTGCGAGAGCTTTTCGACATGACGCACAAAGACGTCTGGAAGGTGCTGTTCAAGGCCGCCGAGGTACCTCCTCCCCTTACCAAGGATCACGGACTCAACTCAAAGCGCCCTGCCAATCTGGTAAGCTCTTTATATCATAAGATGTTCCTTTCCCCAGTATAATCATGTGAGGGATCTGAGCCTCCACGCCATTTTAACAGGACTGGGTAGCGATAGCGGAGCGGATCGATTGTCCGGCCCCATTGCCCGAAGATCCAGCAAGGGCTCTCTTTGTAGAGATGCTGGTTCCAGCGCCCTATGAGGTGCTGGAGAAGAAGGCCAAGAAGAAGGCTGCGGGGACCAGGAAAGGTCTCCGGTGCAAGGTTGTATCGGACTCATCGTCTGAGAACACCGAGGCGCACTCCTCCCACAAAAACGAGGAGGAGGAAGAGGGAAGTTCTCTCCCCCCCAACCGGGAAGGACAAGAAAAGGAAGGCCGCCCCATCTGGGGGGGCCGAAGGGCCCAAGAAGGGAAGGACCCTCCTTCCGGACCACTCCACAACAGCCGCTTACAGCGACGAGGAGTGGTTGCCCAGGGACATGCCCCTAGCAAAGTCGTAAGTATCTGTATACTATAATATTTCTGGTATGTTTTGTTTTATTGCTTCTTATCGTGTCAAACATGATCATGCAGTCCATCCAAAGCGCATATCGACGTATCTTGTTCGGATGAGTCTTTGGGCCAGTCGGTGATGAATAGCGATTCACTCCCGACAGCCACCTCCCCCGGCCCACGGACGACATTAAGGTGTTGTCTCAAAGGGCATCGGACCGAGGCGACATCCCAGATGCCTGGTGCATGGGGGGTAAGACTCCGATGGGTTCTAATGACGGGGGCCGCGGCAAGTTTGGCCACTGCGCTGGACCCTCCAGTGGTTCTGAATTTTGTCAGGCGACCCCTCGCTAAGGGGGGCGAGCCGTCTGTGCAGATGGCCTTTTTCCATCCAGAGGCATCGGACAACTTGTTGGAAGCGCTTCGCGGCGCTTCCATTGATGAAGAGCACCGCACTATCATGAGTGCGGTGGTCGAGAAGGTTCGGTCCGCCAAAAGCGGATTGACCGAAGCCTATGCCAGCCTCCTAACAGGCTTTGAGGTAAGTAATCGAATTATGAGAAAATATCACAGCATAGACAGTAGCCCCTGATGCTCTGTTTGGTGTTCGCAAAGAAAGGTCGAACAGAGGATCAAATAACGATCACAGGAGGCTAATCAGAATATGTCTATGTGAATAAGCAGGCTTCGCTGCTGGCCGCTGTCGCTCGTACTGCGGAGGTCTTCGGACTGAAGCGGGACCTTGAGCGGTCCGAGGAAGAGCTCGGCCTTACCACGAGGCAGCTCGAAGAGAACAAAGGTAAGTGATACCCCGTCTGTATATTGATAAAGAAAAAAGTGGTTATTAGATCATAGGATCATCATGAATTTTTCTAGGGGCCACGACCGAAGTGGCGGCCCTAAAGAAGGCACTGTCCGAGGCCGAAGACAGAGTGGCCTAGGAGCGCATCGAGCGCGAGAAGCAAGAGGCCCAAGTCGGCGAAGTTCAGCAAGAGCTCTAGGATTTCCTCAAAAAATACGAGTCCTTGGAGCGTGACTCTAAGACGCGGGGGTCCGAGCTTGCGAAGGCCCTCGAGAACGCACAAAATGCCAAGGCCGAAGCTCAAAAGGACCTCCAGGAGATTCAGGCGGTCAAGAAGATAGCGGCGGGTAAGGCATTCATTATGAAAAGCAAGCATGTGAAGGAAACTTACCTTTTACTTACCCGAATTCGAAGCTCTCCAGGAGCGTTTGCAGATCTACCCAGTAGCGTATCGGATGCCGCGGAGTTCTACCGGGCCGAGGAAGGGAGCTCGACGGAAAAGTTGTTCTGGTCTCAATATAATGGGACCGAACATCCGATGCCCTTGAGCGACCAGCTGAAGCAACTGGTCGAGCTTCACAAGGCGGCTGAACTGGCCATGAAGGGTCTCATAGTCCGGGTGTGGCCTGGCGAGCCCCTGCCTGGCAGCTACTTCGGCCTAGTAAAGAGGCTTGTGAATGCCTACCCACGGTTTGAAGTCATAAAGTGGTTCGTCTGCATTGAAGGTGCGTGCAGGGCCTTTGCCCGTGCGAAAGTGCACTGGGCGAAGATGGACGCCGAAAAGCTGGTGAAGGAGGGGCCACCGGAGGGCAAGGAGCATCGCCACCCCAAAAAGTATTATGACAGTATCCTGAAGGGTGCTCGCCTTGTGGCGGAGGAATGTGCTAAAGATGTAATATTTGAATGAATGTACTCATGTGATCCTGTAATATGAAAACGAGTTCATGTGCGCTATATAACGCTTATCGATTTAAAATATTGCCTTCTGTGCGGCCGTTTATAAAATCTAAGAGTTGGCCAGTCGTCGGCTTCTGCCCCCATGTAACTAGTACTGAGGTGTTTGGGATAAATCTTAAACACTCTTTATCCAAAAAAATTGGTCCTTTAAGGAGGTGTTTAGCGCAGCGAACAAGGCAAACGGACTATACAGCTTTATCACTCTCACTTAGCCATAGAAGTCTACAATTTTAAATTTTGGCGAAGCCCCTAGTATTCGGAAGGCCGAACTTGGGGCGCTATATACGCCTAAATTGGACAAGGCCAATTCCTCGCCCGAAGCGGAAAAAATCTTTAAGGATTTGAGACCTCTCGAACAGTGACCAGCTCTCGCCGCATCATGACAGCCAGTTTTCGGCTTTCTCTACTGAGGTGCTCGTCCGGAATAATCGGGACACAATCGCAGTAGTTCTCCCAGTGCTACCTTAGCCGATATAGCGTAACGTAAGGTACCAAAACATGGGAGCCAGGCAAACGCAACTATTGACCCAAGACATGATTCGGAGCTAATGCATATAATGCTATAAGTTCGGGGTGCCGCACTGTCGAGAGTGTTCGGACTTTTCTTGCCGTGTTATGGGGTACACTGAAGCCCCTGGCTCACTGGACGTACCAGAATGTACGGGTGCAATTTGTCATAAATAAGCAGATAGGGAAAAAAGATGAAGAAATGCAATAATAAGCTAACGTTGTGCATTGTTATTTAAATGATACGTCAAAGCGTATGTATACAAGTAGTGCAATAAGAAAAAATAGGACTATTTGACATGTCCTATCCAAGGGCAGGATGCGTGTGGGTATGTAAAACAGGTATAGCGATCGTTATCAGAGACCACCTGGGGATTCCCTTGTACGTCAAAGCTTCTTGCTTCCTTGGTGTTTCCTTCCCGTGATGGGTCCGATAATCAGGGTATCGGAGAGGGCCTTCAGAGAATAGGGTCCTGGAAGGAAGAAAATGGTAAAGATGTATGGGTCCTGAGGCGGTTAAGCCGCATTGTGGGTCGTGCCATAGCCGTGCCTCCGCCTATGCCCATGGTATCTTGAGTGTGTAATTATGGATGCGCGACACAAATTTCACCGCTTGACTGGGACTAGAACGGAGGCTGAATTGCTAGGCAAGCTCAGAACGTGTCGGGCGATCCTGTAGTAGGGTACTCTGGACTCGCTTGAAGGTGTTCGGGGGCTTTATCGCCGAATTGGCGGTTTGCCTCAAAAGGCTGCTTTGTACTTCTGCTGCGAGGGCCGCAGTGTGCTCCTCCGTACAGAGCGAGCGTTCTGTGTTCCCATTAACTGTTATAACCCCGCGAGGTCCTGGCATTTTGAGCTTGAGCTATGTATAATGCGGTATCACATTGAATCTGGCGAATGCGGTTCGTCCAAGCAGTGCGTGATAGCCACTGCGGAAAGGGATGATACCGAATATCAACTCCTCACTTCAGAAGTTGTCCGGGGATCCGAAGACCACTTCCAGTGTGATTGAGCCCGTGCAACAGGCCTCTACACCTGGTATGACACCTTTAAAGGTGGTTTTTGTGGGTTTGATCCTCGAGGGGTCGATATGCATTTTACGCACTGTATCCTGATAGAGCAGGATCAGGCTGCTACCACCGTCCATAAGGACTCAAGTGAGGTGAAATCCGTTGATGATGGGGTCAAAGACCAGTGCGGCTGAACCGCCATGACGGATACTGGTAGGGTGGTCCTTGCGATCGAAAGTGATCGGACAAGAAGACCATTGGTTGAACTTTGGGGCGACTAGCTCTATCACATAGATGTCCCTTAGTGCACGCTTCCATTCCCGCTTGGGAATATGGGTTGTGTATATCATGTTCACCGTTTTCACTTGTGGAGGAAATTTCTTCTGTCCTCCTGTGTTCGATGGCCGGGGCTCCTCCTCATTGTCGCTATGCAGCCCCTTTTCCTTGTTTTCGGCATTCAACTTGCCGGCCTGTTTGAATACCCAGCATTCTCTGTTGGTGTGGTTGGCTGGTTTATCGGGGGTGCCGTGAATTTGACACGAGCGATCGAGTATGTGGTCCAAACTGGGCGGGCCCGGATTGCTTCTTTTGAATGGCTTTCTCCGTTGACCGGATTTAGAGCCATTGAATCCGGCATTGACTATCGGGTCTTCGGTGTTGTCACCGTTGTTGCGGCGCTTGTGTCTATTGCGACGTGGCTTGCCGTTGCAATCTCTGGCATCTGAATTGCCAGGATTTCTTGATGTGTTGTTGCTGCGAGCCAGCCAGCTGTCCTCGCCTGCACAAAAGCGGGTCATGAGTGTCATGAGGGCTGCCATGGACTTCGGCTTCTCTTGGCCGAGGTGTCGGGCGATCCACTCGTCATGGATGTTATGCTTAAATGCCGCTAAGGCCTTGGCATCCGGACAGTCGACAATTTGGTTCTTTTTAGTTAGGAACTGAGTCCAGAATTTCCTGGCTAACTCCCTGGGCTGTTGGGTTATGTGACTCAAGTCATCAGCATCCGGTGGTCGCACATAAGTGCCATGGAAGTTGTCAAGGAGTGCGTCTTCCAAGTTCTCCCAACTGCCAATGGAGTTTGCCGGCAGGCTATTCAGCCAATGATGAGCCGGTCCTTTGAGTTTTAGTGGGAGGTATTTGATGGCATGTAGATCGTCACCGCGGGCCTTGTGGATGTGGAGGAGGAAATCTTCAATCCATACCGCGAGGTCTGTTGTACCATCATATGATTCAATGTTTACGGGTTTAAGCCCTTCTGGGAATTCGTGATCCATTACTTCATCGGTGAAGCATAGGGGGTGTGCGGCGCCTCTGTGTCGGGCTATATCACGACGCAGTTCGTACGAGTCTTGTCTGCTGTATTTGGCCCGACCGGGTTTGCTTTTAGTATATCCAGCGTG